>NC_056750.1:870965650-871287850 GCF_019279795.1 Protopterus annectens | reverse complement strand
TAATTAATGCTTATAAATTTAAAAAGGGGCCCAGAAAATAAATTAAGTGTTATAAAGTATAACCGAGGCCCTAGAAAAAACTTTAAAAAAATATAAAAAAGGGGCCTAGAAATGACATCTAACTTATAGTGCTTAGTAAAGGTATACACAGGAGGCCCTAGAAATGACATCTAACTTATAGTGCTTAGTAAAGGTATACACAGGAGGCCCTAGAAATGACATCTAACTTATAGTGCTTAGTAAAGGTATACACAGGAGGCCCTAGAAATGACATCTAACTTATAGTGCTTAGTAAAGGTATACACAGGAGGCCCTAGAAATGACATCTAACTTATAGTGCTTAGTAAAGGTATACACAGGAGGCCCTAGAAATGACATCTAACTTATAGTGCTTAGTAAAGGTATACACAGGAGGCCCTAGAAATGACATCTAACTTATAGTGCTTAGTAAAGGTATACACAGGAGGCCCTAGAAATGACATCTAACTTATAGTGCTTAGTAAAGGTATACACAGGAGGCCCTAGAAATGACATCTAACTTATAGTGCTTAGTAAAGGTATACACAGGAGGCCCTAGAAATGACATCTAACTTATAGTGCTTAGTAAAGGTATACACAGGAGGCCCTAGAAATGACATCTAACTTATAGTGCTTAGTAAAGGTATACACAGGAGGCCCTAGAAATGACATCTAACTTATAGTGCTTAGTAAAGGTATACACAGGAGGCCCTAGAAATGACATCTAACTTATAGTGCTTAGTAAAGGTATACACAGGAGGCCCTAGAAATGACATCTAACTTATAGTGCTTAGTAAAGGTATACACAGGAGGCCCTAGAAATGACATCTAACTTATAGTGCTTAGTAAAGGTATACACAGGAGGCCCTAGAAATGACATCTAACTTATAGTGCTTAGTAAAGGTATACACAGGAGGCCCTAGAAATGACATCTAACTTATAGTGCTTAGTAAAGGTATACACAGGAGGCCCTAGAAATGACATCTAACTTATAGTGCTTAGTAAAGGTATACACAGGAGGCCCTAGAAATGACATCTAACTTATAGTGCTTAGTAAAGGTATACACAGGAGGCCCTAGAAATGACATCTAACTTATAGTGCTTAGTAAAGGTATACACAGGAGGCCCTAGAAATGACATCTAACTTATAGTGCTTAGTAAAGGTATACACAGGAGGCCCTAGAAATGACATCTAACTTATAGTGCTTAGTAAAGGTATACACAGGAGGCCCTAGAAATGACATCTAACTTATAGTGCTTAGTAAAGGTATACACAGGAGGCCCTAGAAATGACATCTAACTTATAGTGCTTAGTAAAGGTATACACAGGAGGCCCTAGAAATGACATCTAACTTATAGTGCTTAGTAAAGGTACACACGGGAGGCCCTAGAAATGACATCTAACTTATAGTGCTTAGTAAAGGTATACGCAGGAGGCCCTAGAAATGACATCTAACTTATAGTGCTTAGTAAAGGTATACACAGGAGGCCCTAGAAATGACATCTAACTTATAGTGCTTAGTAAAGGTATACACAGGAGGCCCTAGAAATGACATCTAACTTATAGTGCTTAGTAAAGGTATACACAGGAGGCCCTAGAAATGACATCTAACTTATAGTGCTTAGTAAAGGTATACACAGGAGGCCCTAGAAATGACATCTAACTTATAGTGCTTAGTAAAGGTATACACAGGAGGCCCTAGAAATGACATCTAACTTATAGTGCTTAGTAAAGGTATACACAGGAGGCCCTAGAAATGACATCTAACTTATAGTGCTTAGTAAAGGTATACACAGGAGGCCCTAGAAATGACATCTAACTTATAGTGCTTAGTAAAGGTATACACAGGAGGCCCTAGAAATGACATCTAACTTATAGTGCTTAGTAAAGGTATACACAGGAGGCCCTAGAAATGACATCTAACTTATAGTGCTTAGTAAAGGTATACACAGGAGGCCCTAGAAATGACATCTAACTTATAGTGCTTAGTAAAGGTATACACAGGAGGCCCTAGAAATGACATCTAACTTATAGTGCTTAGTAAAGGTATACACAGGAGGCCCTAGAAATGACATCTAACTTATAGTGCTTAGTAAAGGTATACACAGGAGGCCCTAGAAATGACATCTAACTTATAGTGCTTAGTAAAGGTATACACAGGAGGCCCTAGAAATGACATCTAACTTATAGTGCTTAGTAAAGGTATACACAGGAGGCCCTAGAAATGACATCTAACTTATAGTGCTTAGTAAAGGTATACACAGGAGGCCCTAGAAATGACATCTAACTTATAGTGCTTAGTAAAGGTATACACAGGAGGCCCTAGAAATGACATCTAACTTATAGTGCTTAGTAAAGGTATACACAGGAGGCCCTAGAAATGACATCTAACTTATAGTGCTTAGTAAAGGTATACACAGGAGGCCCTAGAAATGACATCTAACTTATAGTGCTTAGTAAAGGTATACACAGGAGGCCCTAGAAATGACATCTAACTTATAGTGCTTAGTAAAGGTATACACAGGAGGCCCTAGAAATGACATCTAACTTATAGTGCTTAGTAAAGGTATACACAGGAGGCCCTAGAAATGACATCTAACTTATAGTGCTTAGTAAAGGTATACACAGGAGGCCCTAGAAATGACATCTAACTTATAGTGCTTAGTAAAGGTATACACAGGAGGCCCTAGAAATGACATCTAACTTATAGTGCTTAGTAAAGGTATACACAGGAGGCCCTAGAAATGACATCTAACTTATAGTGCTTAGTAAAGGTATACACAGGAGGCCCTAGAAATGACATCTAACTTATAGTGCTTAGTAAAGGTATACACAGGAGGCCCTAGAAATGACATCTAACTTATAGTGCTTAGTAAAGGTATACACAGGAGGCCCTAGAAATGACATCTAACTTATAGTGCTTAGTAAAGGTATACACAGGAGGCCCTAGAAATGACATCTAACTTATAGTGCTTAGTAAAGGTATACACAGGAGGCCCTAGAAATGACATCTAACTTATAGTGCTTAGTAAAGGTATACACAGGAGGCCCTAGAAATGACATCTAACTTATAGTGCTTAGTAAAGGTATACACAGGAGGCCCTAGAAATGACATCTAACTTATAGTGCTTAGTAAAGGTATACACAGGAGGCCCTAGAAATGACATCTAACTTATAGTGCTTAGTAAAGGTATACACAGGAGGCCCTAGAAATGACATCTAACTTATAGTGCTTAGTAAAGGTATACACAGGAGGCCCTAGAAATGACATCTAACTTATAGTGCTTAGTAAAGGTATACACAGGAGTCCAGGTAGCTGCCTTAAGCACAGAATTAGTATCCAAACCCTTGAAAAAAAGCACCAGAACAGGCCGCAGCCCTAGTAGAAAGAAATGAGCCTTAACAGAAGAAGAATGGCTCTTTCTATGAAAGGAATAACAAAAAAAGAAATTGCTTTATATATCCAAAAAGAAATGGTTTGCCAAAACTAATTAACCTACGATGAAAGGAAAACAAAAAGCTTCTTAGATTTATGAATGGCTTTAGTTTTATCCAAATAATATTGGAGTAATCTATGCAAATCTAAGGTGTGAAGACCATTCTCACCAGCTTAATGTGGAGAAGGGAAAAAGTGGGCAAATGAATAGCCTAAGTAACAGACACCTCATTAACCACCTTAGACATAAAAGAAGGATTAGTATGAAGAGACACCCCGTCCTTATGACAAACCAAACAAGGAGACACAAGCATAAGGGCTTGCAGCTCAAACACAAATCTAGCAGAGGTCAAGGGCCAAAAGAACAAGAGTCTTCCAAGATTCCAAGAACAATAAGGAAGCTGAAGCCGCATGCTGATAAGAAGTAAAATTAAGGTCCCAGGAAGGAAGAACAAACTTCCTAGGAGCCCTAATGTGAAGGACGGCATTAAGAAAAGTACAGTTGTGTACACTTACCATAAATGTAGATGTTTGAGTGTATTCACTATTGCAGTCATCACAGTTGGGTTATCTGCTTTCAGTAGCCCTCAGTCGGCCTGATTATCAAAGTCTTGGGTCCTGCACCGGTTGCTGTGACGTCAGGTAGTCAGGGGTATATAGCATGCAGCCGACGCCATTACATCAGTTTTTCTTGCCCCAGATGTCAGGTGCCCCCATAATGGGAAGCAATTATATACAAGGTTACACCTCCAACAAAAAAGCAAATACACAAAAAAGCTTTGAGCACAGTAAACAAGAATAGAGGTATAGTCAATAGACGTCAGGGGGCTGGAACAGTGAATACACTCAAACAACTACATTTAAGGTAAGTGTACACAACTGTACTATGTTCTTTATGTTTCACTGTTGCAGTCATCACATTTGGGTAGATTCCCAAAGCTAAGGATGGGAGGAGGCAATTAGATAGCATTAGGACCAGATATAAGACCCTGCAAGACTGCAGTGGCAAAGCCAGCTCTGGATTTAGAAAAAATTGGCAAGTGGTAATGCTTAGGGAAGGTATGCACAGAACTCCAGATAGCTTCTAGGATGTCCCTGATAGGGACATCTCTGAGAAAGGCTGTAGAGGTAGATGCAGCCCTGGTTGAATGTGGTCTTATCCCCTGTGGGGTAGGTTTTCCACGGTGCTAATAGCAGAAATGAATGCAATGGCCTAGCCATTTAGAAATGGTTTGGTTTGAAATGGCTTTTCCCTCTGCCCCTGCAGCAAATGCAATCAGCAGCTGTTCAGATTTCCTGAGAGGTTTAGTCCTGTCCAAGTAAAATCTTAAGCTGTCTGTGTACGTCTAAGGAGTGCAGTTTTCGTTCCCCTTTGTTCTGTGGATTAGAAAAAAAGGTTGGCAAATTAATGGACTGATTAAAGCCACACTGGATACCACCTTGGGCATGAAGGAGGGATTGGTCCTGAGGGACACCCTGTCAGCATAAAAGATGATGAAAGGCTCCACTGCCATGAGGGCCTGTAATTCGGACACCTTTCTTGCTGAAGTGATGGCTAGAAGGAAGGCTGTTTTCCAAGAAAGGAATTTCAACTCTGCATTTGCAGCTGGCTCAAAGGGAGGTAGAGTGAGCTTTTCCAATACAAAGTTAAGGTCCCAGGCTGGAGTAGGGGCTCTCCAGGGTGGTCTTACGTTTTTGGCCCCTCTGATGAACTGCTTCAGAAGTGGATGAGAGAAGAGGGTGTTTCTTTATTGTAATGAGCTGAAATAGCTGAGACATGAATTTTGATGGAGGAAAAGGAAAGGCCCTTGTGAAGCATCTTAGTTAAGTATTTTAGAATCTGAGGTAAATTGGGTGCTGCTGTGTCCATCCCCTGAGTTTGGCTCCAGGAACAAAATCTTTTCCATTTTTCAGCATAGGATTTTCTAGTACTAGGCCTCCTTGCCTACAGAATGACATCCATCATTTGTTTACTGAGGGATGGTAACAGAGAGATCGGGTAATTAGCCAGGCTGCCAGGTTCAGGGTTTGAAGCTGTGGGTGCAGAATCTGAGGCAGGTGTCATGGTGCCAGCAGTGACACACTGCGCAAGAGGGGGTAGCAGTGTTGGTGTGGCCAGTCTGGTGCAATCAGTATTGTCCTTGGTTTGTCCTGTTTGATCTTTAGTAGTACCTTGGAGAGGAGAGGCAGAGGGGGAAGGCATAAACTGATAGGTTTTTCCAGCTGAAGGCCAGGACACCCACTTTCCAAGCTTGTTTGTGGGGAGTCCTTGTGCCGAATTTGTCCAATTGGGAATTCTGGGGGGAGGCAAACAGGTCTATCTCTGGGCCCCCCCATTTGTTTCTCAACATGTTGAATATCTTTGGTTCCAGTTTCCACTCGTGTGGGTCCATGAGATTTCTGCTTAGGTCATCTGCCAGTGTATTTAGCTTTCCTGGCAGGAATTGAGCTTGTAGTTGTATTTGATAAGTCAAGGTCTTTTTCCACAATGCCATGGCTAGTCTACAAAGGGGGTAGGAATGGGTACCCCCTGCTTGTTTATGTACCACATAACAGTGGTGTTGTCTGTCTTTACCAATAATTGTCCTGGAAGAATGTGGTCCTTGGAGGCTGTCAGAGCATTCTGTACAGCTGTCAAGGCATTCTGTACAGCTAACATTTCTTTTTGATTGATATGCAGGTGCATTTGACTCGGGTTCCATTTGCCCTGAATGCACTGCCCTGCCAAGTGAGCCCCCCATGCATAGTCTGATGCATCTGTTGTTAGGGTTTGGGCGGCAGGGGGTAGAGTGAATGGCAGTCCCTTGTTGTGGTGCAGGCCTCAGCCCACCAAAGGAACTCTGTTTTTAGACAAGGGATGATAGGAATCACTGATTCTAGATCCTGAGAATGTTGACACCATAGGATTTTTAGATACCATTGTAGTTTCCTCATATGCAGTCTTGCATATGGAATTAGTAGAATGCAAGAGTCCATGAACCCCAGGGCTTACAGTATTTTCCTTGCAGATAGCCAAGTCTTTGTGGCCAGTAGTTTGAAGTAAGCTGTCAAATAAACTTGTTTCTCTGGCATGATGTAGGCCATCTGGGAAGTTGTATTCAAGCTTACTCCCAGGAATACAATTTGTTGGTAGAGTACTAGATGTGATTTATTTTCGTTTATGATGTACCCCAGAGAAGTTAGTAATTTCTTTACAAATGCCAGATGATTTAATAGTATGTCCTGGCTTTCTGCCTGAATTAGACAACTGTCCAGGTATGGGTATATCTGAATATTTCTTTGCCTGCAGAATGCAATGACTGGAGCTAGGCACTTTGTGAATACCCTGGATGCAGTAGATAAACCAAAGGGCAGTGCAGAGAACTGACAGTGCATGTAGCCTGCCCTGAAGCGTAGGTATTTCCTGCAAGATTCCCTTATTGGGATGTGCAGGTAGGTTTCCTTTAAATCCAATGTTGCCAATCAGGCATATGTGCCTAGCATGGGAAGCAGCTGATGAAGAGTTAGCATTTTGAATTTTGGGATTACCAAAAAGGTGTTTAGGATAGACAGGTCCAGGATAGGATGCCAGGAATTGTCTTTTCTAGGTACCAGGAAAAGTCTTGAGTAAAAACCTTGCCCCCATTCGTCTTCTGGGACAGGTTGAATAGCCCTGATACTTAGAAGAGAGAGAACCTGCTTTTGAGCCTCTGCCCACTGATTTGGGGGTAGGTCTGGCCAACCGTTTGGGGTTGGTAAGGAGAGGAAGTGGAATCTGTATCCTTGGGAAACTATATTTAAACCCATTTGTCTTGGGTAATGAGTTCCTAGTTTTTTGCATGCAGAGCAATCTTTCCCCCTAAAGGAACAGTTAGTTGAGCAGGGCTTGGAAGATTTAAAGTTAAGTCATTGTGACAGCTTACCATATTGGGGTGTCTTACTACTTCCAGCTTTGGAATTGGGAGCCCCCCCTGCTTAGGCCTGTGAGTACCTTCAGACTGAAGCCTGGGTTGTCTGCTGGTCCTGGGTTTGGACTGAGAAGGCCTGAAAGAGGCAGGAAAGGACCAATTCTTAGAAGGCAAGTACCTACTAAATCTGGAAGGCTGTACTTGCAGGAAATCTTTAACAATTTGCATGGATTTAGCTTTTTCCTCCATCTTTTTAAATACTTCTTCTGCTTTGTTGCCAAACAGGTGGTCCTGGTTTAAGGGAGCATCCAGTAATTTAGCTTTAACATGATCTGGCAAAGTTTGCTCCTTAAGCCAACCATGCCTTCCAAGTACAGACCCAGTGACAGCAGCCCTGCAAGATGCCTCTAATGAATAAAAGCCACACTGCAAAGTATGTATTCCAACATGTTCAGCATAATGCATTAACTCCTGTAATTCTTTATTTTCAGCACAGTCAGGAATCAACATAATTTTCTGTTTACGCAATCCTATAATATGCTGCTGATAGTTTAACATATGAAACTGGCAGTTTAAGGCCCTAATGGCCAAGGTTGCAGAAGTGTATACCTTCTTACCCCATCTATCCAGCGCCCTGGAATCTCTATCAGAAGGGGTAGGATTTCTGGCAGTAGTAGCCTTAATGCCTTTGGGTCCCTGTGAAATGGTCTCAGGATCCGCTGTAGGATTCTTAAAGAGGAACTTGAGAAAGTCAGGAACCCTGTAATACCTGTCAGGTTTTCTGGGAGCAGGAGGTAAAGAGTCAGGGGCCAGGCTAGACTCCGAGAAGGCATCATCAACAATGTCCAGTACAGGAGGAATAGCTAAAGGCCTGTGTTGGGGCAGGAGTAAGAATTCCCTAAGCCTCTTTTTGGAGTCAGAGTAATCCTGGCTTTCCCAGCGAAAGTGCTCCCTAAGAGTATGCAAAGTTTCACCAAAAGAGAAATCCTCTGGAGGGGAAGCAGAGGGAATGGAGTCCTCTGCATCAGAATCCTCATAGGTAGATAAGGGCAATTCCTGGTCATCAGAGCAAACAGAGATTTCAGAATCCTGATCAGAAGAATCAGAAGGAAAATCAGTCTTGGGTCTCTTAGAGGGAGAGGGGTGGCTTCCCCTGATTAGAGTAACAAGGTCTTCAGCCATTCTTATTTGTTTTTTAGGCATAGGGACCTGACCATGTGGTCTGGGCGTTGTTTTTCTAGGCATGGATCGAGTTTTAGGCCTTGAAGAAGAAGAAGATGGCATCAGTTTAATATGCACGTCAGTAGGCCTAAATACATTCACAGAAGCTGGTGCCTGCACAGCGGCTCCAGACCCATCCAAGGTAGAGACATCCGCAGTTTCCACAGTTGAAGAAGCAACTCGCGGCATACCGGACTCCAAATGGGTCTCAGTAGAGGCCTGCAAATATGAAGTAGCAGGTATCAGGGGCTGCGAACACACCTCACTGAGTACCGGCGAACTGGTGACTAGCTTAGCAGAAGCGTCGTCAGCAGTTTTGGACCTATGCGGTCTGTCTCTGTCTTTATCTTTGCACTTTTTCGGAATGTCGGTAGTCGGGTGGCTTACCAAAGCCATTTTGGATAATTGAACCGAGTACCAAAATATTTAGATGTGAAAATTAACCAACGATGAATAGTTCAAGGATTGAATAAGGCACAAAACCGACAGCGAGGGATGTCGTGGTCTGGGCCTAGGTAAGGAATGCAGTACAAATGAAAATCTTTATGTGGTATTTACTTTCCACAAGAAATACAATTGTTAACTTTTACTGACATTGTTTAGAGCAAGAAAAAGGATCTCTAATGGGGTACTTAGCTTTGTTGAAGACTTTGGATCTGAAACTCGAAAATGAAAATTTCAGGAGTTGACCAACCAGCACTTGCAAACTGCTTCTGCTTCGGGCACTGCGTGGCAAGAAAGACTGATGTAATGGCATCGGCTGCATGCTTTATACCCCTGACTACCTGACGTCATGAAAGATGAGACAGCAACTGACGCAGTACCCAAGACTTTGATAATCAGGCCTATTGAGGGCTATCTGCAAGCAGATAACCCAAATGTAATGACTTCAACAGTGAAACACGAAGAACATCAGGTTTGTACATGGAAAGGGTTTTTCATGCACAACTGGAAAGTACATGGCTTCAGAAGTAAATCAATTTTCTTGAGAAATGTATCAACTGCACACACCTGGCAATCTTTCCCTTGTGTCAAAGAACTTTAAATTTAGATCCAGAAATTTGATTACTTCTTTCTGTAAACAGAATCTCAGACATGCCTGGAAGGTACACTGTGATCCACTTCTGTGTGTCAGAGGAAGAAACTGTGAAAATATTATAATCCATTTGAGTTTCAAGATGGATAAGAAGAGAAGATTGCAATGATGAGCCAAAATTGTCAAAGTTTCTTTGAGCCAAGACATAATTCTGACATTTTTTCTGCTTTTTTCTTCATGAGAACACAAGGTCCCACCGAATCTATTGACGCCTAAGGTACTGACTACCAAAGCCTGTGAACTGATATCTTTATTCAGTGAGACAAAATCATGTGTAGTACCAAAGATGACGAGGCATATTTTAGCCGACAGACTTAATGCTAAAGAATGTGACTGATACTGTACAGCTAGTGAAATTACAAGGAGCACCTCATTTTATCAAGAGCAATTTCTTCAAGTAGAATTACTCATTCAAACTGCTCCCGTTATCAGAAGTGGTATTATCCCTGCTAAGGTCAATAAAATGAAATGAACTTATAGTTTCTGTGTTTGTATGTATTAGAGCAGAGTTTGTTGAGAATATGTACCGTATGTAATTTCTGTTAAAGGCTCACAAGGGAATATGTACAGTATAAATTTGGTACAAGACAGAACTACAGAAAAGCAATGACCAGAAAATGTGTAGGACATTTGAGAGGAAAAAAGAACTCATTTTTAATGGGAATTTGGGTTTGGTTCTTCAGTAGTGCCTTTAACTGCATGCTTATTAACAATCTACCTAGAGACTCAAACTCTGTACCCTTCACTACAGGAAACAGCTCAGAGCCATAAATCTTTGCCCTAGAGGCCAGGCTGCCAGTTAGCGAGCACTGATCAGAATGATGATTCCAATACCGTCGCCACTGGCTTTTCCTACAATGACCAACCTCAATATTGTCAGTCAGTGCTGAGGGCAAAGGGCAGATGTATCAGCTTGCAGTAACTACATCATCACCATCATCTTTCGGCTTTTCCCGTTAGGGGTCACCACAGCGGATCATCTCTTTCCATTTCTTCCTATCCTCTGCATCTTGCTCTGTCACACCAACAGCCTGCATATCCTTAAACCTTATCTTAGGCCTTCCTCTTTTCCTCTTACCTGGCAGCTCCATCCTTAGCATCTTTTTCCCAATATACCCATCAACCCTCCTCAGCACATGTCCAAACCAACATAATCTCGTCTCTCTTGCTTTGTCTCCAAACTGTTCAACATGAGATGACCCTCTAATATACTGATTCCTAATCCTATCCATCCTAGTCACACCGAGTGCAAATCTTAACATCTTTAACTCTGCCACATCCAGCTCTGACTCCTGCCTTTTTGTCAGTGCTACTGTCTCCAACCCATATAACATAGCTGGTCTCACTACACTCTTGTAGACCTTCCCTTTCACTCTTACTAGTATCCGTCTGTCACAAATCACTCCTGACACTCTTCTCCACCCATTCCACCCTGCCTGTACTCTCTTCTTCACCTCTCTTCCACATTCACCATTACTCTGAACTGCTGATCCCAAGTACTTAAACTCATCCACCTTTACCAGCTCTACTCCCTGCATCCTCACCATTCCTCTACCCTCCCTCTCATTTACACACATATATTCTGTCTTAGCCATGCTGACCTTCATTCCTCTGCTCTCTAGAGCATATCTCCACCTCTCCAGAGTCTCCTCAACCTGATTCCTACTCTCACTACATATCACAATGTCATCTGCAAACATCATAGTCCATGGGGCCTCCTGTCTGATCTCAACTGTCAACCTGTCCATCACCACTGCAAATAAGAAAGGACTCAGAGCTGATCCTTGATGTAATCCCACCTCCACCTTAAATGGATCTGTCACTCCCACTGCAGTCCTCACCACTGTCACACTACCCTCGTACATATCCTGTACCACTCTTACATACTTCTCTGCCACTCCCGACTTCCTCATACAATACCACAACTCTTCTCTAGGCACCATGTCATATGGTTTCTCCAAGTCTACAAAGACACAATGCAACTCCTTCTGACCTTCTCTGTATTTCTGCAATAACACTCTCAGAGCAAACATTGCATCTGTAGTGCTCTTTCCTGGCATGAAACCATACTGCTGATCACTAATCATCATCTCCTTTCTTAACCTAGCTTCTACTACTCTCTCCCATAACTTCAAGCTGTGACCGATCAGTTTTATCCCTCTGTAGTTACTGCAGCTCTGCACATCACCCTTATTCTTAAAAATCAGTACCAAAACACTTTTTCTCCACTCCTCAGGCATCCTCTCACTTTCCAAAATTTTATTAAACAATCTAGTTAAAATTCCACTGCCATTTCTCCTAAGCACCCCCATGCTTCCATTGGGATGTCATCTGGGCCAACAGCCTTTCCATTCTTCATCCTCTTCATAGCTGTCCTTACTTCCTCCTTGCTAATCTGTTTCACTTCCTGATTCACTATCCCCACATAATCCAACCTTCTCTTTCTCTCATTCTCTTCATTCATCAGCCTCTCAAAATCCTCTTTCCATCTACTCAACACACTCTCCTCTCTTGTGAGTACCTTTAGCTTGCAGTAACTACAGACTTTTATAAAAACTCTTCCGTTACTCCATCTGAGTAGCAAAGCTAGTCCTTGTGAGAAGAGGAGGTTAAACAGACAATTTCTAATGTGACAGAGACGGATTTTTGGGTGCATTGAATGAGAGACAGATCATCAAAGTCGTTGCATTCAGCCGCACTCTTCCTTCACCAAGGATCTGTCTTCATTACTGCCTGTAACCTTGGGAGTTACGCAGGGATCTAGTGTGAACCCCCTCCTTTTTGTTATCTTTACTAATAATCTTCATTCTGACACCCCACTTGCCTCTGTAGTTCAATATGCAGATTATTGCACCCTGATTTGTGCAGCCCCAACAGTAAATAAACTCCCAAAAAATCACCCAGCAGTCATTTAATGCTATGGAATCTTGGCTAGACAATGCACAACTTATACTTATCTCTACCAAAACAAAACTTATGCTCTTCTGTCCAACTACAGCTACAACCCCCCCCCCCACCACCATTCAATATCTCATCGTCAAACCAGAGAATTATTTCTCCAGTTTCCCAAACAAAATTACTTGGAATGGTCATTGACCATAATATAAATTTGATATACACATCACAGACCACAACAAAAAGTTCACAAAAAACTAGGAACCCTGTACAGAAATCATCACTTTCTAAATAAATCTTCAAAGGCCACTATACGCCTCACAAATTCTTACAAACATTAAGTAATCTGATCTAGAAAATTCAAAACTTGCTATAATAAAATTGCAAAGTTTGCCACAGTAACAATTTCAGATTCCATCGTAAGTCTTTAAAACAACTACCCTGCTTTGAACTACCAAATCTATTTGCTTATAATCAACTCACCTTCACCCATCAAATATTAAATCAGCCAGAAAAAATACCATTAATTCAAAATCTACTAATATACTACTCCAATCGCAGGGTATTGTGTTCCTGTAACAAATCCTTCCTAAATAAATCTGAACCTAACAGTGCAGCTGCTGTTTCCCTTTATTCCAGCTGCCTAGCCAAAGCTTGGAATTCCCTGCCATTAAATATGACTACTACTAACCCTTCCAACTTTAAAACCTTCTCATATCACACCTATCAGAATCATGGACCCTGAATAGGAAAGAGATGTCTTAAGGCAGCTAAAGGAACACATCCTGTTGCTTTTGTATTTGAATAGTATCCCCCTAAATAACCTGCTTGTTTTCTACCTACAATCGCAGCACTGCTATTCTTTGTATCCTGTCCAGACTATATGATTGTATCAGTGAAATGTATAACATGTATTTTCATCTTGTACTTGTATCTGAGACTGAATCAATATTTGTATCTGTGCTTTGTATATGTACCTTATGATTATTTATAAATGGGGAGCTTTTCTCCCCGGGCCTCCACTGAAAAAGGATATTTTGTCCAGTTGTACTTTCTGGGTAAACAAATATAAAATAAAAATAAAATAAATTATGCCAAAGTATCAAGAGAAAATGACTGATTTTAATAAATGGCTTAGTTTCTAGTGTCACTCCAGGGAAGTCAAATATCTATCAGCATGTGAGGACAAGTATAACAGACCACTTTGCTTTACCAAGAATGGTCTGCACCTGTCCTCCCAGGGCTTTCAGAAATTAGCTAAAACTTTATCCATCCCTTTAGGACCCTTTTAGGTAATGTCAAAATGACAAAAGTACCAATATAAAAAAACCCTCAAAGCAACCATAAGGTGCTACTGCTCAATGCCCGCAGCCTAAACAAGAAACTCCACACCCTACAAGCGCTCCTCATTCTGGAGAAGTAGACATCTGAGCTGTCACCAAGACTTATTCTAAAGCCTCAGAAAGTAGTGCAGCAGTGGAAGGTTACAGTTCTTCCACATCAGCATGTGACCAAGACTTATTCTAAAGCCTCAGAAAGTAGTGCAGCAGTGGAAGGTTACAGTTCTTCCACATCAGCATGTGACCAAGCCACAGAAAGTAGTGCAGCAGTGGAAGGTTACAGTTCTTCCACATCAGCATGTGACCAAGCCACAGAAAGTAGTGCAGCAGTGGAAGGTTACAGTTCTTCCACATCAGCATGTGACCAAGCCTCAGAAAGTAGTGCAGCAGTGGAAGGTTACAGTTCTTCCACATCAGCATGTGACCAAGCCACAGAAAGTAGTGCAGCAGTGGAAGGTTACAGTTCTTCCACATCAGCAGCACAGACTGGGCCTAAAGGTGGAGGTGTCTCGATCTGTGTTAGCAGCTAATACAACTCCAGGTTGGTTAAACAGGACGAGGTTCCTTACTATGTCCTGGCCTTCTATGACCCATGAAGCTCCCAACTCTTACCTAGACTTACTAGAGGTGCTCACCAGCCAACCAAATACCTTATTCATGTGAGAATTTAACTACCTCTCTATAAACTGTGAAATATACACTGCCTCTAAGTTAGCATAATGTTTCCTGGACTTTATCACCACAAACACCCTGGGCCAGATAATGTACTCTCCACCAAAAGATCAAAAACATTGGACCTAGGACACACCAAGATGGGACACCACTGCACTGCCACCCCTTCATGTCCTCATTGATGGAGTCGGACCACAAAGCTGTCTCTGTCAAAATAAAAATCAAACGAAAATTCAACTAAACCCACAGCAGTTAGCAACTCTCTAAAGCAAACTACTTCCTATTAAACAAGAGCTTGTCAAAATTCACGCTCCTCAAACCTGAAAACACAACTACCTATACAGAATTATTTACAGAAACACTGTATAAACATGTAAATGGCTGCAATGAGGCTGCCTTGCCACCCAGAAGTAAGCCCAGATCGAACACTGAAAAACCACATTGGTAGAATCCTTAGGCTCTATAACAAAAGAAACAAAGTCATGGCCTTTATGACAAAATATACAGAAGCTCTCTGATTCAACTAAACAAGAAACTAAGAGGTCGATTAAGGTCCAACAAGGTCAAATACAAAATCAGAATACCTTCCCAGGCTAAGGACAATCAGAAAGCCTTCTTCAGCAATGTCAGGAGTCTTAAAGGTAATACTTAGCAATGTGTAGAACTGCTGGTAACAGTCACTGAACAGAGTGACATAGCACAGCTGATAAATTTAGCTCTAACTTCACACCCTACTCCCCCAACTGCCCCTGTGAAATCCCTTCTTGCATATCTCCTCCAACCACCAACAGGGAGCAGGTCCTGGGAGAAGCTCGCTAAGGCCAAACGTATTGCTTCAATGAGCCCTGACAATATTTCCAGCTACCACCTAAATAGCCTAAAACATGACCTAGCAGGACCACTTGAGGCACTTTTCAACTACAGCCTGAAAACAGGTTACATGCCAAGTGAATGGATGGCTGTAACGGTCATCCTTTATCATAATGGTGGACCACTGACTGACCCCAGCAACTACAGACCCATCAGTCTGACAAGTCTAGAGCCATAGAACAAATTGTTATGGAAATAATTACAAGGACATTGGTGACCTACAGACACTGGACCCATCCCAGTATGGAACAAATTGTTATGGAAATAATTCACAAGGACACTGGTGATCTACAGACACTGGACCCATCCCAGTATGGAACAAATTGTTATGGAAATAATTCACAAGGACACTGGTGATCTACAGTCACTGGACCCATTCCAGTATGGAACAAATTGTTATGGAAATAATTCACAAGGACACTGGTGATCTACAGACACTGGACCCATTCCAGTATGGAACAAATTGTTATGGAAATAATTCACAAGGACACTGGTGATCTACAGACACTGGACCCATCCCAGTATGGAACAAATTGTTATGGAAATAATTCACAAGGACACTGGTGATCTACAGACACTGGACCCATCCCAGTATGGAACAAATTGTTATGGAAATAATTACAAGGACATTGGTGACCTACAGACACTGGACCCATCCCAGTATGGAACAAATTGTTATGGAAATAATTCACAAGGACACTGGTGATCTACAGACACTGGACCCATCCCAGTATGGAACAAATTGTTATGGAAATAATTCACAAGGACACTGGTGATCTACAGACACTGGACCCATCCCAGTATGGAACAAATTGTTATGGAAATAATTCACAAGGACACTGGTGATCTACAGACACTGGACCCATCCCAGTATGGAACAAATTGTTATGGAAATAATTCACAAGGACACTGGTGATCTACAGACACTGGACCCATCCCAGTATGGAACAAATTGTTATGGAAATAATCACAAGGACATGGGCAATGTACAGATTCTGGACCCATCCCAGTTTGGCTTTAAGGGAAGGTCTTGCTTACTTAACCTGGTAGACTTCTTCGAGAGGGTCAGCATAGGTAAAGATGAGGAGAAAACAGTGCATACTGCCTACATTGGCCTGGCCAAGGTATTCGATACAATACTCCACTCAGGTATTGTTGACAAACTCTCATAACTTGGCAGAAATTTCTAAAAAACTTACTGGATTATCAAGTGGCTCACAGATAGGACCCAAGAAGTCAGGATCAGTCCAGCCACCTCCACAAAGAGACCAGTCACCAGCAGAGTATCCCAGGGCTCCATGTTTTGCCTGCTCCTGTTTGGCAACTACTTCTCAGAATTCATGGCAAATGTCAAAGGTCTCTAGCTCACCAAGTTTGCAGATGACTGTAAATTGAGTGATATCCTAGCCACCCCCCATGACACCAACATCCTACAAGAGGGTCTAGCACAAACAAATGACTGAAGTGAAAGCCATGGATTAAAACAATGCAAAGAAGTGCATTGTAGTACCCTTTGGGAAATCATCCACCCAAGCTAATTACTTCATCGATAAAAAATACCACTAAGAATTGACCCAACAGTTAGGGATCTGGGAAATATGAGACAGTAATCTGGTGTTTGACCAACATGTAGTCAAGATAGTAAGAAAATCATTCTATGTCACCCAACTCCACAAACAGACCAGCAAGAGTATGTCATCCAGGTCTAAGGAACTAATAGTTCCACTCCACTCAGCCCTTACCAGACCCATCAATGAGCACAATGCCCCCTTTGGCATGTACTTAACCAGGCACTATAACCATCAAAATGCCTCACCATGAAAATCCAGTGTCCGAATACCCTACACAGGTCGCCTTAAGGTCCTAGCTCTGTACTTGGTCTTCTACTGGTTACTGAGGGGTGATCTATGCCTAAAATACAAGGCATCCATAGATCCAGCTCTGATGGATATGTTGCACATTCACAAGACAAACAGTACCAAAGACACTAGATGCAAGGACAGTACAGTTGTGTACACTTACCATAAATGTAGATGCTCAAGTGCATTTACTGTTGCAGTCATTATATTTGGGTAATCTGTTGGCAGGTTGCCCTCAGTCAGCCTGATTAACAAAGTCTTGGGTCCTGTGTCGGTTGCTGTCCCTTCTTCCATGACGTCAGGTCGTCAGGGGTATAAAACATGCAGCCAATGCCATTACATTAGTTTTTCTTGCCCCAGATGCCAGGTGCCCCCCAAATGAGGAGCAAATAAAATTAAAAACACAAAAAATATACCTCCAACCAAAAGCAAACACACCAAAAGGGCTTTTAAGCATAGTGAAAGACTATGTCCTTCATGTTTCACTGTTGCAGTCATTAAATTTGGGTAGATTCCCAAAGCTATGGTTGGGTGGAGGGAATTATACAGCATTAGGACCAGCTATAAGGCCCTGCAGGACAGCAGTGGCAAAGCCAGTTCTGGATTTAGAGAAAAGTGGTAAATGGTAATGTTTGGTGAAAGTATGAACTGAGCTCCAGGTAGCAGCTTCTAGAATGACCCTGGTAGGAACACCTCTGAGAAAGGCTGTTGAAGTAGATGCAGCCCTGGTGGAATGGGATCTGATCCCCTGGGGGATAGTTTTTCCATGGTGCTTATAGCAGAAACGAATACAATGGCTTATCCATTTGGAGATGGCTTGCTTTGAAATAGCCTTTCCCTCTGCCCCTGCAGCAAATGCCACCAGCAGTTGTTCAGATTTTCTTTGAGGTTTAGTCCGGTTTAAGTAAAATCTAAGTTGTCTGTGTACATCCAATGAATGCAGAATCCACTCCCCCTTATTCTGTGGATTGGGAAAGAAAGTTGGCAAATGAATGGTCTGATTAAGAGCCACACTGGATACCACCTTAGGTATGAAGGATGGGTTGGTCCTCAGAGATACCCTGACCGCATGAAAAATGTTGAAAGGCTCCACTGCCATAAGAGCCTGTAATTCAGAAATCCTTCTAGCCGAAGTGACTTCTAAAAGGGAAGCTGTTTTCCAGGAGAGAAATTTTAAGTCTGCAGTAGCAGCTGGCTCGAAAGGAGGCAGAGTGAGTTTCTCCAATACAAAACTGAGGTCCCAGGCAGGGGTTGGACCTCTCCTGGGTGGTCTTAAGTTTTTGGCACCTCTGAGATACTGCTTTAGCAGTGGATGAGAGAAGAGGGGAGGTTCTGTGTTGTAATGAGCTGAAATGGCTGAGGCATGGATGTTTATGGAAGAAAAGGACAGGCCCTTGTGAAGCATCTCAGTTAAGTATTGTAAAATCTGAGGAATATTGGGCACTGCAGTGTTTATCCCTTGAGATTGATTCCAGGCACAGAATCTTTTCCATTTGTCAGCATAAGATTTTCTAGTACTAGGTCTTCTCGCCTCCAAAATGACATCCATCACAGGTTTGCTGAGGGATGCTAAGGGTGAATTTAGGTGATTAGCCATGCTGCAAGATTCAAAGTTTGGAGCTGAGTGTGCAGAGTTTGGTTGTTCTGCTGAGACAGTATGTAAGGTGTCTGAGGCAGGTGCCACGGTGGAAGGTGTGACACATGGCGCAGGAGTGGGTACCAGTGTAGCGAGGCCAGTCTGGAGCAATCAAAATCATTTTTGGTTTGTCCTGTTTGACTTTTAGTAGAACTTTGGAGAGCAAAGGCAGAGGAGGAAAGGCATAGACTGATAGGTTTTTCCAACTGAAGGACAGAGCATCCACTTTCCAGGCTTTTTTGTGATGAGTTCTTGTGCAAAATTTGTCCAGCTGATAGTTCTGGGGTGAGGCAGAAAGATCTATATCTGGGCTCCCCCATTTGTATGTCAACATGTTGAAAATCCATGGTTCCAGTTTCCATTCGTGAGGGTCCATGAGATTTCTGCTTAGTTCGTCTGCCAGAGGATTCAACTTTCCTGGCAGGAATTGAGCTTGTAGTTGTACTTGATAGGTCAAAGCCGTGTTCCACAATGCCATGGCTAGTCTGCAGAGGGGGTAGGAGTGTGTATCCCCCTGCTGGTTTATGTACCACATAACTGTGGTATTGTCTGTCTTTATCATTAATTTTCCTGGATGAAGGTAGTCCTTGAAGGCTGTCAGTGCATTCTGTACAGCTAGCATTTCTTTTTGATTGATATGAAGGTGCATTTGATTTGGGCTCCATTTGCCCTGATTGCACTTCCCTGCCAGATGAGCCCCCCCAAGCATAGTCTGATGCATCTGTAGTTAGGGTTTGGGTGGCAGGGGGTGGTGTGAATGACAGTCCCTTGTTTTGTTGGCAGGCCTCTGCCCACCATAGGAACTCTAGTTGCAGGCAAGGTATGATAGGAATCATTGTTTCCAGGCTGTGACAATGTTGACTCCATAAACTTTTTAAGTACCACTGAAGTTTCCTCATATGCAGTCTTGCATATGGAATTAGAAGAATGCAGGAGGCCATTAACCCCAAGGCTTGCAGAATTTGTCTTGCAGATAGCAGGGTTTTTGTGGCCACCTGTTTGAAGTAAGTCACCAAATGAATTTGCTTTTCTGGTGTAAGGAAAGCCATCTGGGCAGTTGTATTCAAGCTTGCACCCAGGAATGTAATTTTTTAAGGGTACCAGTTGTGATTTCTTTTCGTTTATAGTGTACCCAAGACAAATTAGAACCCTTTTTACAAACGCCAGATGTTTTAGAAGAATGTCTTTGTTTTCTGCCTGAATTACACAATCATCCAGGTATGGATATATTTGAATATTTCTTTGCCTGCAAAATGCAATTACTGGAGCCAGGCACTTTGTGAAGACCCTGGGTGCAGTAGATATGCCAAAGGGTAGTGCAGAGAACTGGTAATGCAAGTAGCCTGCTTTGAAGCAGAGGTATCTTCTGCAAGATTCCCTGATTGGGATATGCAGGTAAGCCTCTTTTAAATCTAGAGTTGCCAACCAGGCATCTTTGCTTACCATAGGAAGTAACTGTTGAAGAGTCAGCATCTTGAATTTTGGGATGTCCAGAAAGGTGTTTAGAGTAGATAAATCTGGAATTGGATGCCATGATTTGTCTTTTCTGGGTACCAGGAAAAGTCTTGAATAGAAACCTTGTCCCTTTTCCTCTTCTGGTACTGGCTGAATATCCCCCATGCTCATGAGGGAAAGTACTTGTTTCTGGGCCTCCGCCCACTGATTTGGGGGCAGGTCTGACCATCCATTTGAAATTGACAATGTATGGAAATGAAATCTGTATCCCTGGGATACTATATTTAAAACCCATTTGTCCTGGGTTATAAGTTGCCAGTTTCTTGCATGAAGAGCCAGTTCCCCCCCAAAGGGGTGGCTAAAAGGTAAGTGTAAAGGGAAGTCATTGAGACTGCTTACCATAGAGAGGTGTCTTGTTGTTTTCAGATTTGGAAGAGGAGGCACCCCATTGTTTTGTTCTGAAAGTCCCTTGGGACTGAAACCTGGTGCCTTTGGAATGTCTGGGTTTGACTTGAGTGGCTCTCGAAGGAACTGGAAAGGACCAGTTCTTAGTACGTCAGTGCCTACTAAATCTTGGAGGTTGCACTTGTAAAAAATCTTTCGCAGTTTGCATAGATTTAGCTTTATCTTCCATCTTTTTTAGAACTTCTTCAGCCTTATTACCAAAGAGATGGTCCTGTTGTAAAGGAGCATCCAACAACTTTGCTTTAACATGACCCGGCAGAGTTTGCTCTTCGAGCCAAGCATGCCTTCTTAGCACAGACTCAGTTACAGCAGCCCTGCAAGAGGCCTCCAAAGAATCAAACCGCATTGCAAAGTATGTTTTCCAACTTGTTCAGCTGAATGCAATAGAGCCTGTAAATCTTTATTTTCCACACAGTCAGAAATTAACATAATTTTCTGTTTAAGCAGTCCCATGATATGCTGTTGATATTTTAGCATATGAAATTGACAGTTTAAAGCCCTGATTGCAAAGTTTGCAGAAGTGTAAACCTTCTTACCCCATCTATCCAGCACCCTGGAGTCTCTATCAGAAGGGGTAGGATTTTTAGCAGTAGAAGCCTTAATGCCCTTGGGACCCTGAGAAATGGTTTCAGGATCCACAACAGGATTTTTGAAAAGGAATTTGTGGGAGTCAGGAACCCTGTAGCATCTGTCTGGCTTACAAGGAGCCAGAGGCAGAGAATCAGGAGCCATACTAGATTCTGAAAAAAAAACATCATCAACAATGTCTAGAACAGGAGTTATAGCCAAAGTCCTATGCTGAGGAAGAAGAAGGAGAAAATCCCCAATTCTCTTTTTAGATTCAGAAAAATCCTGACTTTCCCAGTGGAAATGTTCCCTTAAGGTATGTAAAGTTTCCCCAAAAGAAAAATCCTCAGTGGGAGAAGCAGAAGGAATGGAATCTTCTGATCAGAATCCTCATTAGTAGGTATAGACAATTCCTGTCCATTAGAAGAATCAGAAGAAAAAGAATCCTGTTCAGAAGATTCATAGTCAATATCTTGCCTAGGCCTCTTAAAAGGGGGCGGGGGTTGACTACCCCTGATCAGAGTAATTAAATCTTCAGCCATTTTGATCATTTGTTTCTTAGGCATAGGGGCCTGTACATGTGGCCTAGGCATAATTTTTTTAGACATAGGTCGAGATTTTGGCCTTAGTTTTGAAGATGGCGTCAGTCTAATATACAAATCTGTAGGCCTGAAAACACCCTCAGAAGCCGGTGCCTGCACAGCGGCTCTGGAAGGTAGACACATCCGTGGGTTCCATATCTGAAGCATCTCGCGGCATACTGGACTCCGAATGGGTCTCAGTAGAGGCTTGTGAATCAGAATTAGCGGGTATCAGGGGCTGCGAAAGTGCCTCACTGAGTACCAGTGAACTGGCAACTGGCTTAGGAGAAGCGTCTTTGGGAGTTTTGGACCTCAATGGCCTGTCTCTGTCTTTTTCTTTGCGTTTTTTAGGTATTCCGGTAGTCAGATTGTTAACCAACGACATTTCTAGATAATTAAAGTGTGAGCCAAAATATTTAGAAGCAAAAATGTACTGACGTTTAATAGTGCGTTGATTAAATAAAGCACAGAACTGACAGCAAGGTACGTGGTGGTCAGGGCCTAGGCAATGAATACAATACAAATGGAAATCCTTATGAGGTATTTGCTTCCCACAAGTAATGCAATTATTAACTTTTACTGACATCGATAAGAAGCAAGAAAAAGTTTCCCCAACGGGGTACTTAGCTTTTTAGTTGAAGACTTCGGATCTGAAACTCGAAAACGAAAATTTCAGTAGTCGGCCGACCAGCACTTGCAAACTGCTTCTGCTTCGGGCACCGCATGGCAAAAAGACTAATGTAATGGCATCGGCTACATGTTTTATACCCCTGACGACCTGACGTCATGGAAGAAGGGACAGCAACTGATTCAGGACCCAAGACTTTGTTAATCAGGCCGACTGAGGGCAACCTGCCAGCAGATTACCCAAATGTAATGACTGCCACAGTGAAACATGAAGAACATCTGAACATTGCCTGTGACATAAACAGAGCCGATATGTGTCTAAAAGCATTCCATGCTATGGAATAAGCTCCCCGTCTACATGAAGCATAGTTCATCCCTGCCCTATTCAAGAGAAACCTTAATCACTGTTTGGGAAAATGCAAATTCACCCATTGTCTAGACTCTGTTTCCCTAACAAACTCCACCATATAGCCCTTATGATCTACCCCTTGACTAACATACCCCACCATATAACTCTTAGCTCCCTCTTTATTAACATACCCCACCATATAATCCTTACCTACCTCTTTACTAACATACCCCACCACATAACCCTTATTACCTACCCCTTTACTAACATACCTCACCATATAACCCTTGGCTACCTCTTTACTAACATACCCCACCAAATAACCCTTAGCTACCTGTTTACCAATATACCCCACCATATAATCCTCAGCTACCTCTTTACTAATATACTCCACTGTATAACCCTTATTACCTACCCCTTGACTAACATACACCACCATATAACCCTTAGCTACTTCTTTATTAACATACCCCACCATATAACCCCTAGCTACCTCTTTACTAACATACCTCACCATATAACCCTTATTACCTACCCCTTGACTAACATATCCCACGATATAACCCTTGGCTACCACTTTTACTAACATACCCCACCAAATAACCCTTATTAACTACCCCATGACTAACATACCCCCACCATGTAACCTTTGCTACCTCTTTACAAACATACTCCACCATATAACCCTTATTACCTACCCCTTGACTAACATATCCCACCATATAACCCTTGGCTACCTCTTCACTAACATACCCCACCATATAACCCTTAGCTATCTCTTTAATAACATACCCCACCATATAACCCTTAGCTATCTCTTTACTAACATACCCCACCATATAACCCTTAGCTATCTCTTTACTAACATACCCCACCATATAACCGTTAGCTACCTCTTCACTAATATACACCTCCATATAACCCTTAGCTATCTCTTTACTAACATACCCCACCATATAACCCTTAGCTATCTCTTTACTAACATACCCCACCATATAACCCTTAGCTATCTCTTTACTAACATACCTCACCATATAACCCTTAGCTATCTCTTTACTAACATACCCCACCATATAACCCTTAGCTATCTCTTTACTAACATACCTCCATATAACCCTTAGCTATCTCTTTACTAACATACCCCACCATATAACCCTTAGCTATCTCTTTACTAACATACCTCACCATATAACCCTTAGCTATCTCTTTACTAACATATCCCACCATATAACCCTTAGCTATCTCTTTACTAACATACCCCACCATATAACCCTTAGCTATCTCTTTACTAACATACCCCACCATATAACCCTTAGCTATCTCTTTACTAACATACTTCACCATATAACCCTTAGCTATCTCTTTACTAACATACCTCACCATATAACCCTTAGCTATCTCTTTACTAACATACCTCACCATATAACCCTTAGCTATCTCTTTACTAACATACCCCACCATATAACCCTTAGCTATCTCTTTACTAACATACCTCACCATATAACCCTTAGCTACCTCTTCACTAATATACACCTCCATATAACCCTTAGCTATCTCTTTAATAACATACCCCACCATATAACCCTTAGCTATCTCTTTACTAACATACCTCACCATATAACCCTTAGCTACCTCTTCACTAATATACACCTCCACATAACCCTTAGCTATCTTTTTACTAACGTACCTCACCATATAACCGTTAGCTACCTCTTTACTAATATACACCTCCATATAACCCTTAGCTATCTCTTTAATAACATACCCCACCATATAACCCTTAGCTATCTCTTTACTAACATACCCCACCATATAACCCTTAGCGATCTCTTTACTAACATACCCCACCATATGACCGTTAGCTACCTCTTCACTAATATACACCTCCATATAACCCTTAGCTATCTCTTTAATAACATACCCCACCATATAACCCTTAGCTATCTCTTTACTAACATACCTCACCATATAACCCTTAGCTACCTCTTCACTAATATATACCTCCATATAACCCTTAGCTATCTCTTTACTAACATACCTCACCATATAACCCTTAGCTACCTCTTTACTAATATACACCTCCATATAGCCCTTATGATCTACCCCTTGACTAACATACCCCACCATATAACTCTTAGCTCCCTCTTTATTAACATACCCCACCATATAATCCTTACCTACCTCTTTACTAACATACCCCACCACATAACCCTTATTACCTACCCCTTTACTAACATACCTCACCATATAACCCTTGGCTACCTCTTTACTAACATACCCCACCAAATAACCCTTAGCTACCTGTTTACCAATATACCCCACCATATAATCCTCAGCTACCTCTTTACTAATATACTCCACTGTATAACCCTTATTACCTACCCCTTGACTAACATACACCACCATATAACCCTTAGCTACTTCTTTATTAACATACCCCACCATATAACCCCTAGCTACCTCTTTACTAACATACCTCACCATATAACCCTTATTACCTACCCCTTGACTAACATATCTCACGATATAACCCTTGGCTACCACTTTTACTAACATACCCCACCAAATAACCCTTATTAACTACCCCATGACTAACATACCCCCACCATGTAACCTTTGCTACCTCTTTACAAACATACTCCACCATATAACCCTTATTACCTACCCCTTGACTAACATATCCCACCATATAACCCTTGGCTACCTCTTCACTAAAATACCCCACCATACAACCCTTAGCTATCTCTTTAATAACATACCCCACCATATAACCCTTAGCTATCTCTTTACTAACATACCCCACCATATAACCCTTAGCTATCTCTTTACTAACATACCCCACCATATAACCCTTAGCTACCTCTTCACTAATATACACCTCCATATAACCCTTAGCTATCTCTTTACTAACATACCCCACCATATAACCCTTAGCTATCTCTTTACTAACATACCCCACCATATAACCCTTAGCTATCTCTTTACTAACATACCTCACCATATAACCCTTAGCTATCTCTTTACTAACATACCTCACCATATAACCCTTAGCTATCTCTTTACTAACATACCCCACCATATAACCCTTAGCTATCTCTTTACTAACATACCCCACCATATAACCCTTAGCTATCTCTTTACTAACATACCTCACCATATAACCCTTAGCTACCTCTTCACTAATATATACCTCCATATAACCCTTAGCTATCTCTTTACTAACATACCCCACCATATAACCCTTAGCTATCTCTTTACTAACATACCTCACCATATAACCCTTAGCTATCTCTTTACTAACATACCTCACCATATAACCCTTAGCTATCTCTTTACTAACATACCTCACCATATAACCCTTAGCTATCTCTTTACTAACATACCCCACCATATAACCCTTAGCTGTCTCTTTACTAACATACTTCACCATATAACCCTTAGCTATCTCTTTACTAACATATCCCACCATATAACCCTTAGCTACCTCTTCACTAATATACCCCTCCATATAACCCTTAGCTATCTCTTTACTAACATACCTCACCATATAACCCTTAGCTATCTCTTTACTAACATACCCCACCATATAACCCTTAGCTATCTCTTTACTAACATACCTCACCATATAACCCTTAGCTACCTCCTCACTAATATACACCTCCATATAACCCTTAGCTATCTTTTTACTAACATACCTCACCATATAACCGTTAGCTACCTCTTTACTAATATACACCTCCATATAACCCTTAGCTATCTCTTTAATAACATACCCCACCATATAACCCTTAGCTATCTCTTTACTAACATACCCCACCATATAACCCTTAGCAATCTCTTTACTAACATACCCCACCATATGACCGTTAGCTACCTCTTCACTAATATACACCTCCATATAACCCTTAGCTATCTCTTTAATAACATACCCCACCATATAACCCTTAGCTATCTCTTTACTAACATACCTCACCATATAACCCTTAGCTACCTCTTCACTAATATATACCTCCATATAACCCTTAGCTATCTCTTTACTAACATACCTCACCATATAACCGTTAGCTACCTCTTTACTAATATACACCTCCATATAACCCTTAGCTATCTCTTTAATAACATACCCCACCATATAACCCTTAGCTATCTCTTTACTAACATACCCCACCATATAACCCTTAGCTATCTCTTTACTAACATACCCCACCATATGACCGTTAGCTACCTCTTCACTAATATACACCTCCATATAACCCTTAGCTATCTCTTTAATAACATACCCCACCATATAACCCTTAGCTATCTCTTTACTAACATACCTCACCATATAACCCTTAGCTACCTCTTCACTAATATACACCTCCATATAACCCTTAGCTATCTCTTTACTAACATACCTCACCATATAACCGTTAGCTACCTCTTTACTAATATACACCTCCATATAACCCTTAGCTATCTCTTTAATAACATACCCCACCATATAACCCTTAGCTATCTCTTTACTAACATACCCCACCATATAACCCTTAGCTATCTCTTTACTAACATACCCCACCATATGACCGTTAGCTACCTCTTCACTAATATACCCCTCCATATAACCCTTAGCTACTTGTTTTTACTAATATATCCCGCCATACAGGTATTCAAGGAACTCTGGTGCAAAATTGGGTGGGGTTCCATGGCTAGGCTTGTAAAGACCTTGAAGATCATTAGCCTAATATAAACCTATGAGCCTGTTAGCACTTGTGCCTGCAATAATGCTCTTTTACAATACACTGAGGAAAGAGTTTTCTATGAAGAAATCAGCTCTGTTCTGAGGTTCCTATAAACTTTTTTAAAGATTATTTTCAGATGTTTCAAAATGTGTCTGCTTATGTGATACCAAGGTGACTGATGCAATCATATTTGACTGTCATGTTTAGAACAGAGTAATGCTTTGGCCACTAAGCGACAAGAATAAAGTTCAATAGGACACACTACTGAAGGACATATGTAACATTTAACAATTAATTAGCTATGTTTTGGTGTCAGGGTTTTATATAATCCATTGGTCAAGCTGCCAACACTTGATGGGCTGGTGGCTATTCTGACAGATGTTAAACTTAAAAATCACAAAATTCGCACTAGTGTAACTGCACAAAAAAGACAAACTAATGCTGACCTGTTCTTGAAGCCACACATTAATTCAAGTACTGCACACCTGTTTCCCAATTAATCAGGAAACAATTGTGGAATAACTGAATAAACCTATGGGTTCATGAATGGGTCAGAAACGGTTACACATGTTAAACTTGCACCATGTTCAAAAGCAGGGCATAGTGTAGTGTACATGTTTTTTATACCTTCAGATAAAGCTCTGCAAGGCCAAAGGTAAGTGAAAAACAAAATTCTGTGTCCCTGGTGTGAATGCAGTGACACGGGATTACTTGACATAGTCAGCTATAACTTTTGAGTCACTAGTGTGCCTCTCCACAAACACGATGGATCTGTCGAGAACAGATCCAACGTCACACTAAAGTCCTAAACAGCAATTACCAGACAAGTGTTAATCTTCACAGGTGCAGAGAACAGGAAAGGCTGGGCCATCATTAGTTAGATCATAAACAGTAATGGATCTGTCCGGAACAAATAAGTCCTCAAAAGTAATTAGCAGACAAGTGTTAATCTTCACAGGTAAAGAGAACAAGAAAGGCTGGACCATCATTAGTTAGATCATAAACCGTATCACCTCCAAAAGGACCACTGAGCATAGCCAGTCTGGCACTTGTCCATCTTCCTGTCATGGTCATGTTGGTCATCGATGCTGTGCCATGTAGATGCCATTCTTGTTTCACGTGCAGTGCTATGAAGGTGAATTTCTTGTTTCACACGGAGTATGCCAAGTAGGTGCCATTTGTTTCAAGTCTAGTGCTATTTAGGTGCCATTCCTGTTTCACGTGCTGTTTGCCATGTAGGTGCCATCCTTGTTTGATGTGCCGTGTACCATGTAGGTGGCCTACCTTTAGGATAGTGTTAACATTACTGGTACAGTCATCCTGCAATGAGTCCATTTTGCTGCCAATTTAATCATGTTGTAAGACTTTGTGCAGGAATCAGTGATCAATGAATAAAGCCATCTGAGAGTGAAATATAGCCAGCTTAGGTATGATCAGTGATGAGGCTGTAGGGCGGCTTGGAAATGTGAATTTCTTAAATAATTTGCTTTGTGGCATGGAGTGTCAGAAATCAAAATGCAACCAAGTTGGCAAGCAGCCATCTCCTTCTTATGTAGTGGTACATAGTTGTGTGCATTATTTATTTACTTTATTTTTTATTTTTATTTTACATTTGTTTACCGGGCTAGTCCAACTGGATATATGTCCATTTTCAGTGGAGGCCCGGGGAGAAAAGCTCCACTACAAACTACTAAACAATGTCAAGATATACATAATCTACAAAAATAGAGAGAAAAAAACATATGCAATAACTTTGAAACAGGTTGTATTAACTTTTGAGTAAACTCAAAGACCTAGGATGGTAAAGAGAAAGAAAGGATAAAGAATAATAAATACTTCATTAGAGTATGTAGAAGAGAAGAAAGAGAAAGGTTGTTAAGGAGTCAGATAAAGATGCAAAAAAAAGAGAGCTAACCTGGGTTATGACAAGAGCATAGCCAATGCATATTTAGGAAGGATTTTAGTTTAGTTTGAAATTGGGAGAGTGATGTTAGGGATGTAAGTTCCTGTGGTAACTAGTTCCATATTTTGCCAACTGAGTTGGAAAATGTGGAGTCACCTGCGGAGTTTTTGGAACGGGATGTTTGGACCAGTATTTTGTTGGTGGAGCGTAGATGCCTCTGATTGTTATAGGGTGTTATGAGGGTGGAGAGTATTGGGGTGTTTTCAGGGTGATGTAGGGCATTATGGGCAATAGTGAGTTGATAGTATTGTATGAGGTGTGGTAGTTCCATCCACCCAAGCTTTTTGAGATTTAAACAATGATGAGTTCTATATGGAGAGGCAGTTGCAAATCTGGCAATATTATTATATGATGAGGTAAGTTTGTTAAGATTATGTTTAGAGAAATTTGTGTATATGGAGGAGGCATATAAAAGGGTTGAGATTAAGTGAGTTCTGGCTATGGTAGTTTTGGCTTCAGGATTAAGAAAATATTTGATTCTATAGAGAGAGCCTAGTTTTCTGTTGGTCGATTTTATTGTAAGATTAATATGATTGTCAAATTTTAACTGATTGTCAATAGTGATACCCAAGAGTTTTGTTGTTTGGTCAGGAGAGATAATGGTTCCATTATCAGATATTAGCGTGAAATGGATAGAGGTAGACAAGTGGGTGGGTGAGAAGAGCAAGAGTTTGGTTTTTTTGGGGTTAAGGAGAAGGCAATGATTAGAGAACCATTGTTCTATAGTTGAGAAGGTTTTTTGTGTGAGAGAGTGAAGTTCTGACTGTGTTGAGGCTGCACAAATGATGGTAGTATCATCTGCATATTGAATACAAGTTGTTTGTGGAGTAGCTAGATGAAGTTCATTAATGAAAATGGAAAACAAGAGTGGACCTAAAATAGAGCCCTGAGGGACTCCTATAGTGGTGGGGAGAAGGTCAGAGAGTTGGTTGTCCCATAGAACTGCTTGTTTGCGGTTGTCTAGGTAAGATGTGAACCAGCATAAGGCAAGATTATCTAGAGAGAAAGATTTTAAACGATGGAGAAGAAGCTGGTGATTTACCATGTCAAAGGCTTTGGACAGGTCTACGAAGAATGCTGAAGAAGGAGTATTATTGTTACAGTTTTTGTTAATTGAGTCAATGAAGGATAGTAAGGCTGTACTAGTACTATGGTATGGTCGAAACCCATGTTGGCAATTAGCCAGGAGTTTGTGGTCTAGTAGGTGATTTAGTAACTGTTTGTGGATACACTTCTCCATAATTTTTGCAAGTGGAGATAGTAGTGCAATTGGGCGGTAGTTAGAATACTCAGTAGAGTCACCTAATTTTAAAAGAGAGATAATATAAGAGATTTTCCAGACTGATGGAATTGTACTTTCTTTTATTGTCCTATTAATAAGTATAGAGATGGGGTATGCTATGGCTTTTGCACCTAGTTGGAGGTATTCAGCTGGTAATTGGTCAGCAGAGGGGGTTGTAGGTTTTAGTTTATAAAGTAAGGACAGTATTTGAGAGGTAGGTATGGGTTGAATGTGAAATGGGGGGGGGGTAGAGCTAGGTGTAAATAGTTTGGAGGTATCAGGGTTTTGTTGATTAGCTAGGTTTAGTATGGCTGAAGTGAAGAAAGTGTTGAAGGCATTAGCTGTTTGTAAGGGGGAGTCGGGGTCAGAGCCAGAAGGGTTTGGTGTGGCAACTTTACCAGGGGATAATAGTTTATTGATAGAGGACCAAAATTTATGTGGTTGGTGTGGTGAAGATTGCTGAAGCTGGGTATAAAAATTCTTTTTATCTTGAATGATGGCTTTCTTTGTCATATTTCTCTGTTGTCTAAAAGTGACATTATCAGTTGGGCTTTTTGTAGTTCGCCATTTAGCCCAGACCTTGTTCCTATCTAAGATAAGTTTCTTAGTGTTATTTGAGAGCCATTGGGCTGTTTTAGATTTGACACGCATAGAGCGCATTGACATATGACATTTGTTAACTGGGTTGGTCCATCTGGGCTTGTGGCACATTTTGAGTGGAGACCCAAGGAGAAAAACTGAAAAGTTTAAAAAATTTAAGTGAGAAAGTATTGACAATAAATCATTTCAATTAGAAAGCAATTACACAAAGTTAAGGCACACTCAAGCTTGTAACAAAGACATCATATTCTTTACAGAGTAACAATAACATTTACATATTTACAACAAAATTTGTTTTCAACAGTGTATTTGATTTATTTAGTAAGTACACCCAAAAGTAGGGTACATTGGAAGTAGAGGGGGCGTTAGGAATAGGGTGAGAAAAGAAGGGAAATGGGAGTTAAATGGGCCTCGACGGGGGCAGAGTTTGGAGTTAAACAGACAAAGTTTGATTTTTTCTTTAAAGTGAGATGGGTGCATTATGGAACGTGTATCTATTGGGAGTTTATTCCAAGCATGAGCAATGGAGTGTTTGTATTGGAGTTTGCCTACTGCTTCTTTGGGTTGATACATGTCAAGTAATTGCTGATTCGAGGTACGAAGAGTCTGAGGTGGAGAACAGGTTTAGATGAGTGATGAGAGTGCCGGACAGGATGCTGGTTTGTAGAGGATGGACTGTAACATTTGGAATTGTGACAGTAGTAGTAGTTGGGGGAATTCAAGCCACTGGCATGAGTTAAGGGCCAGACAGTGATGTGAGTTGTATGGAGAGTTAGTGATAAATCTTGCTATCTTGTGATAAGTTTGTTGTAATTTTTTCAAGGTTGTAGTTTGGATGTTGGTAAATGCTGGTGCAGCATATAGTAGGGAGGGGAGGGGAGGAGTAGAACTTGTGCTAGGCCTAGTTTAGAATTTGTGGTCAGAAATGTTTTGTTGCGATACAGGAGACCAAGCTTTTGGGGTGTCTTTTTTGTACATTGGAACAGGTGTAGGTTAAATTTGAGTTCATTATCAATGATGATTCCTAGGAGTTTTGTATGAGCTTCGGGTAGGATTATAGTGTTGTTGGAGGAAGTGATTGCAAAGGCAGATTTATGGTGAGTGAAAGATCGGGGAATGTAGAGTAGGAGTTTGTCTTTTTATGATTAAGGACGAGTAAATTACTGGACAACCATTGTCCTGTGGACAGAAGGGCCTGTTGGGTAGCAGTGTGCAGTTCGGATATGGTGTCAGAAATGGAGATAAGGGTAGAGTCGTCAGCATATTGGATGAGGAAGGACTGTTTACAAGAAGTATAGAGGTCATTAGTAAAGACATTAAACAGGAGGGGGCCCAGGATGGAACCTTGGGGTACCCCAGTTGGGACAGTTATAAATGGAGACGAGGATGACAGCCATTTAAAGTATTGTTGCCTGCAGGATAGGTAGCTAGAGAACCAGTTGAGGGAGGATGAAGATAGGTTGAGTTGAGCAAGTTTAGATAGTAGTAGGGATGGCTGACTGTGTCAAAGGCTTTGGAGAGGTCAAGGAAAAGACAAGATACGAGTTTATTATTATCTTGGGCCTCTGCAATGGTATGTGTAAAAGATAATGTGGATACTCTACAAAAGGGCCTAACAGAAACACATGCTTGGTGCCAGAGCCATGGGCTCAAGCTCAGTGCCAAGAAATGTATAGTTATCCCCTTTGGGAAAAAACATGTACCAGTGAATTACCACATAGGTGACAGTACACTAAACACCAAAAGTGTGACAAGAGACTTAAAGACACAGGTGGACAGTGGTCTCACCTTCGATAACCACATCGCCACAACAGTCAGGAAATCCTTCTATGTGGCACACCTCATCACTAAGGGCTTTTCATCCAGAAAAAAGGAGGTCATTGTCCCACTGTACTCATCCCTCACTAGACCCATTATAGAATACAATGCCCCATTTGGTATGTACCTCTCAAGACATCTGCAACAACTGGAAAGGCCGCAGAAATACCTCACTAAAAAAATCACAGGCCTAAAGCAGATGCCCTACTCTGACCGCCTTAAAAAACTCCAGCTATACTCTGTCACATATCGTCCACTCAGAGGCGATCTCTGCTTAACATACAAGGCCATGTCAAAGCCAGAGCTGCTGGACATGCTACACTTAAAGAAATCCCAATCCCTCAGAGCCACACGCTTCAGGTATCTAAACCTTGTCATCACAATAAACAAAACATGCTGGAGGGATAGGTTCCTGACCCAGAGATTCCCCAGACTCTGGAACAGACTGCCCATACATGTCAAGCAGAGCGCCTCTTTGGCCCTCTTCAAAAGGAACCTTGATGATTGGATGGGAGAACGGAAATTCACCCCAGGGATCACGTCAGTCGCCCTGCTAGACAGGGGTCAAGGGAAGTAAATAGTGTGGAAATAAATAGCCAGGGAATTGTTATGGCTAGTGTTGTATAGGCCCTAGGGCCGATAGCTTAGTACCAGCCTATGAACCTGTAAGAGGGTAGTGGTTGTGCTGTGGTTAGGATGGAAACCATGCTGAGTGGAGGTGAGAAGGCTGTGCTAGAGAAGGTAACTCAGGAGCTGTCAGTGTATATATTTTTCAAGGATTTTAGAGAGGGGGGATAAGATAGCTATGGGTCGGTAGTTAGATGGGTCTGTGGCGTTACCTCCTTTATGCAGTGGAATAGTGAAGAAGGATTTCCAAAGGGTAGGGACAGTAGATTCCTGAATTGATCTAGTGATTAGAATAGATACTGAATAGGCAATGGAGTCAGCAGCAAGTTTGAGGAAAGCTGGAGGTAGGTCGTCAGTGGAGGGAGAGCAGGGTTTGAGCTTTTGTAGAAGAGATCTGATGTATGATGTAGGAACTGGGAGAAAAGAGAAAAGGGAGAGCAGGGTTTGAGCTTTTGTAGAAGAGATCTGATGTATGATGTAGGAACTGGGAGAAAAGGGAGAGCAGGGTTTGAGCTTTTGTAGAAGAGATCTGATGTATGAAGTAGGAACTGGGAGAAAAGAGAAAATATTTCTGCAGAGGGGTTAGGAGGGGTTGGTAGTGTTGAGTTGCTACAGTTAGATGGTATGAGTGTTTGGATGGTGTATATAAAGTGCTTGTTTAGGAGGGTAGCTGTTTCTAGAGGGGATATGTTTGGGTAAAGACAGGGGTTTGAAGGACAGCCAGGAGAAATAATTCTGTTAACAGTTGACAAACATTTTTAGGGTTGGATTTGTATTTGTACTGAGCAGAATTATAATAGGATTCTTTTGTCATTGTTGGTTTGTTTTTTAGTAAGATTTCTAAGTGGTCTATATTTGTGTAAGAGAGGTAGTTCTTTTGTTGTAATCCAAGCTTTCCAAGCACTATCTCTATTGTGCATTAGGGATCTAGTTTCTTTAGAAAGCCATGGAGCATGATTAGATTTTATTCTGATCTTCCTAGAGGGAGCAAGGGAGTTTAGGGTATTCAGGAAGATAGTGTTGAAGGTACTGACAGTGTCGTTAAGAGGGATATTTTTGAGGATGGACCAGTCCAAACTAGCAAGAGTGGAGTTGAACTGGGATAAATTAAAGTTAGTGAGCTTACATCAGTCTCTGTATAGGTGAGGTCTGGGTGATTGGGTTGGATATCTTAGAACAGTGGTAGGGAGGTGATTGCTAAGACAGTCTGGTAGGGTAGCGGGGTTATGGTAGTAATGGGGTGAGTTTGTGAGTATCCAGTCTATTGTGGAGCCAGAGGAAGTATTTTTATGTAGGTGGGTGGGAGAAGATATCAGTTGTTAGAAGCCATGTAGGTTGATACTGATTTGTGGAGAGTCAGTTTTAAGTTTGGACCAATCTAAGTTAGCATCTCCTAGTAAAAGGGTTTCATAAAGTATGTTCTGAGAAAACCTGGATAGAATATTTTCTAAGGTGGACAAACTGTTTCCAGCAGAAATATAGACAGAAGAGACTGTAAATATTTTGTGGGGTTTGAGGTGTTAGTTTAAGATGATAAATTCAGCTGGGTGGAAGTCATGGATGGGAGAGGGAAAAGGTGAGAGGCTGAGACTATTGCAGTGTATTGTGGCTACACCACCTCCTTTTTTGGGAGTCTGTCAGAGCGATAGATATTATAGCTTGGTAGGAGAATTTCTTTGTTGGTGATGTGAGGCTTAAGCCAAGTTTCAGATAAGGTGAGGATGTGGGGGGTTGTATGAGTTAACTAGGAATGGAGTTCAGTGATTTTGCTAGATAGGCTCTGAATATTTAGTCCATATATAGACAAGTGGTTGGATAAGGATGAGTTTGATGAAGTGTGTGAAGAGAGGGGGGTGTTAAATGGCAGGAGAGGTGAATGTTTTTATGTGAGTGGTGGGGCCTGGGTTGGTGTGGATGTCCCCAGATGTGAATAGGTTGCTAGTGGGAAGAGGGTGTGTTGTGATAAATATAAGTAGTTTGTGTAGCTTGGTTTTAGATGTGCGGATAGCAGAGAGGAGTTGAAGTGTACACAATTTATGTGAGCATGAGGTGGAGAGGTTGAATAGAGTTGATGAGATATGATAGAAGGATTTAGTTGGTTGATTATCATAGGTGTAGGAGGTGGAAGAGTGTATTGGAGGATAAGGGAGGTGTGAGTGATATGAAGTGAAAGTAGAGAGAAATAGGGGGAGTGTTGTGGCAATAATAAGGTGTAACATGAATAGTATGATGGTGTAGAGGTTTTAGGCTGAGGTGATAGGGAAGGAAGTGATGTAAGTTTTTAGTCAGACAGGAAGTGGTCAGTTATTGGCTGATGAGACCAGAAGGGTAGGAGTGGATGGTATAAAGGAAACTGTAATGGGGTGGGTGGGAATGAGGGTAGGGGAGCAAAGTGAGCCCAAATGGAGCTGGGCTAGCCCCTGTGTCTCAAAAAAGCAATCAGTCATGCAAAGAAAAGAGCAGCAAAGGAATAGGGGGAGGTTAAATGAGGGGTGACAAAGAGCAGAACTGAGGCAGGGAAAGCACAGAAAAGCTGTAGGAATACAGCAATAGAGGGTAATAGATGAGAAGAGTGCAATAAAGGAAAGGGATAATAGAGCAGAGTAGCTAGAGGAAAGAAGTGGAAAGGTGAAAGGATTTGAAAGGCTGAGAGAGGACAGAAAAAGTGAAACTAAAGGTCTATTGAGTGAGTGAGGACACCACAGCGGACAACTAAGAGGGTATAATTCAGAAGCAAAGAGGGAGGGGTTTTGCTGTTGGTGACCCTGGGAAGGAACGACCTCGAAGCAAACTAACAAGAGCTAGGGTACATTGACTAAAAATATAGTTTTAACCAAAAAGTACAGACATACTTTAACTATATTTCTTTAGGTCTTTTCAAGTATCAGGGAGGCACACTTTGTTCCAGGACAGAGAACACAGAAGGTATAAGATTCCCAGCAGGGCTGTTTCAGAGGCAAAAATATGGGTAATGGCAGGAGATAGCTATGGATAAATATAGAAAAAAAAAAGGTTGATTAGTGAAAAGTTGTTCAGGGTAAGAGATGGGGCCAGTAGAAACAAAAGAAAGATTAAGCAAATAACAGGAGCAAACAGTATTAGTAAATCAGAGTTTTACAAATAAACAACTAGCATGGAACAACAGTTCAGAATGTAGTGTATTGCATGCCTGGCAACTATTTCAACAGTTAAGGATTTCACAGCGTGTCAACTAAATAAAAAAATAGTTGTGTTTGTCTTAATTTAATAGGGGATGGGGGAGCTCCTGAAAATGTATATAGTTTTTTGGTATGAGGGCTTTCATTAAACTAAAAATTCTCAAAAAATGGAGATGGGAAGAAACAACTGCATAAAAGATCAGTCTGCCAAACAGTATGTGCACATAAAACAAAAGTTGGAAATAAACATTCAAAAGAACTGTCATATACAATGGGTGGGAGCAGTAGCTTTCTATTATAATGGCTTCTCTGTCCATATTATCTTGGAACATAAATGGCATCAAATTATAGAGAAAAACAAGACAGTACTGGGTTTGGGGTGTGACTTTAACAGTGATAATTGTCTAGAGCTAAGGTTCACATTGCCGGGTGGCGAGCCCTGATGCAGTTATTCCTGCATGTCATACACACAAGCACATAGACACTCACAATATTGGCCAGTTTAGAGTGTCCAATCCACCTATGACATGTCTTTGGAATGTAGAAGGAAAGCACAGCACATAAAAAAAAAAAAAAACACGAACACAGGAAGGGCATGCAGACTCTGCATAAAAGGCACCCCAGCCGAGAATTGAAATACAGAACCAATTGCTGTGTGGGGGACACCTATATCCCCTGCACCACAATGGCATGTAAGCCCCTGCACCACAATGGCATGCAACCTACATACAGATGTCTGTATGTATGTATGTGTGTGTATATATATATGTAGACAGATAGATACAGACATCCAATAAACGTCACACAGATTGTCACCCATGATATAAAGAGCTGCGTGAAAGACAGCAGAAGTTAAGACAGATAAACAACCTCATGTTAGAAGTAAGTAATTTGTTTGGAAACAGACTGCAGCAACAAAACAACAAATACAAAAGAAAGCTTTGCAAGTTCTGGAGTTGAGGTACCAGTGCATCCTGGGCATTATGTTATCAATATTTTTTTAACAAGAATAACTTGTGTCTTCACAGGTACGTATATGTAACAATATGAGAGGAACAGCAAAGGAAAACTTCCAAACTTCAAAGCAGGTGACAACTTCTCTACTCTATAACCAACATATTTGGAATCTTTTCTATCTCATGGCAAAGAAATTACTTCTTAGGCACTATTTCCAACTGAGTTAAAATCCAACCTGTTCCCCTAAATAAAATGTAAATCCTTCCTAACACAGCATTTCTGCATCGCCCCTCCTTCACTCTTCACACATCTTGCTTTCTTTTCCTTTCTCTTCCTCTTGTATTGTATACATGCAATATAAGTAATATAATATATATAATATATAAAAAATCCAAAGTACGAGGTGCAAGTAGCAATCCAAGAAACACCAATAAATATCCACAGGAGTACTTTTTAAAATCTTGAACGCCAATTTATTTTGAAATAAAATGCGTTTTCGCCGCTAAAGGTACATAGCAGCTTCCTCAGAATCAAAACATTAAAATTAGGCGCCAAAAATATTTAAATAACAAAAGGAAGTTGATCAAACAACGTCACCTCCTGTCAAGGCGCTAAAAACAATGGAAAAGTCAAACAGTGAATAAAAATACCTAACAAAAGATGTTCAAAATGAACCTTAATTAAAAATGTATAAAACCAAACAATCAAACATTATATTTATTATTACACTTTATATTAATAATTATTACACTTTATATTAATAAATCCCTAAAGATACCTACTTTCTACACCAACGTATTTAAAATATTTTATTTAATACCTTACATTATGGATGGATTCCTAAGTCATATATCAATTAATAAATAACTTAATATCCAAAATTTTATCTGAACTATATATCTTAATAACCCCTTAATTTTCAAAAATATCAATAATATCAATTATTTGATTGATTTTGTATATACTAGACTAATAGTGAAATGTATTTACCAGGGCCTAACATAGAGTTCTTATCTCATGTAACTTTTTAATCTAAGAACTGCTGAAATGTTGCAGTTCTCATTTAAGCCAGGAACGTTAAAGGCGTCTAGTTTGATTTGCCATTCAAGCTCACGCAATTCTAACATAAGAGAGAGAGGTCCACCTCTCACATTGGGGATGAGTTGATCAATACCCATGAAAACAAACTTATGGTCTGGATAGTAGGATATATGCTTAGCAAGAGCATTATCCAATTTGCTGTTCCTGATGGCATAAATATGTTGGTAGACTCGTTCGCGAAATTTTCGATCGGTCTTACCTATGTAGAATGCTGTACAGCATTCACAAAAAGCCACATAGATAACAGATTTACTATCACAATTGATTTTATGATGGATGTAATATCTTCTCCCCTTAATAAAAAAGGATTCGCCTGTTCTGACAAATTTACACCAATTACAGGCTCCAGATGTTAATGACCCTTTTCTTCTATTAAATTGGTTGGTATATGGTTTTCTTTGTAATAATTCTTTCAAATTTTTTCCTCTTCTATACACCACTTTTGGCAATGGTCCCAACTTTTCCGAAAGGAAAGTATCATTACTTATGAAGTGCCAGTTCTTAAAAATAATATCAAAAATGTATTTAGAATCATTACTAAAAGTAGTAATGAAACAAGTTGAAAACTCAACTTTTTTATTTTTATTGCTTACTGTAGTGTCAGTTTGAGTCGAACTTGATATCAAAATTTCCTGTGAAGCGTTAAGTAAAGGGACTGTCTGAATTTCCTGGTTTTTATTTTCCTCTAATAGGGGTTTATAAAAACCTGTTGTTCGTTTAAATTCTATCTCCTCAATAATCCCGTCAATAAGAGTATCTGGGTAACCTCTATTGAGGAATAAATTTCTTAAAAAATTACATTCCTGTTGAAAAGAATGGATCGTACTACACATACGTACAGCTCTCACTAACTGTCCCTTCACTATAGATCGCTTCTGCTTTAGTGGATGTAAACTAGTGAAATGAAGTAGAGAATTACAATAAGTAGGCTTACGAAAGACTGAAGACAAATATTTTTTATTTATTTTGTCCTTAGTCAATTTTACATCTAAGTAGTCAATTTCATCAGTGGAAAAATGGTATGTAAATTTAAGAAAACTTGTTGTACCATTCATATAGTGTACTAAAGTTTCCACTTCTGATGCATCGCCATGGAATAGTATAAAAATGTCATCTAAAAATCGCGTGTACAAGCGAAGTTGGCTTTTGAAATCAAAATTTTTAATATAAACTTGTTTTCCCAAAAAGCCATAAACAAGTTAGCAACGCTTGCACCGCATGGAGAACCCATGGCTACTCCTTGTTTTGGAGGTAATATTTATTGTCAAAAATGAAAAAATTAGAACTAAGAACTATATCAAGAAGTTCTGTAACAATGTCTATTTCATTTTGGACAACCTCCAAATCATTCAACATTAAAGCTATCCACTCTATAGCTTCCTGATGGGGGATGGAAGTATAGAGATCGACTACGTCGATGGTGAGAAAATTATCACCATCATCATATGTAATATTATTTATATTACTAAGAAAAGACCATGAATCTTTACAGACAACTGGAATATTCTTAATGTATTTACCTAAAATATGATCTATGAGGCTAGCACAAGGATAAGTCATAGATAATCTTCCATCTACCAAGGCTCTCATAGGAGGATTCCCAAGATCTTTATGAATCTTGGGAATTCCAAACATAACTGGGACTTTAGGATATGAGGTATCCAGGAAATTATATAAATCAAAATTGATCTTCCCAGATAAAAACATATCTCTCAAATATCCTCTAATCCTTTTAAAAGTAACATTCATTTCATTAAGTGAGGAAAGCCTATATGCTGGTGAATCCAGGACAGATAACATTTTCTCTATGTACATTTCATTATCAAAGATAAGCAATCCACCTCCCTTGTCAGGTTTTACCACTCGGACCGGAAGAAGGTTAAGATTGTTTAAAGCTATTCTCTGTTCTTTGGTTATGTTTGAATTAGTAGATGGTTTACTAATCCCAGAACTATCCTTAATATGCCTCATATCTACTTCACAAACTTTTTCAAAGACACGTAGTCCAATATGTAGTGGAGGATTAAAAACACTAGGTAGTTTCAAACATGACCTCATGTCATTGATCTCATCATTAAATAACAAGTTCAAATTGAGTTTCCTAACGAAACTTTTCAAATCAATAATAGTTTTAGTTAAGTCAAAATGAACACTAGGAATAAAAGTATTCCCTCGAGCTAACAACTCAATAAGATCAGACTGTAAACTGACACTTGAAAAATTATACACTTTAAAATCTCCTTTGAAATTAGTCTGTATGATGGGATATTCGTGAATAATATTCTGTGAGACATTAGTAGTTTCTAAAGTAACATTCTCTCCCAAGGAAGGAGCAGATCTCAATTGTTCTGAGCTCTGTTCCTGGTATAATAGGTCCGTTGAGGTTGCGGACCTAAAAAATTGCTTCGATTACTATTGTTTCTCTGATGATTCTGATGGTCATTGTTATTACCATTCCTACCTTTATCTGGGTTATTACCTTTGATCCTATTACTCGATCTCACTCTATTATTATTCTGTATGTTTTGCTCATCATTATTATCAGTGGGCACAGAGGGCTGATCATAATCATAGGTCTCAAAGGTATCTAAACTATTAACCCCTGAAGGTACCTCCCGTAAAGGAGGTATTCTTAATTTTGGGCAGGCTTGCTGTTGGTGGTATGCTGTTCTATCCCTAAGCAGTTTTTTAGATTAAGCTGCTAAAATTAAAGAAACTGCAGCTTGAAGTTTCTTACTTCCGACAATGCCTAAGTGAAAACATTATTCCCAAAGGGTTGCGGAGTGCCTTTTCTCCGTCGGGCCTTATCCAAGACCCCTTGTTTTATACAGACTTGATGGCCCTGTTTGAGCGCCAAGGATCCCAACTGCTTGAATTATTAATTAAGCATTACAACTCTAACATTTCTAAACTTATAGAAGAAATTAACAGTCTTGATGACATAATCAAACTTGATTCTGATTTTTTAAGATATAAGTTTGATTATAATAGGATATTTAACAGTATTGATGTATTGATGGTAAAGCTGAAACAAAATAAATCTAAAAATCATCAGAGAAACAATAGTAATCGAAGCAATTTTTTAGGTCCGCAACCTCAACGGACCTATTATACCAGGAACAGAGCTCGGAACAATTGAGATCTGCTCCTTCCTTGGGAGAGAATGTTACTTTAGAAACTACTAATGTCTCACAGAATATCATTCACGAATATCCCATCATACAGACTAATTTCAAAGGAGATTTTAAAGTGTATAATTTTTCAAGTGTCAGTTTACAGTCTGATTGTATTGAGTTGTTAGCTCGAGGGAATACTTTTATTCCTTGTGTTCATTTTGATTTAACTAAAACTATTATTGATTTGAAAAGTTTCATTAGGAAACTCAATTTGAACTTGTTATTTAATGATGAGATCAATGACATGAGGTCATGTTTGAAACTACCTAGTGTTTTTAATCCTCCACTACATATTGGACTACGTGTCTTTGAAAAAGTTTGTGAAGTAGATATTAGGCATATTAAGGATAGGTCTGGGATTAGTAAACCATCTACTAATTCAAACATAACCAAAGAACAGAGAATAGCTTTAAACAATCTTAACCTTCTCCCGGTCCGAGTGGTAAAACCTGACAAGGGAGGTGGATTGGTTATCTTTGATAATGAAATGTACATAGAGAAAATGTTATCTGTCCTGGATTCACCAGCATATAGGCTTTCCTCACTTAATGAAATGAATGTTACTTTTAAAAGGATTAGAGGATATTTGAGAGATATGTTTTTATCTGGGAAGATCAATTTTGATTTATATAATTTCCTGGATACCTCATATCCTAAAGTCCCAGTTATGTTTGGAATTCCCAAGATTCATAAAGATCTTGGGAATCCTCCTATGAGAGCCTTGGTAGAGGGAAGATTATCCATGACTTATCCTTGTGCTAGCCTCATAGATCATATTTTAGGTAAATACATTAAGAATATTCCAGTTGTCTGTAAAGATTCATGGTCTTTTCTTAGTAATATAAATAATATTACATATGATGATGGTGATAATTTTCTCACCATCGACGTAGTTGATCTCTATACTTCCATCCCCCATCAGGAAGCTATAGAGTGGATAGCTTTAATGTTGAATGATTTGGAGGTTGTCCAAAATGAAATAGACATTGTTACAGAACTTCTTGATATAGTTCTTAGTTCTAATTTTTTCATTTTTGACAATAAATATTACCTCCAAAAACAAGGAGTAGCCATGGGTTCTCCATGCGGTGCAAGTGTTGCTAACTTGTTTATGGCTTTTTGGGAAAACAAGTTTATATTAAAAAATTTTGATTTCAAAAGCCAACTTTGCTTGTACACGCGATTTTTAGATGACATTTTTATACTATTCCATGGCGATGCATCAGAAGTGGAAACTTTAGTACACTATATGAATGGTACAACAAGTTTTCTTAAATTTACGTACCATTTTTCCACTGATGAAATTGACTACTTAGATGTAAAATTGACTAAGGACAAAATAAATAAAAAATATTTGTCTTCAGTCTTTCGTAAGCCTACTTATTTTAATTCTCTACTTCATTTCACTAGTTTACATCCAGTAAAGCAGAAGCGATCTATAGTGAAGGGACAGTTAGTGAGAGTTGTACGTATGTGTAGTACGATCCATTCTTTTCAACAGGAATGTAATTTTTTAAGAAATTTATTCCTCAATAGAGGTTGCCCAGATACTCTTATTGACGGGATTATTGAGGAGATAGAATTTAAACGAACAACAGGTTTTTATAAACCCCTATTAGAGGAAAATAAAAACCAGGAAATTCAGACAGTCCCTTTACTTAACGTTTCACAGGAAATTTTGATATCAAGTTCGACTCAAACTGACACTACAGTAAGCAATAAAAGTAAAAAAGTTGAGTTTCCAACTTGTTTCATTACTACTTTTAGTAATGATTCTAAATACATTTTTGATATTATTTTTAAGAACTGGCACTTCATAAGTAATGATACTTTCCTTTCGGAAAAGTTGGGACCATTGCCAAAAGTGGTGTATAGAAGAGGAAAAAATTTGAAAGAATTATTACAAAGAAAACCATATACCAACCAATTTAATAGAAGAAAAGGGTCGTTAACATGTGGAGCCTGTAATTGGTGTAAATTTGTCAGAACAGGCGAATCCTTTTTTATTAAGGGGAGAAGATATTACATCCATCATAAAATCAATTGTGATAGTAAATCTGTTATCTATGTGGCTTTTTGTGAATGCTGTACAGCATTCTACATAGGTAAGACCGATCGAAAATTTCGCGAACGAGTCTACCAACATATTTATGCCATTAGGAACAGCAAATTGGATAATGCTCTTGCTAAGCATATATCCTACTATCCAGACCATAAGTTTGTTTTCATGGGTGTTGATCAACTCATCCCCAATGTGAGAGGTGGACCTCTCTCTCTTATGTTAGAATTGCGTGAGCTTGAATGGCAAATCAGACTAGACGCCTTTAACGTTCCTGGCTTAAATGAGAACTGCAACATTTCAGCAGTTCTTAGATTAAAAAGTTACATGAGATAAGAACTCTATGTTAGGCCCTGGTAAATACATTTCACTATTAGTCTAGTATATACAAAATCAATCAAATAATTGATATTACTGATATTTTTGAAAATTAAGGGGTTATTAAGATATATAGTTCAGACAAAATTTTGGATATTAAGTTATTTATTAATTGATATATGACTTAGGAATCCATTCATAATGTAAGGTATTAAATAAAATATTTTAAATACGTTGGTGTAGAAAGTAGGTATCTTTAGGGACTTATTAATATAAAGTGTAATAATAATTAATATAAAGTGTAATAATAAATATAATGTTTGATTGTTTGGTTTTATACATTTTTAATTAAGGTTAATTTTGAACATCTTTTGATAGGTATTTTAATTCACTGTTTGACTGTTCCATTGTTTTTAGCGCCTTGACAGGAGGTGACGTTGTTTGAACAACTTCCTTTTGTTATTTAAATATTTTTGGCGCCTAATTTTAATGTTTTGATTCTGAGGAAGCTGCTATGTACCTTTAGCGGCGAAAACGCATTTTATTTCAAAATAAATTGGCGTTCAAGATTTTAAAAAGTATTCCTGTGGATATTTATTGGTGTTTCTTGGATTGCTACTTGCAACTCGTACTTTGGATTTTTTCATGTTTGCTTTCTTGTTTTTGGTTTGATACATAAGTAATATAATATATATATAATATATAGTTATAATGTTAAGTAATGATAGTCTGAACTCACTGTCATTTGACATGCAATATAAGTAATATAATATATATAATATATAGTTATAATGTTAAGTAATGATAGTCTGAACTCACTGTCATTTGACATGCAATATAAGTAATATAATATATATAATATATAGTTATAATGTTAAGTAATGATAGTCTGAACTCACTGTCATTTGACATGCAATATAAGTAATATAATATATATAATATATAGTTATAATATTAAGTAATGATAGTCTGAACTCACTGTCATTTGACATGCAATATAAGTAATATAATATATATATAATATATAGTTATAATATTAAGTAATGATAGTCTGAACTCACTGTCATTTGACATGCAATATAAGTAATATAACATATGTATAACATATAGTTATAATATTAAGTAATGATAGTCTGAACTCACTGTCATTTGACATGCAATATAAGTAATATAATATATGTATAACATATAGTTGTAATATTAAGTAATGATAGTCTGAACTCACTGTCATTTGACGTGCAATATAAGTAATATAATATATGTATAACATATAGTTATAATATTATGTAATGATAGTCTGAACTCACTGTCATTTGACGTGCAATATAAGTAATATAATATATGTATAACATATAGTTATAATATTAAGTAATGATAGTCTGAACTCACTGTCATTTGATGTGCAATATAAGTAATATAATATATACATAATATATAGTTATAATGTTAAGTAATAATAGTCTGAACTCACTGTCATTTGACGTGCAATATAAGTAATATAATATATATATATAATATAGTTATAATGTTAAGTAATGATAGTCTGAACTCACTGTCATTTGACGTTGAATATAAGTAATATAATATATAGTTATAATGTTAAGTAATGATAGTCTGAACTCACTGTCATTTGACGTGCAATATAAGTAATATAATATATATAATATATAGTTATAATGTTAAGTAATGATAGTCTGAACTCACTGTCATTTGACATGCAATATAAGTAATATAATATATATAATATATAGTTATAATGTTAAGTAATGATAGTCTGAACTCACTGTCATTTGACATGCAATATAAGTAATATAATATATATAATATATAGTTATAATGTTAAGTAATGATAGTCTGAACTCACTGTCATTTGACATGCAATACAAGTAATATAATATAATATATATAATATATAGTTATAATGTTAAGTAATGATAGTCTGAACTCCCTGTCATTTGACATGCAATATAAGTAATATAATATATATAATATATAGTTATAATATTAAGTAATGATAGTTTGAACTCCCTGTCATTTGATATGCAATATAAGTAATATAATATATATAACATATAGTTATAATATTAAGTAATGATAGTCTGAACTCACTGTCATTTGACATGCAATATAAGTAATATATATAACATATAGTTATAATATTAAGTAATGATAGTCTGAACTCACTGTCATTTGACATACAATATAAGTAATATAATATATATAATATACAGTTATAATATTAAGTAATGATAGTCTGAACTCACTGCCATTTGACATGCAATATAAGTAATATAATATATATAATATATAGTTATAATATTAAGTAATGATAGTCTGAACTCACTGCCATTTGACATGCAATATACGTAATATAATACATATAATATATAGTTATAATATTAAGTAATGATAGTCTGAACTCACTGTCATTTAACATGCAATATAAGTAATATAATATATATAATATATAGTTATAATATTAAGTAATGATAGTCTGAACTCACTGTCATTTGACATGCAATATAAGTAATATAATATATATAATATATAGTTATAATATTAAGTAATGACAGTCTGAACTCACTGTCATTTGACATGCAATATAAGTAATATAATATATAGTTATAATATTAAGTAATGACAGTCTGAACACACTGTCATTTGACATGCAATATAAGTAATATAATATATATAATATATAGTTATAATATTAAGTAATGATAGTCTGAACTCACTGTCATTTGACATGCAATATAAGTAATATAATATATATAATATATAGTTATAATATTAAGTAATGATAGTCTAAACTCACTGTCATTTGACATGCAATATAAGTAATATAATATATATAATATATAGTTATAATATTAAGTAATGATAGTCTGAACTCACTGTCATTTGACATGCAATATAAGTAATATAATATATATAATATATAGTTATAATATTAAGTACTGATAGTCTAAACTCACTGTCATTTGACATGCAATATAAGTAATATAATGTATATAATATATAGTTATAATATTAAGTTATGATAGTCTGAACTCACTGTCATTTGACATGCAATATAAGTAATATAATATATATAATATATAGTTATAATATTAAGTAATGATAGTCTGAACTCACTGTCATTTGACATGCAATATAAGTAATATAATATATATAACATATAGTTATAATATTAAGTAATGATAGTCTGAACTCACTGTCATTTGACATGCAATATAAGTAATATAATATATATAACATATAGTTATAATATTAAGTAATGATAGTCTGAACTCACTGTCATTTGACATGCAATATAAGTAATATAATATATATAACATATAGTTATAATATTAAGCAATGATAGTCTGACCTCACTGTCATTTGACATACAATATAAGTAATATAATATATATAATATACAGTTATAATATTAAGTAATGATAGTCTGAACTCACTGTCATTTGACATGCAATATAAGTAATATAATATACGTATAACATATAGTTATAATATTAAGTAATGATAGTCTGAACTCACTGTCATTTGACATGCAATATAAGTAATATAATATATGTATAACATATAGTTATATTAAGTAATGATAGTCTGAACTCACTGTCATTTGACATGCAATATAATATAATATATGTATAACATATAGTTATAATATTAAGTAATGACAGTCTGAACTCACTGTCATTTGACGTGCAATATAAGTAATATAAAATATGTATAACATATAGTTATAATATTAAGTAATGATAGTCTGAACTCACTGTCATTTGACGTGCAATATAAGTAATATAATATATGTATAACATATAGTTATAATATTAAGTAATGATAGTCTGAACTCACTGTCATTTGACATGCAATATAAGTAATATAATATATATAATATATAGTTATAATATTAAGTAATGACAGTCTGAACTCACTGTCATTTGACATGCAATATAAGTAATATAATATATAGTTATAATATTAAGTAATGACAGTCTGAACTCACTGTCATTTGACATGCAATATAAGTAATATAATATATATAATATATAGTTATAATATTAAGTAATGATAGTCTGAACTCACTGTCATTTGACATGCAATATAAGTAATATAATATATATAATATATAGTTATAATATTAAGTAATGATAGTCTAAACTCACTGTCATTTGACATGCAATATAAGTAATATAATATATATAATATATAGTTATAATATTAAGTAATGATAGTCTGAACTCACTGTCATTTGACATGCAATATAAGTAATATAATATATATAATATATAGTTATAATATTAAGTACTGATAGTCTAAACTCACTGTCATTTGACATGCAATATAAGTAATATAATGTATATAATATATAGTTATAATATTAAATAATGATAGTCTGAACTCACTGTCATTTGACATGCAATATAAGTAATATAATATATAGTTATAATATTAAGTAATGATAGTCTGAACTCACTGTCATTTGACATGCAATATAAGTAATATAATATATATAACATATAGTTATAATATTAAGTAATGATAGTCTGAACTCACTGTCATTTGACATGCAATATAAGTAATATAATATATATAACATATAGTTATAATATTAAGTAATGATAGTCTGAACTCACTGTCATTTGACATGCAATATAAGTAATATAATATATATAACATATAGTTATAATATTAAGCAATGATAGTCTGACCTCACTGTCATTTGACATACAATATAAGTAATATAATATATATAATATACAGTTATAATATTAAGTAATGATAGTCTGAACTCACTGTCATTTGACATGCAATATAAGTAATATAATATACGTATAACATATAGTTATAATATTAAGTAATGATAGTCTGAACTCACTGTCATTTGACATGCAATATAAGTAATATAATATATGTATAACATATAGTTATATTAAGTAATGATAGTCTGAACTCACTGTCATTTGACATGCAATATAATATAATATATGTATAACATATAGTTATAATATTAAGTAATGATAGTCTGAACTCACTGTCATTTGACATGCAATATAAGTAATATAATATATGTATAACATATAGTTATAATATTAAGTAATGATAGTCTGAACTCACTGTCATTTGACGTGCAATATAAGTAATATAATATATGTATAACATATAGTTATAATATTAAGTAATGATAGTCTGAACTCACTGTCATTTGACGTGCAATATAAGTAATATAATATATGTATAACATATAGTTATAATATTAAGTAATGATAGTCTGAACTCACTGTCATTTGATGTGCAATATAAGTAATATAATATATATATATAATATATAGTTATAATGTTAAGTAATAATAGTCTGAACTCACTGTCATTTGACGTGCAATATAAGTAATATAATATATATATAATATATAGTTATAATGTTAAGTAATGATAGTCTGCACTCACTGTCATTTGACGTTGAATATAAGTAATATAATATATAGTTATAATGTTAAGTAATGATAGTCTGAACTCACTCTCATTTGACGTGCAATATAAGTAATATAATATATATAATATATAGTTATAACGTTAAGTAATGATAGTCTGAACTCACTGTCATTTGACATGCAATATAAGTAATATAATATATAGTTATAATGTTAAGTAATGATAGTCTGAACTCACTGTCATTTGACATGCAATATAAGTAATATAATATATATAATATATAGTTATAATGTTAAGTAATGATAGTCTGAACTCACTGTCATTTGACATGCAATATAAGTAATATAATATAATATATAGTTATAATGTTAAGTAATGATAGTCTGAACTCCCTGTCATTTGACATGCAATATAAGTAATATAATATATATAATATATAGTTATAATATTAAGTAATGATAGTCTGAACTCCCTGTCATATGACATGCAATATAAGTAATATAATATATATAACATATAGTTATAATATTAAGTAATGATAGTCTGAACTCACTGTCATTTGACATGCAATATAAGTAATATATATAACATATAGTTATAATATTAAGTAATGATAGTCTGAACTCACTGTCATTTGACATGCAATATAAGTAATATAATATATATAACATATAGTTATAATATTAAGTAATGATAGTCTGAACTCACTGTCATTTGACATGCAATATAAGTAATATAATATATATAACATATAGTTATAATATTAAGTAATGATAGTCTGAACTCACTGTCATTTGACATGCAATATAAGTAATATAATATATATAACATATAGTTATATTAAGTAATGATAATCTGAGCTCACTGTCATTTGACATGCAATATAAGTAATATAATATATATAACATATAGTTATAATATTAAGTAATGATAGTCTGAACTCACTGTCATTTGACATGCAATATAAGTAATATAATATATATATAACATATAGTTATAATATTAAGTAATGATAGTCTGAACTCACTGTCATTTGACATGCAATATAAGTAATATAATATATATAACATATAGTTATAATATTAAATAATGATAGTCTGAACTCACTGTCATTTGACATGCAATATAAGTAATATAATATATATAACATATAGTTATAATATTAAGTAATGATAGTCTGAACTCACTGTCATTTGACATACAATATAAGTAATATAATATATATAATATACAGTTATAATATTAAGTAATGATAGTCTGAACTCACTGCCATTTGACATGCAATATAAGTAATATAATATATATAATATATAGTTATAATATTAAGTAATGATAGTCTGAACTCACTGCCATTTGACATGCAATATAAGTAATATAATATATATAATATATAGTTATAATATTAAGTAATGATAGTCTGAACTCACTGTCATTTGACATGCAATATAAGTAATATAATATATATAATATATAGTTATAATAATAAGTAATGATAGTCTGAACTCACTGTCATTTGACATGCAATATAAGTAATATAATATATATAATATATAGTTATAATATTAAGTAATGACAGTCTGAACTCACTGTCATTTGACATGCAATATAAGTAATATAATATATAGTTATAATATTAAGTAATGACAGTCTGAACTCACTGTCATTTGACATGCAATATAAGTAATATAATATATATAATATATAGTTATAATATTAAGTAATGATAGTCTGAACTCACTGTCATTTGACATGCAATATAAGTAATATAATATATATAACATATAGTTATAATATTAAGTAATGATCGTCTAAACTCACTGTCATTTGACATGCAATATAAGTAATATAATATATATAATATATAGTTATAATATTAAGTAATGATAGTCTGAACTCACTGTCATTTGACATGCAATATAAGTAATATAATATATATAATATATAGTTATAATATTAAGTACTGATAGTCTAAACTCACTGTCATTTGACATGCAATATAAGTAATATAATATATATATAATATATAGTTATAATATTAAGTAATGATAGTCTGAACTCACTGTCATTTGACATGCAATATAAGTAATATAATATATATAATATATAGTTATAATATTAAGTACTGATAGTCTAAACTCACTGTCATTTGACATGCAATATAAGTAATATAATATATATATAATATATAGTTATAATATTAAGTAATGATAGTCTGAACTCACTGTCATTTGACATGCAATATAAGTAATATAATATATATAATATATAGTTATAATATTAAGTAATGATAGTCTGAACTCACGGTCATTTGTAGTAAAATGTAATTTTCTTTGTAACTGAGGTATTCTACTTTACCTATTGTACTCTCTAATTTGAGCTGTATTACTGTTATGGTCATCTCTGAGTGGAGACTCAAACTAGTCAATTGAGATCAGGGGTCTGCGCTGGTCAACAAATTAAAAATAACATGACAGTACAGGACAAGGGAGAGCCTACTGGCAGAATCATGGTGTCTACCTGTAATCTGAATTGTAGTGGCAGCTTAAGTGATAAAAGCTGAACTGTTGCAGACTGGCAAAAAAAGTGTGTAAACAATAGTGGTTAGGGAAAGGCACCTCTGTGCCTTCAGCCTCACATTAAAGGAAGTCATCAAGGCAACATAAGCCCTGGTTATTATTTGTGCAACTAGTGACATGGGTGAATAGCCACTCTACGTTGTGGAATGAAAGGGGTCTAAAAAGAGGTTTCCACAGTTTAGAGGTGACCTTTCCATGTCTATAAGGCAATGCTGATCTAGTTCTACTTGAAAGCTTATGGTAGAACTCACTACAGGGGGAAGTAATACCACACTGGCTAATCTAATTCTAAAATAAATTCAAGTTTAATTAGTATTTCGATATGACTCAAATAACTATATTACAAAAATAAGAAGACAATGCATATCAGACAAAGAAAAGCAAATAGAAAATGGTACATCTGAAATAATTACAATATGGTAATTAAATGTGATGATGATGGTGTCACATGATCACTGAAGATGGAATGCCAAAGAATGGCGATGATTTTTTCCTCTGTTTCACTAGGGCTTTGTAAACAGTACAGATTGTTTTAAAAAATAAGTCATTCAACACAGATTATGGTGATCAATGTTAGTCTGGGTAGTTAGCGAAGAGGATTAAGACTCTCAAATATTACCAAGCTACTTCCTGCAGTCAGGGGCACAGACTTTGAGTCCTTCTACCTCCATTTGCTTACTGAGTGAGTCTGAGAAGGTCATGTGAACAGACAGCACCTCCTTGTGTTCACTGGGCTTACCCAGTTACCAAATACATAACATAGTATGTAGTAAGACCACTCGCGTTCAGAACGCATACCGCAAAGGGAAGACATCCTTCCTGTAATTAAAGCTGCCAAATACATTATATTAAACTTCAATGTCTATGAGAAATGAAAGAAGAATAAAATCTATACTTACTTCAAGGTAGTTGCAGCTCGATCCATTTCCAGATCTCTACGGCTAGACAAAAATAAAAGTGAGAATCATATACAGAAATATCTAATATGAGAAAATGTACAATTGCACACTGTTCTCAGTACACTAAAGAAAGCTATGCTTCTATTACACAATTTGATACTAATATCTTATTCCCTATATCCCTCAGAATCAGTGCTAATTACCAGTAAGTGCCAGATAGCAAAACCCTCTTACACCTTTCCTCCATTCCATTTATAGTTAATAAAGTTTGCCTGAAAATCCACAGAGAAGTACCAAGTTCTAAAAAAGGAAACACTGGAATGCCACAGAATGACACTGCTAACTGTAACTTACCCCATGTAACCATGCTTTCTGGAACTTATGGGCATTGCATTGCTTGGACTGTTGCTAAAATGTATGGTCAATAATTATTACAGAAGGCTGCCCAGAATAAACTGAGCTGACAAACTTAGCTCTGTATGCTTTGACAATGGAAGAGTCCCTTGTATGCTTCCAGTGAGCTATCACCTCAAGCTTTCAATCAATGCAAATTATAAAATTATTTATTAATTTCTGTCTTCTTTATTATCTCAGGAAGTGACAGATGACATTATTTCAGTATGGGTTGCATGGCATTATCTCAGGATGTGATGCATGACATCATCTCAAGTTGTGGAACCAATAAAAAACACAAATCCAACCGGTGAAGTTAAAAACCAACAAAGTAAAATGAAGAAAAGGTTCCAAGTCACCAATGAGAAGAATCTTTGAATCTTTATTATAAATCCAACAACAGATGAGCGCTTTCGTCTCAGGATGAGACTTCTTCAGATAAAACTATTCCAGTGCTACTCTGATTATATATAGTACCATCAATTACCTTAATTACATATTGATTAAAATCTAATTAAAATTTAAAGCACCACCAACAAGTGGTGTGTGACATACTTAAATTGTTAAGGTAGTGTGTCAAACAACACCACTACCAAAAATTTATAAATATATAAGTTTATAAACAATTGTATAGATAAATATAAAAAATGTATATGTGATGAAATAATGAATGCATAATTAAATAAATTAAATATTTAAATATTTAAATGGTCATATGTCCCCACATATATATGTGGGCATTATCTTAAAATACAAATATAAAATAGTGCAATATGTAATGAATCTTTTGTATTTATTTTAAACCATTCCAACTAAAGCATTCCTATAATGACAACATATATAAAATCAATCACACTTTTCCTGCTCTCTCTGCTAAAATAGCTTTTATACTAATGTACTCATTGAGGCCTGGGGAAACATTAGCCTTGAGCCTCAATTGCCATCTCAGTTCCCTAAGTAATACATTCTTCATATCACCCCCCCTGGGGTTATTCTTAACCAAGTCAATGATCCCAAATTTAAAACTACATGAAGTACAAAGAACTGAATGTTTATATAGGGCACTGTTTTTTTTCCTAGTCCTAATATCATTAATGTGTTCATATATTCTATCTTTAAGTGCCCTCTCAGTTTTTCCTATGTAAAAAGATAAACACTGTGTGCAAATAGCCAAATATACTAACATTCTAGTGTGACAATTACCCTTGCAAAATTTAACTATACTTCCTAAACCATTATTCAATTTTATAGACTCCACTTTGTAAATATATGAACATTGCCCACACCTTCCACATGAGCTAGTTGCTTTTTTGGTGTTATCTTTATTTTCACCCTTCTCAAATAATCTTTTAAAATTAATGCCTGTCTTATAAGTGAAATGAGATCTATTACCTACCACCTCGTAAACCTCCTTATTGGTTTTTAATATACACCAATTAGCTTCCACTATGTGTGTGAACAAGTCAGTAAACGCATTAAACTCCACCACACATGCCCCTTGGTAATTTTTTGTTTTCCTATCAGAATCCACCACGTTTGTAAAAGGTTGACCTAATAAGGCCTTATATTTGGTTCCCCAAGCCATTGTACACTTCTTCTAATATTTTACCCACCATCTCTCTTGGGTATCCTCTCTCAACAAACTTTTTATCCAAGAAATTAAATTCTTCAAATAAATCCTGAAAATCAGATGTCATCCTCGCTAACCTAACTGCCTGTCCCTTAATCAGGCTCCTGTTTTGATGAAAAGGATGAAAACTATCGTGGTGTAAATACCCATTACACCATGTGTCCTTACGAAAAATCCTTGACTTGAATCCTTGCGGTGTTTTACTGATAGTGATGTCAAGATAGTTAATGCTATTTTCTTTGACATTGTATGTGAATGAAATAAAATCAGTGGTGTTGTTTAAATAATCAATACATTCCTCTGTACTTTCCTTAGAACCCTCCCATATCACAAAGATGTTGTCCAAAAATCTCACATAGCACTTTATTTGCTTCGTATATCTACTCTTTAACACATATCTTTCTTCCCATTCCAACATCACTAAATTGGCGTAGATGGGGGCACATGCTGCCCCCATAGCTACACCACTGACCTGTTGAAAATATTCTCCTTGGAAGCCGATATAATTGTTGTCTAATATGACTTCCATAAGTTCAGAGATCAGTAATTTTTGATCATGAGGTAAGTCTGAGTACTTGTAAATACTATCTTCAAAAAATTCCTGACCTTCGGCTTAAGGAATACTTGTAAACAAGTCCTTTACATCTATGGTCAAAAATAGAAAATTTTCTGACCACAGATCGTTATTTATTTTGCCAAGAAAATCCCAGGAATACTTGATTAAATGTTCCATCTTGGTAACTATGTTCTTAGTAAGTCTATCTATGTAGACTGCTAAAGGATGTGTTTTTGAATTTTTTGCTGAGACTATGGGTCTGAATGGGGGCTCCAAAATAGACTTGTATACTTTAGGTACACCAAAAAAATGGGGAATGATAGGATGTGTTTGCCTCAAAAAGTGGTGTGTTGATTTTTCCACTCTATTTTCTATCAAATTCTTCCAAGGAGAACATTTTCAACAGGTCAGTGGCGTAGCTATGGGGGCAGCGTGTGCCCCCATCTACGCCAATTTAGTGATGATGGAATGGGAAGAAAGATATGTGTTAAAAAGTAGATATACGAAGCAAATAAAGTGCTATGTGAGATTTCTGGACGACATCCTTGTGATATGGGAGGGTTCTAAGGAAAGTACAGAGAAATTTATTGATTATTTAAACAACACCACTGATTTTCTTTCATTCACATGCAATATCGAAGAAAATAGCATTAACTATCTTGACATCACTATCAGTAAAATACCGCAAGGATTCAAGTCAAGGATTTTTCGTAAGGACACATGGTGTAATGGGTATTTACACGATAGTTTTCATCCTTTTCATCAAAACAGGAGCCTGATTAAGGGACAGGCAGTTAGGTTAGCGAGGATGACATCTGATTTTCAGGATTTATTTGAAGAATTTAATTTCTTGGATAAAAAGTTTGTTGAGAGAGGATACCCAAGAGAGATGGTGGGTAAAATATTAGAAGAAGTGTACAATGGCTGGGGAACCAAATATAAGGCCTTATTAGGTCAACCTTTTACAAAAGTGGTGGATTCTGATAGGAAAACAAAAAATTACCAAGGGGCATGTGTGGTGGAGTTTAATGCGTTTACTGACTTGTTCACACACATAGTAGAAGCTAATTGGTGTATATTAAAAACCAATAAGGAGATTTACGAGGTGGTAGGTAATAGATCTCATTTCACTTATAAGACAGGTATTAATTTTAAAAGATTATTTGAGAAGGGTGAAAATAAAGATAACACCAAAAAAGCAACTAGCTCATGTGGAAGGTGTGGGCAATGTTCATATATTTACAAAGAGGAGTCTATAAAATTGAATAATGGTTTAGGAAGTATAGTTAAATTTTGCAAGGGTAACTGTCACACTAGAATGTTAGAATATTTGGCTATTTGCACACAGTGTTTATCTTTTTACATAGAAAAAACTGAGAGGGCACTTAAAGATAGAATATATGAACACATTAATGATATTAGGACTAGGAAAAAAAACAGTGCCCTATATAAACATTCAGTTCTTTGTACTTCATGTAGTTTTAAATTTGGGATCATTGACTTGGTTAAGAATAACCCCAGGGGGGGTGATATGAAGAATGTATTACTTAGGGAACTGAGATGGCAATTGAGGCTCAAGGCTAATGTTTCCCCAGGCCTCAATGAGTACATTAGTATAAAAGCTATTTTAGCAGAGAGAGCAGGAAAAGTGTGATTGATTTTATATATGTTGTCATTATAGGAATGCTTTAGTTGGAATGGTTTAAAATAAATACAAAAGATTCATTACATATTGCACTATTTTATATTTGTATTTTAAGATAATGCCCACATATATATGTGGGGACATATGACCATTTAAATATTTAAATATTTAATTTATTTAATTATGCATTCATTATTTCATCACATATACATTTTTTATATTTATCTATACAATTGTTTATAAATTTATATATTTATACATTTTTGGTAGTGGTGGTGTTTGACACACTACCTTAACAATTTAAGTATGTCACACACCACTTGTTGGTGGTGCTTTAAATTTTAATTAGATTTTAATCAATATGTAATTAAGGTAATTGATGGTACTATATATAATCAGAGTAGCACTGGTATAGTTTTATCTGAAGAAGTCTCATCCTGAGACGAAAGTGCTCATCTGTTGTTGGATTTATAATAAAGATTCAAAGATTCTTCTCATTGGTGACTTGGAACCTTTTCTTCGTTTTATCATCTCAAGTTGGGACAGGTGACCTTATGTGAGGAAGTGATACATGACATTATCTGAGGAAGTGATGTATGGTATTATGTCAGGAAGTGATGCATTGCACTATTTCAAAAAGTGAGACATGGCAGTATCCTTAGGAAGTGTTGCATGGCAATATTTGAGGAAGTGATATGTGATATGTTAGGAAGTGAAACATGGCATTATCTCAAAAAGTGATGTATGGCATTATCTAAGGAAGTGATTTGTGGTATTATCTCAGGAAGTGATGTGTGGTATTATCTCAGGAAGTGATGCATGGCATTTTGTTAGGAAGTGAAGCAGGACATTATCTCAAAACGTTAAACATGGCATTGCCTCAGGAAGTGATGTGTGGTATTATCTCAGGAAATGATACATGACATTTTGTTAGGAAGTGAAGCAGGACATTATCTCGAGAAGTTAAACATGGCATTGCCTCAGGAAGTGATGTGTGGTATTATCTCAGAAAGTGATACGTGGCATTATGTCAGGAAGTGATGCATGGCATTATCTTAGGAAGTGAAGCAGGACATTATCTCGAGAAGTTAAACATGGCATTGTCTAAAGAAGTGATTCATGGCATTATCTTAAGAAGTGAAATATGATATCTCAAGAAGCAAAACATTGCATTATCTCAGGAAGTGATGTGTGATATCTCAGGAAGTGATGCGTAGCATTATGTCAGGAAAGGATGCATGGCATTATCTCAGGAAGTGATTAATGGCATTATATCATGAAATGATGCATGGCATTATCTCAGGAAGTAATTCATGGCATTATCTTAAGAAGTGAAATATGGTGTTATCTCAGGAAGTGATTTGCGGTACTATCTATGATGCGTGGCATTATGTCAGGAAATGATGGGTGGCATTATCTCAGGAAGAGATGAGTGGCATTACATCAGGAAATGATGTGCAGCATTATCTCTGGAAGGGATGCATGGCATTATCTCAGGAAGGGATGCATGGTACTATCCCAGGAAGTGATGTGTAACATTATCCCAGGAAATGCTGCATGACTTTTCTCAGCTGGTGATGTGTAGCATTAACTCAGGAAGTGATATGTGATATCTCAGGAAGTGATGCGTAGCATTATCTCAGGAAATGCTGCATGGCTTTTCTCAGCTGGTGATGTGTAGCATTAACTCAGGAAGTGATATGTGGAACTGCATAACTCTACAGCCATGTCATACCATAATATATTTTTTCTTTTTGCTTGGCTTTCAATTTCTCATCAACTTGCAATTTGACAGTGACTGAGATGTGGCACTTTGCAGTGATATGATATCTTTCTCAAGTATTATGCATCTGTTTTTGAAGACTTAGGCACCATTATCATGAGTAATGTAAAAGCCAAGAGCTGAAAAACATACAAGGATTCTTGCCTGAGATATCTGTGCTCCAGATGTAATGGGAAATCATAACTTCAGAAAAGTGTAAGTTAACTGGACGTATACAGGTAGTCAGAAAGTTCAGTTGTGTTAGGAACAGTTAACTGGATGGATACAGGTAGTCAGAAAGTTCAGTTGTGTTAGGAGCAGTTAACTAGATGGATACAGATAGTCAGAAAGTTCAGTTCTGTTAAGAACTTCTCACAAATGTAGATGCCTAAGTAGAGTCACTGTTTCAATCCTCACTATTGGCTCATCATTCATGCAGGTAGCCTGACTGACCAGCCCCATTTCCAGAGCTTTGTCTTCCCGAAGGTCTTGATCAAGCCCTCCAACCAGGATAATACCCGTAACGATTAGGATATAAGGCCCTGTAGGATAACAAAAGCAAATTCTGCCCTGGCAGGGGAGGCTGCCCATAAATTGTAGTGCTTGATGAAAGTATGGATTGAGATCAGGTTACTGCTTCAAGAATGGCAGATCTCGTAACACCCGTGAGGAAGGCTGTGATGGCTGCAGGGCCTCTAGTGGAGTGGTCTCTGAGGTGTCGTGGAATAACTTTACTATTGCCCAAATAACAGAAGAAAATATATTTAGCTAGTCATATAGAAAATATGTTTCTTTACTACTTACATAATTTCCCTTTTGCAAAGAAAAGAGATATGTGATGGCATTTGTTGAATTCTTTTTTTTTCTATCCAAATAAAATCTCATGTGTCTGTGCAAATTTAGGGGATGAAGGGTTCTTTGTCCTCTGTTCTGTGGCTTTGGAATGAAGGCTTTGTTACAGGACGATTTAGAAAATACTTTAGGCATGAAGGTTTCGTTTAGAGTGATACTGTCTTGGTTCATTACCCGTTATAGGCAGTTATAATACAGCTTGTCAGGGCCTGGAATACAAGACTGACTCCATATTTGCAAATCCTGAAATGGCAGCAGCACCAGTTTTGAGTGATGTGTAGTCCAAGCGATATACGTAGAGGTCAAATTAAACACCATGACCATAGCTAATCTAGTTTTGTTTGGGCCAAGGTTCCTGGAATGGCACCACATGGAGAATCTTTACCATTCAGCAAGTTAGAATTTTCCACTTATTTGGTTTCCTAGCCTTGTAATTTTAAGCATGTCATTTAAGTACAACTGCTTACTGGGGATTAATTTGAAATTATTCAAGTTGTCAGACATAAACTGATCATGCTGGAAAGAAAGGAGGACCCTTTGATCTAACTCAGGAGATCCACATGTGAATGCAGTACTTGCCACTTCTTCCTGTTAGACTGCTCATCAGATGGAGCCACTGATGCTGATCCAAAAGGATTCTTTCAGAATCACTTTAGGCTTTTCATCCCTTATTTTGGGTATAACCAAGTTATAAGTAGACCAGTTGGCATAATGGCTAAGGTCTTTGCCTCCCATGCACAAGGTACAAGGGTCGATCCTGACTTCTGGCCAATGCATGTTAGGAGTTTGCATGTTCTCCCTGTGTATTTGTGGGGTTCCTCCCACCTCTGAGAAATATGCTGAATGTTTCCATTTCAAACTCATTAATGAATGGAGTTGTGGCCAGCAGCCCAGACTCTACATGGTGCCCTATAGGGGGAAAAGTTGCATAGACCAACTGCTTTGGGCATCTACTGTGGTGTGCAGTATCTTCAAGATAAAAGAACATGGATCACAGACTCCATGCCATGTCAGCACTAGCCATTCAATGGTGTAAAATATGTATCTACATGATTTGGTCATATTGACTAACTGGTATGCGTATCTATGCTGGTTATAATGGGTTGAGGACTGGGCCTACTCCGACCTATGCCAGGGACCCAGCTAACAGTGGGAGAGGTGTATATGCACCTATTGGCTAGTGTGTGCCTGCCATAAAGACCAGCAGCCCTGGGTCAATAAGCAACTGGTCGTCCGGTGTCCATTTGCCTAGCCTGTGTAACCTTGGATAACTCTGTTGAGCTAAAGCTGGATGTAAAACCAATCAACCTGCCAAACATGAACTAAGAATTACTCCACTCAGTGTAGGCTCACAGACAGCTTCGAAGTGGATGACATGATGGTAAGGAGGAGCCTGGACATTCTATGTATCCAAGAGACAATATGGAAGGACAATGCAGCAAAGAAACATGGTTTAGGATCCAGAGTCTACTATTCAGGAGGACAGGCTAGAAATGGTGTGGGAATTGTGGTGAGAGAGGGGCTTCAAAAGTCAGTGACAGATGTCATCAAAATTAGTGACATACTCATGGCAATCAGACTCCAGTGTAGTGATAGGGTAGTATTCATAATCTCAACCTATGCCACACAACAGTGTTGTGAAAATGTGGAAACAAGTGCATTCAGGCAATGGTTATAGGACCTACAAGATAAAGCAGGACAACATGAATTGGTGTTGGTAATGGGTGACTTGAATACACATATCACAACAGACAGAACAGGTCATGAGGACTGCCTGGGTCCACATGGGTTGAGCAACAGGAATAAAGGAGAGGCTATTCTAGACTTTTGCCTGGGAAATGGCTTGAAAGTAAACAACAAATGGTTTAGAACGACAGACTGCCACAAGATCACATACAAGAGTGGACAACATGCAACTCAGGTACACTTCCTCCTAGTAAAGGGGCACTGGGGTAGAATCAATGATTGCAAAGTCATCCCCAGTGAATCAGTCAGCCCACAGCACAAACCACTGGTTGCCAGAATCAGCTGCAACCAATGGTCAAAGAAGGCTCTAAGATCAACAGAGAGCAGGTTGAAGACCTGGAAGTTGACTGGAGAGGAAGTACAACAGTTCGAGGAATTACTCAGGGTTCTAGCACCTCAAGTAGAGAAGGAAATAGTTGGAGTTAAAGAAGAATGGCAACTGCATCAAAACAGCAAGTGTGAGGACTACAGACCTTTGAGAGGATGTCTGTCTGTGCACACTGAGCAGAGTGCAGCAGGGGCGTTAACTACAACTCTGATCGGACATGTATAACAATAAGTTTCCTTCTTTTTGGCTTATTTATACTGGTTATTGCTTCTAGCAATTTATATATTGCACTTTTTATTGCCTGCTGCATACTTTTTACTGTATTTTATTGCTATTAACGAATCTTCATGGGTAACTGACTTGTTTGCAGTTAAAAGCATTCTGTAGACTCTCTTTGCACTTTTATCTGTTTAAAAACTTTCATTTTGTGGCTCACTGCTGTCATAAAGATTTCTGTAGTGTTTACTGTCTAAAGAGTGTAGAGTAATAGGTTTAGTATTGGCCCCCAGCATCCCTCCCTGTTGGTGTCTTGTTGTTATACTTGGTGGCTTTGCAGTTGCCCGCCCTTACTGTAAATTTGATCTGGGGTACTCCTCCCAGTCTAGTGTCATTAGCTCATTCTACCTAATACAGAGAGAACATCTGAGAAGGCCTTCTGTTCCTCCTTTCTCCCTTTCTTTTAAAAAAAAAATGCCTGAATCTCCTTGTGTTCTGACTGTGCTTCTCAAACATTTTGGAAATACAGAGTATATTTTAATGCATTTATTATAACTGTAATTGCCTTAATATTGCTACAACTCAAGTGCTCTATGATGCGCTGCATCTGAATTGTTTGCGTGTTTTAGCTGCTTTTCTGTATATATAGACTTCTCTGTATATGTAGACTAGCTACTTATTCTGCTGTGTTACTGCCTCTTAAAACGTTTTTCAGTTGTGCACTTGCCTTGCTTTATTTAAAAAGTTTTAAATTGCTAATTTTGTAGAGTTTTAATTGTATTTACTGTTTAGGACTACACACTCGTGTGTTAGCCTTTTCTGTGTTTATTTACTGTATTATTGCATTGTTTACCTGTTTCATATATATATATATATATATATATATATATATATACACACACACACACACACATCTATACATATATATATATATATATATATATATACACACATAACACACACTCGTGCGTTAGCCTTTTCTGTGTTTATTTGCTGTATTATTGCATTGTTTACCTGTTTCATATATATATATATATATATATATATATATATATATATATATATATATATATACTATCTTGTTTGCTCGTTTCCCACCTTTTCTAGCCAGTCCATATCCCAGGCTTTGCTCATCTCAGGACTTTATTTTCTGTGCTCAGAGCTATCCAGACCTTGCTGTGGTAGAGGGAAGTCCTACTGCTTACCAGTGGGACTGCTGAGCATTGTACTGCCTATCTAACGCTAGAGGAGTGGTTTCCAGCTCTGAAATTGTAATTTTATTAGCCTTTTTGGGCTGATTTCTATCCCTTTCAACTTTCTGGCTTAAAAACACGTGTGTTTGCACATTTTTCGAATCGTGCAGCAGCACAGGGCTACGGTTGAACTATTCCAGTTGCCAGAAAGTCTGCTCTTCAAATTTTCCCTTAGAACTAGCTGGTTTCTCAGTAGTAGCACTAAATTCTGAACCCCTGTGACTTGCACTTTCTCTAGAACCTGCTGGAAAGCACTAGGAAGCCTTAAACTGATACAGGCACTCAACTCTCCTGGTCAATAAGGAAAAATTAATCATAGCCACTAAACAGCCTATAACTGCAAAGTACCTTGCAAAGGTAAGGGAAAATAGCTCTTTGACTTTACAAAAAAAGCACCTAAACAGGCATGTCCAAAGGTCAGCTTCCGGTGATTTCTCCTGTCCACCTGGTGAAACTGGGCATAATGGGGCAATGAGGCAACTGCCTCATGTACACAGACAACCCTCTCCTCCTACCACCCAACACTACAACCTGTGAGAGATGCACTTACATAGCCAAACTGGAAGCAATGCTCTCTCCAGCCAAGATTGTGCTAGACAGTCAAGAGGAGAAGGTTAACACCTACACTACACCTCAAGCAACACATAGCCCTTCAAAACCCACACCAACAACACCCACACATAGCAGCACTACACCCACATATGAAGAGGCCCTTAACATTAACCTGTCCAAGCAACAAGGGCCTCCGATGCTGAAACGCAAACAAACACCAGTCACAACCAAAGTGACACATAGCTCACAACACCAGTGTGCCACCCAACAACAGGCCCTAAGGCAAGACAATGTACCCAACACTTTTGTCATAGGTGACACTATAGTCAGGCACACTGATGTCCCACTCACCAGGCTGAACAAAGAGAAAATTACAGTCAGCTGCCAGTCGGATGCCAGGACCTGCCATATAATGCATACACTCAAGTCACTCCACAACAAGTACAAATATGACTCTGTCATTGTCCATGTTGGAGTGAATGACTTGAGACATGGAAGAGCTCTAAAGCTGCCTTCACCCAGAATGATACCACAGTATAAGGACAAAATGATTGACCAACAATTGGCTAAACTTCTGGTGTCATTCAAAAGGGGATCCAGCATCTGTCTGCCTGGGAAGACATGATCGACAAATCACGATGCTTTGCCAGAGATGGTCTGCACCTGTCACCCCTGGGATTCAGGTTACTGGCTAAAGCTCTTGCCACCCCTATAGTGCCTTTTTTAGGCAAGGTTCAAAGGACAAAACCACCACCATAACAGATACAAGCATGCAAAATCTGAAGGTAATGCTACTCAATGCTAGAAGTCTAAACCTCAAAATGCACTCTCTCAAGCCACTCCCTAAAAATGGAGAACATCCATATCTGGGCAGTAACTGAGACCTGCTTCAAGGCTGCAGAGAGCACCCCTGCAATACCAGGCTACAACTCTTACCACACTTTTCAGCCACCAAACCAAGACCGAAACACTAAAGGTCGAGGAGTGTCCATATAACGCCTATAACGGGTAAGGAACCAAGGATATTCACACCTCCAGGCTAGCTGCACAACACAATGCATCTGAAATTCTCCAGGTGCAACTAACACTAGGTAAGACTGCAATCCCAAATGTAGCTAGCTACAGATCCTCCACCATGCCTCAAGATTCTCACTACACCTTTCTAAACATACTGGAAAATATTAAGATACAACCAAACACCCTAATACTGGGTGATCTCAACTACCCAGCCATTAACTGGGAAAATTACACAGGTACCAACACCTTTTCCCAACGGTTCTTCGAATTCATAAATTCCAACGCCCTGGATCAACTAATCCATTGTCCCACCAGGGGCTCCAATATCCTAGATCTGGTATTACCAACATGGGAGATAGATGCTCCACACCAGTGGTCACCCCCTCATTTAAGCAAATCACCCTTGACATCCACATTCCACCCCCACCCCCCAGTAAGGAAACCTCCGTAAAACCTTCTTAAAAGCCAACTTCAAGCTACTCAAGTCAGAAATGACAAACTTCATGACACCCATGCAGACGGGGTCTGAAAGTTCAACTGCTGAATCCTACACTAAGGCACTGTATGAGCACATCCACTCATGCATGAATCATGCCATCCCAAATAGAACCAAGATGCTCTCCTCCAAAAAAAGGAAGCCAATCTGTTGGTCCCCTGCTATAAACAAACTATACAACAGAAGGAAGAAACTGTTGCAGAAAAGAAGAAAATCGCAGGATGCAAAAAACTTCCTTACCAGCCTCAGTAAGAAGCTGAGATCCCCCATAAAATCCTCAAAAGCTAGTTATGAAAATAAAACTGCAGAAGATTCCAAAGACAACCACAAGGCATTCTATAGTTATGTCAAGAATCTAAATGGCAATGCTCAGATCTGCTCTGAGCTACAACAGAATGGCATTAAATATACTGATCCCAAGGATATTGCCAATATCCTGGCAGATCGATTTAGTGCCAACTTCACCCCCCTCTCACCCCCTAAAGGGCCCAGCTCAATACCAAAAGATTGCCAAATTCTGGTAATCACGGCTACACAGGTAAAAACTGCACTCTCCAAAGCTAAGAATACAGCATCCATGGGACCAGATTACATCCCGGGCTGTGTACTACATGAACTACAAAATAAACTGTCACCTCACCTAAGTGTCATGTTTAATCATAGCCTCACCTCAGGCTTCGTGCCCAGTGAGTGGCACACAGCTACAGTTTTCCCACTCCACAAGGGGGGATCCACTTTGGATCCCGGGACCTACCGTCCAATCAGTCTGACCAGCCTGATCTGCAAGGGCATGGAACGCATTATCATGGAACTTATAAACAAAGACATTGGCAACCTTCAAACACTGAACTCCACCCAGTTTGGGTTCATGAAGGGCTGATCTTGTCTCCTGAACTTGATTGACTTCTTCGAATCAATCTCCAGAGCTGTGGATGAGGGTAAGGCTGTCCTCACAGACTATCTGGACCTTGCCAAGGCCTTCAACACCATCCCCCACTCCGGAATCATAGATAAACTTACTAAGCTGGGCATAAATCCCATCGTCACTCGATGGGCTGCCAACTGGCATACTGACAGAACCCAGACTGTAAAAGTAGCCGACTCCAAATCCAGCTCCAGACAAGTGACAAGTGGAGTACCTCAGGGTTCAGTCCTGGGACCTCTCTTGTTTGGCATCTACTTCTCTGAAGTACAGGCCAACACTAAGGGACTCTGGCTAACAAAGTTCGCAGATGACTGCAAACTGAGAGCCATTATTGAATCCCCAAATTATGTGGATATTCTACAAAAGGGCCTTACAGAAACAGATGCTTGGTGCCAGAGCCATGGGATCAAGCTTAATGCCAAGAAATGTATAGTTATCCCCTTTGGAAAAAAACATGTACCCATGAATTACCACGTAGGTGGCAGTACACAAAACATTAAAAGTGTGATGAGAGACTTAAGGACACAGGTGGACAGTGGTCTCACCTTCGATAACCACATCGCCACAACAGTCAGAAAATCCTTCAATGTGGCACACCACATCACTAAGGGAAAAAAGGAGGTTATTGTCCCACTGTATTCATCCCTCAGTAGACCCATTATAGAGTATAACGCCCCATTTGGTATGTAACTCACAAAACATCTGCAACAGCTGGAAAGGCCATAGAAATACCTCACTAAAAGAATCACAGGCCTAAAGCAGATGCCATATGCTGACCGTCTAAAAAAACTCCAGCTATACTCTGTGGCATATCGTCTACTCAGAGGCAATCTCTGCTTAACATACAAGGCCATGTCAAACCATGAGCTAATGGACATGCTCCACTTAAAGAAATCTCAATCCCTCAGAGCCACACGCTCCAGGGATCTAAACCTCATCATCACAATGAACAAAACATGCTGGAGGGATAGGTTCCTGACCCAGAGACTCCCCATATTCTGAAAAAGATTACCCATACATGTCAAGCAGAGCGCCTCCTTGGCCCTCTTCAAAAGGAACCTTGACAGTTGGATGGGAGATAAGAAATTCACCCCGGGGATCATGTCAGTTGCCCTGCTAGACAGGGGTCTAGGGAAGTAAATACTGTGGGAAGAAATATCCAGGGAATTGTTATGACTAGGCTTGTATAGGCCCTAGGGCCTATAGCCTAGTACCAACCTATGAACCTATATTTAGCCAAGCCAGGTAAGGCAGTTAAGTTACATAATGAAAGCTGGAGGTGGAGTGCAAGTCCAGGAAGTCATAAAAAGAAAGGAGTGCAGGAAAATGTGGGCGACAGAAAAGATGGACCAGGCTAGGAAGGAATACCGGTTGGCTAACAAAGAAGATAAGAAAAGAGTTGCAGTAGCAAAGAACAGGACACTGAATGCAATCTACCAGCTTCTGGAAAGTGACTCAGTAAGAGGCACAAAGAAACTATATCAGGATGCAAGGCAAAGACAGAAAGATAAAGAAGATAGTCAGACACTCTTCATAATGGATGCCAGCAACAACCTGCTCACCAGTTCATGGGACATCAAAGACAGATGGACGGAGTACTTCCAGCAGCTTCTGAATGAAGAAACCCCACAGAAGCTGTCCTGTCCCAGACATAGCCTATGATGATTGAAGAGCAGTCCACTCAGGAGGAAGTAAGAATAACACTAAGGAAAATGAAGTCAGGGGAAAGCAGCAGGATCAGATGAGATCACAGCAGATGTGATAAAGATACTGGGTGAGACGAAGGAGAAATGGTTCATGAGGGTACTCATAGCAAGTGTGATAAAGATACTGGGTGAGACAGGGGAGAAATGGTTCATGAGGGTACTCATAGCAGATGTGATAAAGATACTGGGTGAGACGGAGGAGAAATGGTTCATGAGGGTACTCATAGCAAGTGTGATAAAGATACTGGGTGAGACAGGGGAGAAATGGTTCATGAGGGTACCTATATAGCAGATGTGATAAGAGTGAGACGGAGGGAGAGGAGAAATGGTTCATGAGGGTACTCATAGCAAGTGTGATAAAGATACTGGGTGAGACAGGGGAGAAATGGTTCATGAGGGTACTCATAGCAGATGTGATAAAGATACTGGGTGAGACGGAGGAGAAATGGTTCATGAGGGTACTCATAGCAAGTGTGATAAAGATACTGGGTGAGACAGGGGAGAAATGGTTCATGAGGGTACTCATAGCAGATGTGATAAAGATACTGGGTGAGACAGAGGAGAAATGGTTCATGAGGGTACTCACAGCAGATGTGATAAAGATACTGGGTGAGACAGAGGAGAAATGGTTCATGAGGGTACTCATAGCAGTGTGGAGTGAAAGGCGTAGCCCAAATGACTGTAGAACAAGCATACTCATGCCAGTGTAGAAGAACAAAGGGGACATCCACAACTGTGGGCAGAACAGAGGCATCAAACTCCTGTTACACTGCATGAAAGTTCTGCAGACAGTGATTGATAAATGAATACACAGAGTAGTTAGTCAAAAGTAAGATGGGAGGTGAGCTGTTCGGATTCAGATCAGGATGTAACACAACTGACCTGATGTTTGCAGTGAGACAGGCAGTTGAGAAGAAGCTAGAGATGAAGGTCCCAAGAAAGATGATTTGGGTAGGACTGTGGTGGTTCAAAGTCCCAGAAATATTGATAAAATTAGTGCAGGCTATGTACAAGGACCAATGACTCAAGTACGAAAAGTGTTCGGTCTCAAAGAGGGATTTCCAGTGGGAGTGGGTGTGCACCAGGATTCAGCTCTGAGCCCACTGCTGTTCATACTGGTGATGGGCTACATTAGCAAACAGGTCAGAGGGGACAGATCAACAAAGTTGCTGTATGTAAATAATGTGGCATTACAGGCAGACTCTGAGCAAGAACTTCAGAGAAGTATAGGGGAATGGAATGCAAAACTGAAGGCATGGGATGAAACTGAGTACAAATAAGATGGTGGTGATGGCAGCAAATTGTGGAAATCAGAAGAAGCTGAGAACTGAGATAGAAGGGAAGATAGTAGAACAGGTTAATAGCTTCAAGTATCTGGGAGGGGTGGTCATGGAGAAGGTAAGTTTAAATATAGAGGTCAAATGTAGAATCAGAGAAGCTGCAGCCAACTGGCACAGAGTGTCAGGTGCAGTACATGACAGAAGAATGCCAAAGAAGATGAAAGGTAAGGTGTACAAGACAGTGGAATGACCATTACTACTGTATGGTACAGATACCTGGGCAGTAAAGGCAGAGCAGATGAGAAAGCTAGAGGTGATGGAAATGAAGTGCCTGAAGAAGGTTGGTAAGATGTACACTGTGGGAGAGACAAATAACTGAGGACATAACAGCGGAAGCCAAAGTAGCTCCAATTGCAGAAAAGGTAAAAGAAAAGCAGATTATGGTGGTTCAGACACATGCAGAAAAGCAGAAGACAATCTGGTGAAGAAGATTTGCAACAGACAGGAAGACGGTAAGAGGAAATGAGGGTGTCCAGCAAAGAGGCGGATGGATTGTGTGAGAGAAGATCTGCGACAGTCAAACATCGTTTTCAAAGAAGGCATGAATGTGGGTTTGAATCGAGAGAGAGATGGTGATAGTTAACACCACACAAAGAACCCATGTAGACGGGTTCCCATTAGATGACCGAAGACGCATTCTTTTGAATGCTTCTTGGTTGAACTTGTAAAGATGAAAAGGCAAAATGACGAAGCGGCATATACGAGAATTTTTTCCCTGGGAAAGAAATTACTTGGCCACATTTATTACTTTGCCATTTTCGTCACTGTAGTGTGATCTCGGAGTTGGTATATTTAAGTAGGGGGGTGTAGGGGCACAGCCCCCCCCCCCACTTTATGTTATGTTTTAAGTGTATAATTTTTTTTTTTTTTTTTTTTTTTTTTGGAACAGCAATTTTTCCCCTTGAAAAAAATTGCTGTTCTACGCATTCGAGTTTGTAAGCTTTCGCTTACATAGGGTCAATAAGTCATCATTCACTTTTCTAAGCATTCGATGATTTAATATAGACCCCCATGTAGACAATGGGAAAAAGGGAGTTATTGATGATGATTTTGAATGTAACCTCAGGGATCAACAGCACTGGAGGAAATTGGTAAAGAAAACAACTCATCCAATTCACACAGAGGGCATCCATTTTCTAAGATCTTGGATTTACCTACCTGTAACAGAAAAGTCTCAATTATCTGTGTATATGAGAGGTGAAAGTACAGTTGTGTACACCTACCATAAATGTAGATGTTCGAGTGTCTTCACTGTTGCAGTCATGACTGCAGGGTTCTCCCCTGCTGGCAGGCAGTCCTCGGTCGGCCAGAATCCCAAAGTCTGGGTCCGGCGTCTGCTGTTCAACCATGCTCCCTGACGTCAGAGCGCCAGGAGTACAAAGCTGACAGCCGATGCCATCTTCTCCAGTTTTTCTTGCCCCAGATGTCAGGAGTCCCAAAATGAGAAAGGTCCCATATCCTTTGCAAATACACCTCAGAAGAATGGTGAAAAAATGAACCACACAAAAGTAAAAATAAGAGGGGACAGGAGGGAGGGAAACCCAGACTGCAACAGTGAAGACACTCGAACATCTACATTTACGGTAGGTGTACACAACTGTACTATGTTCATCGTGTTTCACTGTTGCAGTCATGACTGTAGGGTAGAATCCCAAAGCAGAATGAAAGGGAGGTGGTCATAAAGTAGAAGGGGCGGCTAAAAGGCCCTGCAAGACTGCAGAGACAAAGCCTGCCCTAGACTTAGAGTAGAGAGGTAGATTGTAGTGCTTTGAAAAAGTATGCACTGAACTCCAAGTTGCAGCTTCCAAAATGTCTTTGGTAGGAACTCCCCTGAGGAAGGCAGCTGAAGTGGCAGCAGCTCTGGTAGAATGAGACCTTATACTCCCTGGGATTTGCTTTACATGGTGTGAATAACAAAATCTAATTCCATGAGCAATCCATTTAGAAATGGTCTGTTTTGAAGTGGCTTTACCTTGGGAACTTGAAGCATAAGAAACAAACAATTGTTCCGATTTTCTGATGTCCTTGGTTCTGTCCAGGTAAAAACGTAGTTGTCTGTGTACATCCAAGGAATGTAAGATCCTTTCCCCTTTATTCTGAGGAGTGGGGAAAAAGGTTGGCAAGTGGATAGTTTGATTTAAAGCCACTTTGGAAACCACCTTAGGCATGAAGGCAGGATTAGTCCTCAAAGACACCCTGTCTTGATGAAAAATAATATAAGGTTCCACAGCCATAAGAGCTTGTAACTCTGAAACTCTCCTGGCAGAGGTAAGGGCTAACAGGATAGCTGTTTTCCAAGATAAAAACTTGATGTCAGAAGAGGCAGCAGGCTCAAAAGGAGACAAGGTGAGTTTTTCCAAAACATAGTTGAGATCCCAGGCAGGAATGGGTGGAGATCTAGGGGGCCTTAAGTTCTTAGCTCCTCTGAGAAACTGTCTCATGAGCTGGTGGGAAAAGATTGGAGGGTCTATATTATAATGAGCGGAAATAGCAGAGGCATGTATCTTAATGGAAGAGAAAGAGAGACCCTTATGTAAGAGATCTGTCAAGTAAAGTAAAATTAAAGGAATGTTCAGAAGAAGAGGATCAGAATCCTGAGCCTGCATCCAGGAACAAAATCTTTTCCATTTTCCTGTATAAGATTTTCTAGTGCTAGGACGTCTGGCTTCTAAAATGACATCCATAACCTGCTTGGGTAGGAGAGAAGAAATCAAAGGCCCTGGATTAACCAGGCCGCCAGGCTGAGAGTGCTGACATGGGAGTGTAGAACCTGACCCTGATGTTGGGACAGAAGGTTCGGAGTTTGTGGTAAGACCCAAGGGGGCTCCAGACATAGGTTTTTCAGAGTGGGGTACCAAAACTGTCGAGGCCAATTTGGGGCCAACAAGATTATCATCTTGGGCTTGTCCTGTTTGATCTTTAATAATACCCGTGGAAGAAGAGGAAGAGGTGGAAAGGCATATCCTGAGAGGTTTCTCCAACTGAAAGATAGTGCATCCACTTTCCAAGCTAGTTTGTGGAAAGTCCTGGTGCAAAAATTCTGTAGTTGATGATTGAGATGGGATGCAAAGAGGTCTATGTGAGGACGTCCCCAGACTGCTGTTATTATCCTGAATATTTCGGTGTCTAGCATCCATTCATGTGGATCCGAAAGGTTTCTGCTCAGACTGTCTGCCAGGAAGTTTTGCTTCCCTGGTAGAAACTGAGCTTGAAGGTCCAGATTGCAAGCTAGAGCTGTGTTCCATATCATGGCTAGTCTGCAAAGGGGGTAGGAATGAGATCCCCCTTGCTTATGTACCACATAACTGTGGTGTTGTCTGTCCGTATCAGCTGTGGTCCTGGTTGTAGGAGATTCCTGAAGGCCATTATAGCTTTCTGAACGGCTAACATTTCCTTTAAATTGATATGCAGGTGCTTCTGATCCTTTGTCCAAAGACCCTGCAGACAGTTGCCCTGAAAATGGGCTCCCCAAGCATAATCCGAGGCGTCCGTGGTTAGAATCTGAGTGGCAGGAGGCAGACAGAAGGGTTTCCCTTTGTTTAGAGTACATGCCCTGGACCACCAAAGGAATTCCTTTTGAAGACAAGGCAGGACAGAGATCAGTATGTCTAAACTGTGGCAATGCTGAGACCATACACTTTTTAGGTACCACTGTATTTTCCTCATGTGTAGTCTTGCATATGGTGCGAGAAGGATGCAGGAGGCCATGTAACCCAAAGCCTGCAGGAATCTCCTTGCAGATAGCTGAGTTAAAGTTGCCAAGGTTTTGAAAGTTGAAGCCAGCTGTAATTGTTTTTCGGATGTCAGAAATGCCATCTGGGTTGTGGTGTTTAGAAGAGCACCCAGAAAAGTTATCTGTTGTGAGGGTGTCAAATTTGACTTTTTTATGTTTACAGAGAATCCCAGGAACTTGAGAAGGTTCTGTACAAATTCTAGATGCTGGAGTAAGACATCCTTGCTGTCTGCCTGAATTAGACAATCGTCCAGATAAGGGTAAATTTGAATTCCCTTGAGTCTGCAGTAAGCTACTACTGGCGCCAGGCATTTGGTGAAGACCCTGGGCGCAGTAGACAATCCAAAGGGCAGCGCAGAGAATTGAAAGTGCCTCGATCCGGCCTTGAACCTGAGGTATTTTCTGCGTTCCTGCATGATGGGAATGTGTAAATATGCCTCCTTTAAATCCAAAGTTACCATCCATGCATTTTTGGACAGCATTGGAAGTAGCTGCTGTAGAGTAAGCATCTTGAATTTTGGAATCTCTAGAAAGGTGTTCAAGACTAACAGATCCAGAATGGGTCTCCATGAGTTTTGCTTCCTGGGGACTAGAAAGAGCCTTGAGTAAAAACCTTGTCCCATCTCTGAAAGTGGAACCAGTTCTATGGCTTTCATAGCCAAAAGAGTTTCCACCTGGTTTAAGGCCTCTGTCCATTGATGTTTTGGAAGGTCTGGCCATCTGCTTGGCCTTGGCAGGGTATGAAAATGGAATTTGTAACCTCTTGAAACCACATCCAGAACCCACTTGTCTTGGGTTATATGAGTCCAATTTTGATAAAAAAGAGAGAGTTTTCCTCCGAGAGGGGCTTCCAGGCAAGAAGTTCCTGCAGCCCAACAGAGGGAGTCATTGAGTCTGTTTCCTATGAGCTTGCGACCTGTCCTCTCCTCTCCTAGGGGTGGAAGCAGTCCACTGTCTTGGTCTATAAGAAGCTTGCGTTTGAGGCCTTCCTCGGGAGCGTCTATATCTACCCCTCTGAGGCCTGCCTGAATTGGGAAAGGACCAATTTTTAGAAGGCCAATTCCTGCTAAATCTGGGTGGCTGTACTTGTACGAAATCTTTAACTGTTTGCATGGACTTTGCCTTGTCCTCCATCTTCTTTATCACCTCTTCAGCTTTAGATCCAAACAAAACATTATGCTGAACAGGAGCATCCAATAATTTAGCTTTTACTTGATCTGGCAAATTTTGTTCCTTTAACCATGCATGCCTTCTAATGACTGTGCCAGAGGCAGCAGCCCTACAAGAAGCCTCCAAGGCATCAAATCCACAGTGTAAACCATGCTTCCCAACTTGTTCAGTGGCATGCATTAAGTCATGTAATTCCTTATCATCTGCACAGGCAGAAATGGAAGTTAGCTTTTGTTTTAAAACAGACAAAAGAAATTGCTGGTATTTCAGCACATGAAACTGGCAGTTTAAAGCCCTTATGGATAAAGTAGCAGAAGTGTACACTTTTTTGCCCCATCTTTCTAAAGATCTAGAATCCTTTTCAGTGGGAATGGGGTTTTTGGCAGAAGCGGCCTTAACTCCCTTAGGACCCTGAGAAATGGTTTCAGGGTCAGCAGAAGGGTTCTTGTATAAAAACTGGTGGGAATCAGGAACCCTGTAATATCTATCAGGCTTAACAGGAGCAGGAGGAAAAGAGTCAGGGGTTAAGTTAGCCTCTGAAAAAGCATCATCCACAATATCCAAAACAGGAGGAATAGCCAGGGGCCTATGTTGGGGGAGAAGAAGAAAATCCCTTAGTCTTTTCTTAGATTCTGAATACTCCTGTCCTTCCCAGTGGAAATGTTCCCTCATTTCATGCAAAGTTTCCCCAAAAGAGAAATCCTCAGGGGGAGAAGCTGAAGGAATGGATTCCTCAGCATCAGAATCCTCATAAGGAGGGAAAGAATATTCCTGGTCAGAAGAAGAAACTGAAGAAACAGAAGCCTGATCAGAGGAATCATAATAAACTTCCTGCCTTGGCCTTTTATCTGGAGGGGGATGTGAACCCCTAATCATGGTAAGTAAATCCTCCGCCATCTTAAGTAACTGTTTCTGTGACTTGGGAGCCGGTTCAGAAGAGGCCTGTGTTGCAGTCTTTGATTTAGAAGGAGTCTTTGCCTTTGTCTTTGGCTTTGCCTTTATTAGAAGCTGAGTAGGCCTGAAAACCCCTTCGGAAGCCGGTACCTGCACAGCGGCTCTGGACCCATCTGAAGGAGCATTGTCCGAAGGTCCTGCAATAGAAATATTCAAAGGCCTAGTTGGCTCCTCATGAGAGTTCGTTTCGGCCATTGGTTCTGAAATGGCCAATGACAGGGCCTGCAAAAGCGCCTCACTGACGATGGCCAAACCTGAAGCTGGCTCCGCTTGTGCGATATCGTCAGATTTGGACCTCGGAGGCCTGTCTTTATCCTTGCGATGTTTGTGAACTCCGGAAGCCGGAACCGTATCCTAAGACATTTTGTAGTTAAAACGCCTACCGAAGTAATGAAAAGCAAAATCGTACCTTCGTTTAATTGTACGTTGATTGAATCTAGCACAAAACCGACAACTAGCTACTTCGTGGTCAGGGCCTAAGCAAGGAATACAGTAAGAATGAAAATTCTTATGAGGTATTTGCTTCCCACAAGAAATACAATTATTAACTTTTTCTGACATCGGACTGGAGCAAGAAAAAGTTTCCCCAACGGGGTACTTAGTTTTGAGTAGAGAAGAAAGTCTTCGGACTGAAGTATTTCAGAAAAAATCGTCAGGAGTCAGCCGACCGGCACTTGCAAACTGCTATCACTGCACGGCAAGAAAGACTGGAGAAGATGGCGCCGGCTGTCAGCTTTGTACTCCTGGCGCTCTGACGTCAGGGAGCATGGTTGAACAGCCGACGCCGGACCCAGACTTTGGGATTCTGGCCGACCGAGGACTGCCTGCCGGCAGGGGAGAACCCTACAGTCATGACTGCAACAGTGAAACACGATGAACATCAGGTTTATTTGTGGAATACTGCACCCTGGCTAAGTCAGAAAAGACATTCCTGCATGGCATCCATTCTTGAGGGACTGCTAAAGATCTGCTCACCCTGCCTGCCAGAACATTCTGAGCTGCAATGACAGTCATGCCTGCCTCTACAGCTATCCCCTAGGCCTGTATGACCAGTCAAGCAGGTATGAATGAATGCCTCCTTGTTTGTTTATATATTACATGTGCTGTTACCTGTTCTTATCTGGAGAACACCTTCTTTCAAGACTTGGGAGAAAATCGTGAGTGCTAGGATTACCACTATCATCTGTTTGACATTTATGTGTTTTCTTCTCATTCTGCCTTCCCAAGGGCTCCCACATGTAACTCCCCCAATCTAGGTCTGAGGAGTCCAGACTGGGAGTCACTGTGGTTTGTAGTGCTTTGAAGGGTACCCCAAGTTCTGTGTGCATTGTTATATTCATCATAAGATATTCTTGCTGATGTGCAAGAGTGAACGGGTTTTGATTTCTAATGAATGACATGCTACCTCTTCCTGATGATTTCTAATGAATGACATGCCGACTCCATCTGTTCCTGATGATTTCTAATGAATGACATATCAACTTCATCTGTTCCTGATGATTTCTAATGAATGACATGCCGACTCCATCTGTTCCTGAAATGCTGCTGGAGCCTCTTCATGTGCAGGTGGGTACATCATACCACTAGGACTCAGGACGCCATGTATCCCAGCAGTCTGATTAACTCTGTGGATGACATATCCCTTTGTTGTGAAATGCTTTGGAAGTAAGGTGTCAGTTGAGTGATCTCTTCATCTGATATGAACATTCATCTGAGAGTGCTATCTAGATGGGCCACAAGAAGACCAAGTTCTTTGAACGAGTCCGCTTTGCCTTTGCTTTGCTGATGATGATGAGCCCATAATTCCTGAAGTGATGGAGTGTAAAATCCAGAGCCCTGAGTATTCCCTCAAGGGATTCTACTATGAGGACACAATCATTCAGACGGCTAGATTTGGATACCCTTTGTCCTGCCATAGGCAATTATTAAAACCACTTTGCAAAGCACCTTCGAGTGTAATAAACCAGCTAAATGTCAAGGAAGTGAATTGAAAAAGTGTTTCCTCCTGCTACAAATCTTAGAAATGTTTTGTGGATTTTGTCAGTGGGGATGTGCAAGATGGGATCTTCTAAATCTAGAATGATCAAAAGGGCTTGGACTTGGATGAATGTTGACAAACTTTGCAGTTATCATTCTGTATTCTGGTTGTTGTGGTTGTTGTTGTGTCTTTCGGCTTTTTCCCAGTTAGGGGTCGCCACAGCAGAACTCCGGTCCGCTAATGATTGGCAGTAGATTTTTACATGCCGAGTTGCCAGCTCTGACGCACAACCTTCAATGAAGGTACACCCATTCACGCATGTCTCCACACAGAAGACGCTCTAGCTGAGAATCGAATGGGACAATGTCTTACTGTGAGGCGACAATGTCTGTATTCTGGTACTCTGCTAAATCACATCAAGGATGGAGCTCCACTGTGCCTCCTTTTATTGGAACAAAGAAGAACTTTGAATGGAATCTTCATCCTTCCTCTCCTCTACTGACTTTCTCTACTGAGCCAGGCAGCAACATCATTTGTAGAACTGCAGGGATAAGGTCCACCTGGTAACTTGGGATTATGGAAATGCCTCTGCCTTTTGAAATGTCTTGTAACCTCTTCCTACAATGCTGAGCACCTGATGATCTTGGGCGATGCCCTCCCAGTATCTTACACTTGAACATTTGCTAATAGGGACAGGAAAGGGGAAGGTTGGGTGGATCTGTTTTTGGATGAGGGCTCCTGGGCTTCTCTTTAGTTCTCACTTGCTATTCTGTCTTGTATTTGCCCTTCTACCTCCATCAGGTCTGCCATTTTCCTGCTTAGGGTGTGAGAGCAGCCATGTCATTGCACAGTAAATCCTGATGAACTTACGAGCTTCAGCCTGAAAAAGCTGTTTCACAGAATGGGTAGGCGTATTTTCCTCCAGCTTCTTAAAAATTCACAGAGCAGTGGATCCAACCATGAGATTCTTATCTGATGGTGCATTTAGATGCTCTCTCTCAACATGGTTTGGAAGCAGCATTGTCCTTAAACTGGCAAGTCGACAGTAACAGACACAGTAGCTGCTGCCCTGCATGACATGATCACTGCATAATTGTCACGTCACACTTACTGAACTGCTTGGCAACCAAAGAAGAACTCAATAGTAAAGTAAAAAATGTCTGCACGTACGGCAGGTGCAGGGCCGATCCAAAACAGGGATAAGTGAACAAGCGGCCAGTACCAAGGCATAATAAGCACAACAGTAAAACAAAAATAAATGATTTAATTGTCCCAAACTGATTTCGGCAATACTGCCTTCCTCAGTGGGATGTATGACAAAAACAATGCAATCATACCACTTATATAGAGCAGTCCCTCCAATAAAAACTCATCCTTACAAATTATGTCATTTCCTATAACAAATATAAACACATTTACTTGAAAAAAATCAAACAACTAGTATTCAATGCTATCTTGTTATATAATGGAAATCACAACTTTTATAAGTGATCATTGAGCCCCGGTGAAAATAGACCCCCTCCCAATTTTATAATCCAATATTTCTCTTTTTTGAGGATCGAATGCCAACCCTGCCTATTGCTTCTATTACTATGAATCCTATCTATAACCATAAAATAAAATTGTGCAGGACAGTGGATAGTGCAATGTCTATATAATGCATTTGTCAATTTCTTGTTATGTACATCACTCCCATTCTCTGACATACGGAGACGCAACGGACGTGATGTCTGGCCTATATAAAAGGCCGAGCAGATACATGTCGGTAAATATATTACCCAGTCCGTTCCACACTTCCCAAAGAATCTAGTATCCAAAACCTGACTTATGTTCTTACTAGTGAATTGCTTGAACTTGAATATAAATTGACATGAGGAACAGCGGCCACAAGGGAAGGTGCCCAGCAATCTGTCCCCAGTGATGGTTATCTGATGATAAACTGCACCTCCTGTGCTAGTATGTTTAAAGTGGGAAAAATGCGATCCCAATGTCTTTCCTCTCCTGTATGAAAAAAAAACAATTGGGACCCAGAGCATGATGCAATTCATCATTGGCCATTAATATATTCCAATGATTAGAAATAACCCTCCGAATCAAATTCATGTTGCGTCCATATGAAGTTACAAACCTAATATTATCAGACTCCACCCTCTGTGTTTTGTCTTTATACTCCAATAATTGCATCCTGTCCAAATCTGACGCCCAATTACTAGCAGATATAATATCATGTTGTTTGTAACCCCTAACTCTAAATCTATTAATAAGATCTTGTTGAGATGTAACATAATCCTCCGGTGTAGAGCAAATTCTTTTTATATGTAGGAACTGGGACTTTGGGATGTTGCGGATGGTGTGGCTCAGATGCATACTGGTGGCAAAAAGCAGATTGTTATACTGGGGATACTTGCGAAACACCCGAGTTCTAAGTGTGTTGTCACAATTTCTAATCACTGTCACGTCAAGAAAATTGATTTTATGGTAATCTGAATTTAATGTGAACTCTATTCCCCATTTATTGTCATTCAAATACTGAACGAATTCCAATAAATATTGCCTGTCAGCCTGCCACACCAACCAGCAATCATCCAGGTACCTCCTCCAAATATCAAGTTCATTCATATAGATATTATGAGTGGGGTCATATATCAACTGTTCCTCAAGAAATGCCATGAGCAGGTCCGCACAGATGCACCCATCGCAGTACCCTGAGTTTGCCAGAAACATTCACCCTGGAAATAGAACACATTTTTGTTGAGTACATGCTCCGCCATACATATTAATAATGTATTAAAACCAGCTGGATACAAATTAGCTTGAGCCAACCATTTAACAGGGGCTTCAAATATTGGGTCAGAAATACAGAAAGAAGTTCCGTCAGTGAACCATTACCAGAAACTATTGGTCTACCAGGGGGTTTTGTCAGGGATTTATGTATCTTTGGTAGTAAATATAATATATGTTTCTGTGGATCCGAAACAGTCAAATGTAATCTCACAGAATCTGAGATAATCCCTTCTTCGACAGCCTTATTTAGGAAAGAGTCAATTTCCTTTTTGAAATTGGGTGTGGGGTCAATTAAATTTGATTTGTGCCAGAATACAGGATACAACACAATTCCTTAAGATATTATCAGACACCCAACTGGAGCCAGATTGTCTTCTACGTACCCTTGACGTAAAAGCTTTATACGCTAACATTCCGCACTGGGCTGGGCTCCAGGCCTTACATTACTGGTTGGATCGAGCTAATTTGTATCCAGCGGGTTTTAATATATTATTAATATGTATGGCGGAGCATGTACTCAACAAAAATGTGTTCTATTTCCAGGGTGAATGTTTCTGGCAAACTCAGGGTACTGCAATGGGTGCATCTTTTGCACCCATCTATGCGGACCTGCTCATGGCATTTCTAAACTAAATAAAAAATGTCCACTGTTCTGCCATTGCTTATGGTTGCAGCCTGAATTTTGCTGTTCAATAATGCAGTTCAGGACCTCAGGATTATAATGCATCTTTAATTCCACATAAAATGGCAGCTGAAAACAGAGGTGCCATCACAGCTTCTTTGGACTATGGGTATTCACCGCTCTTAGGGAAACAAGCAGATTCCTGCAGCTGCCTATGTTACAAGTAGGTGCTTTAGAACATGCACAGTGTTACGGCAAAGAAAGAATTTCATTCCTCAGCCGTAAAGCCTCCTTACAAATAAATTCTACAAATGACTAAGAAAGAAGGAAACATGTTATTTACAATTCTGTTTCTTTTGCTAGAACTGCTTGTTGCATTCCTACATAAATGTGAAGCAGTTAATTTTCCTGCACTTTAAACTCACTTTGTTCTGACATCATCCTTGCAATACCTGCTGCTATTAAATCCTTTAGACATCAATTACACAACCATTTTCCTCCCTTTCTACTACCGTTTCAAACCTACTAAGAGGGAGCCTAACTGCTCATGGTTACCAAGCACAACACTTAAACAAAAATCAAACAGTACTTAAGATGGAGTATCTCCTGGGAGACCCAGTACTTTAATCTCGCCTTGATCTTGAGCAAGCAGAAACTGAGTCCCAATTCCCCAGCCATCTCCTACATTAATTTAAAGTGTGCTATTTCCTTTGACTATCCTTCAATCAATCCCTTCCCTGCAAAGTTCTACAAACCAATACACCATTTATCATTTCCTTCATAATTCTCAGCATAACGTATGTAACCATTCTGTTATGTAACTCAATCAACCTAACAACCCTGAAATTATATGTTAATACATCCACCCTCACAGACATTTGGCTAAATCATTACACTGACTCACCTTCTCACAGATAAGAGGTGAGATCGGGTGGTTTGTTAAGGTATATCATGCCTTGTAACAGAAGTTTTAGGATAAGTGACAAGAGATGTAATTGGGAGGTTTCTTAAGGTATGGGAAGCCTTGCTACAGAGGTTTTAGGATAAGTGGTAAGAGGTGTAGTCGGGATGTTTGTTAAGGTATACAACGCCTTGTAACAGAGGATGTTCTTCGTGTTTCACTGTTGCAGTCATCACTTTTGGGTTATCCCTGTCAGGGTAGTCCTTGGCCGGCCCAAATACCAGAGGCTTAGTATTTCTGTGTCAGTTGCTGTCGCATCAGGACTGAAGTCAGGTCGTCAGTAGTATAAAGTAAGGCAGCTGTTGTCAGGGGTATAAAACAGGGAGCTGATACCATTACATCAGTTGTTCCTGCCCCAAATGTCAGGAACTCCCAAATAAGGTGCTAGTATATGGTGAGGAACGCCACCAGTAAAAAGTAAATACCAATGCCATTAGGAATAGCCATAGAGAGGAGAGGTAGAAAGATAAAGAAAGGCAGGGGGCTGGAGGGAGGGAAAAGTACAGTTTTGTACCTACCATAAATGTAGATGTCCGAGAGGTATGCATCTGCAGTCCTAACAAATGGGTTGTCCTGGCCTCAGGCAGCCCTTCGGTCGGCCGGATTCCAATGTCTGGGTCTGGCCTCGGCTGACGTCGCACTTCACCCGACGTCATAGCTGCAGTTCAGCGGGTATAAAGGCATCAGCCGACGCCATTTTCCTCAGTGTTTCTTGCCCCAGATGCCAGGTGCCCTCTAGGAAGGCTAAATTTGGATAAATGCAAATGTTTCCAAACAATAGAGAGCAAATAGAAATAAACATGTATATACATATATACAAACAAATACACCATAATAGATTCCCTCAGCTAGCTACAAGATGGGCAAATACCCTAGGAGTACCACAGAGGGGAAGGAGGGTGGGTAATCCTGACTGCAGATGCATACCTCTCGGACATCTACATTTATGGTAGGTACAAAACTGTACTATGTCCTTAAAGGATGCATCTGCAGTCCTAACAAATGGGTAGAATACCATAGCGAAACTGGGGGAGGAGGCACTAAGGAGGCACTAAGAGTTTATGGTGTAGTTAAGATCCCTTGCAAAACAGCAGTGGCAAAACCTGCTCGGGATCTGGAGTATAAAGGAAGATTATAATGCTTGGCAAATGTATGCACGGAGCTCCAAGTAGCAGCCTCTAAAATGTCTTTGGTAGCCACTCCTCGTAAGAAAGCTGTAGTAGTGGCTGTAGCCCTTGGGGAGTGAGGTCTGATGTTTTCTGGAGTTGCCTTTCCATGAAAAGAGTAACAAAATCTAATGCAATTTCCTATCCATTTTGAGATTGTTTGTTTTGAAATTGCTTTTCCTTCCATTCCTGTTGCATATGCTGCCAGAAGCTGGTCAGTTTTTCTATTGTTCTTGGTTCTGTCCAGGTAGTAGCGCAATTGTCTGTGTACATCCAAGGTATGCAGCAATCTTTCCCCTGTTCTGTGGGTTGGGGAAGAAAGTTGGTAGGTGTATTGCTTGATTTAATGATACCCTGGAGACCACCTTTGGCATAAAGGTAGGATTAGTTCTCATGGACACTCTATCCTGATGGAAGATAAGGAAGGGCTGTACTGCCATTAATGCCTGTAATTCAGAAACCCTTCTAGCTGAAGTGATTGCAAGCAGGAATGCAGTCTTCCAAGATAAGTACTGTAATTCTGCTGTTGCTGCTGGTTCAAAAGGGGGAAGTGTCAACTTTTCTAACACAAAGTTCAAGTCCCATGTACGCAATGGAGGTTTCCTTGGTGGCTTTACATTTTTAATTCCTCTGAGAAACTGTCTGAGTAGAGGTTGAGAAAAGACTGGAGGATCCATGTTGTATTCTGCTGAAATTGCTGATGCATGAATCTTAATGGAGGAGTAGGAGAGACCATTGTGGAAAAGCTCTGCTAAGTATTCTAGGATGTTAGCTATGTTTGCCAATGATGCATCCACTCCTTTTGTTGCACTCCAAATGAGATATCTTTTCCATTTTGCTGTATAAGTTTTCCTTGTTGAGGGTCTGCGAGCCTCCAAGATAATGTCTTTAACCCTTTGAGATAAATCTGGGTTATTTTTCCTTATGTAATGTTCCAAGCAGCTAGCTGCAGTGTTTTCAAGTTTGGATGCAGGATTTTGAAGTTGTTCTGTGTTAGCAGTAGAGGTAGTAAGGGTAGAGGCCATGCGGGTTCCCGGGACATACTCCTCAGTAGCGGGTACCAATGTTGCCTTGGCCAATCTGGAGCCATCAAGATGATCCTCGGGTGATCTTCCTTGATCTTCAGTAGCACTTTGTGCATCAAAGGATGAGGTGGGAATGCATATGCTGTCAGGTTTTCCCAACTGAAGGATAGGGAGTCCACCTTCCAAGCAAGTGGGTGGTATGTCCTTGTGCAGAATTTTTTCAATTGGTGGTTGTGTGGGGATGCGAACAGGTCTATTTCTGGCAGTCCCCATTTCCTTGTGATGGTTTTGAAGATGTCTGGATGCAGCATCCATTTGTGGGCATCCGTGGTGGTTCTGCTTAAGATGTCTGCTAGTATATTTTCTTTTCCTGGCACAAATATGGCTTGGAGCTGAATGTTGAGGCTCAGGGCCACATTCCAGAGGTCCATTGCCATCTGGCATAGAGGATATGAATGTGTGCCTCCCTGTTTGTTGATATACCACATGACTGTGGTATTGTCCGTCCTTATCAGCAAATGACCCTGTTGAAGAAATGGTCTGAATGTCTGAATTGCCTGTTTTACTGCCAGCATCTCTTTTTGATTTATGTGTAGGTTCAGCTGGTCTTGAGTCCATAAGCCTTGTATGCACTTGTCCACCATGTGTGCCCCCCAGCCGAGGTCTGAGGCGTCCGTGGTGATAGTCTGGCTTGGGTCAGGCCTGTGGAAGGGCAGTCCTTTGTTCAATTGACAGGCCTGGGCCCACCACTGGAATTCTTGCTTCAGGCATGGAATTATTGGAATTTGGGTTTCTAGGCTGTGCTTGTGCTGAGACCATAAATTCCTCAGGTACCATTGCAACTTTCTCATATGTAGCCTGGCATGTGGGATTAATATTATGCAGGATGCCATGTAACCCAGGGCTTGCAGGACTTTCCTTGCTGTAAGCTGGTTTTGTGTTGTTAGTGCCATGAAATAGAGTGGTAGCTGCTTCTGTTTTTCTGCTGTGAGGAATGCCATCTGGTTTGATGTGTCCAGTTCTGCACCCAGGAAGGTTATCCTTTGGGATGGTATCAGCCTTGACTTTTTTGTGTTGACTGTGTATCCCAGGGCTTGCAGCAGGTGAATAACCTTTTTCAAATCTTTTGTTAATTTGTCTTTGCTGTCCGCTTGTAACAGGCAGTCGTCCAGGTATGGATAAATCTGAATTCCCTGAAGCCTGCAATGAGCAATTACTGATGCCAGGCATTTCGTAAATACTCTGGGCGCAGTAGATAAGCCAAAAGGCAATGCTGAGAATTGATAATGCTCTGATCCTGAAAGAAATCTGAGGTATCTTCTGCAATTTGGTCGTATGGGGACGTGCAGGTATGCCTCCTTGAGATCCAGAGTCACCAGCCAAGACTCCTTGCCCAGCATGGGAAGAAGTTGCTGTAGGGTCAGCATTTTGAATTTTGGAACAATGAGATATGTGTTTAGAGCGGACAGGTCGAGGATAGGTCTCCATTGGTTTTCCTTTCTTGGTACTAGGAAAAGCCTTGAATAAAATCCTTGTCCTTGTTGCATAGCCGGTACCTTTTCTATAGCTCTCATCCTTAGTAAGTGGTCTATTTGCTGTAGAGCATTTGTCCTTTGGTTTGGAGGTAGGTTTGGCATTCTTCTCTTCCTTGGAAGAGTATGGAAGTGAAACCTGTAGCCTTTGTCTATTGTCTGTAAAATCCATTTGTCTCTTGTAATGTAATGCCAATTTACTGAAAATAAGGCTAATTTTCTGCCTAAGGGTGCTGCCAGTTGTTCCCTGGTAGGTGGTTTCAGAGCCAAGTCACTGTGATTGTCCTGTAGAAGTGGTAGTGGCTGGATCTGTGGCAGTAGTTCTCTGGCTGTTAGGCTGCCACTGACGTCCCCTGTAGGCACCTCTGGATTGACCTCTGCCTCTAGGGCGTCTATTTCTGCTTCTCTGTGCTCTGGTGGTGTCTGGAAAGGACCAATTCTTGGAAGGCCAGTTCCTACTAAACCTCGGAGGCTGGACCTGCAAGAAATCCTTGACTGTCTGGACAGATTTAGCTTTTTCTTCCACCTTCTTCAACACTTGCTGTGCAGGGGAGCCAAACAAACTGTGCTTTTCCATGGGAGCATCTAGAAGCTTTGACTTTACATGGTCTGGTAAGGATTGCTCTTTTAACCATGCATGCCTTCTGATCACTGTACCAGTCATAGCTGATCTAAAGGAAGCCTCCAGTGCATCATAGCCGCATTTTAAGGAATGATTACTGACCTGCTGAGTGTTATGCACCAAATCCTGAAGGGACTTACGGTCTAAAGGTTCAGGCGAGGACAGTTTTTTAGTGAGCTCTATCTAACAGAAATTCCTGATACTGAATCATGTGGAATTGACAGTTTAAGGCCCTAGCCGAAAGAGTAGCAGAAGTATAAACTTTTTTACCCCATCTCTCCAATGCCCTAGATTCTCTTTCAGAGGGGAGGGGGTTTTTGGTAGAGGCAGCCGCTACAGCTTTGGGGCCCTGTGATATAGTTTCAGGATCTACAATAGGAGCCTTGTATAAATGATAATGTGTGTCCGGAACCCTGTAGTATCTGTCGGGCTTAGCAGGGGCCGGAGGCAGTGAGTCAGGGGCAGTACAAGCATCATTAAATGCATCATCCACAACTGTAAGTACTGGAGGAATAGCTAAAGGCCTATGCTGTGGTAAATGTAAAAAGGTCCTAAGCCTTTTCCTAGAATCTGAAAAATCCTGGCCCTGCCATTGAAATTGTTCCCTCATAGCATGCAAGGTTTCCCCAAAAGAAAATTCCTCAGGAGGAGAGGCAGAAGGTATGGAATCCTCTGCATCAGAGTCCTCATATGGAGAGTAAGGGCCCTCTGGAGGATTTGTGTTTTCTGAGTCATCAGAGGAATAATCTGAAGAAACTGGCTCAGGGGGCTCTGCTCTAAGCCTCTTCTCTGGAGGTGGGTGAGAGGCCCTGTCAGGGAGAGACTGGGTTCCCCTGATCAAAGAAATGAGATCCTCTGCTAGACTAAGCATTTGAGTACTAGAACTAGGCCTGTGAGAGGGGGCTTTAGCAGGCACGGCCTTTGAAGATTTAGCTGCTTTAGCCCTGGCAAAAGCCTTAATTGACATGGATGCAGGGGGCCTAGCAGCTCCACGTGCAGGAGTAGATACATCTAAGGGGATAGTATCTGATAAATCCTGAGAAACTGTAAGAGCAGGTGGATTTTCAGTAGCAGATTCAGCCATGCTGGAAGAGGCCTCGGTAGAAGGAGGCATGCTTTCGGCCGAAGGAAGAACCGCGGACTCGGCTTCAGCCGAAACCGAGACACTTACGGTTGGCTTAACCGAGTGTCGGTCCTTTTCCTTACGCTTTTTAGCTAAATGTGAAGTCGGAGTCTCCGACGGCATGATATAAGCAAAAGCGGAGCCGAAAAACTCCTCTGCAAACTCCGACCGACGTCTAAGTGTTCGTCGGTTGAAGGAAGCACAGGCTAGACAAGCTGCTACGTCGTGGTCTGGGCCTAAACAAGGTAGGCAGTAAGAGTGGAAATCTTTATGAGGTATTTGTTTCCCACAAGTTAAACAGTTATTCACTTTTTCTGACATCGGCTGAGGCAAGAAAGAGTCCCCAACGGGGTACTTAGCTTTTTAGAAGTCTTCGGTAGTAGCAATCTCTGGTTCTGACCGACCGGCACTTGCGAACAGCTTCTGCTTCGGGCACCGCGCAGCAAGAAAGACTGAGGAAAATGGCATCGGCTGATGCCTTTATACCCGCTGAACTGCAGCTATGACGTCGGGTGAAGTGCGACATCAGCTGAGGCCAGACCCAGACTTTGAAATCCGGCCGACCGAAGGGCTGCCTGAGGCCAGGACAACCCATTTGTTAGGACTGCAGATGCATCCTTGAAGGACATCCAGAACTGCAACAGTGAATACACTCAAACATCTACATTTATGGTAAGTGTACACAACTGTACTATGTTCTTCGTGTTTCACTGTTGCAGTCATCACACTTGGGTTGATTCCCAAAGCTAAGGAAGGGTGGAGGCAGTCAAGAAGAGTTAGATCTGGCTAGTAGGCCTTGCAAGAATGCCGTAGCAAATCCAGCCCTAGATTTGGAAAAGATAGGCAAATGGTAATGCTTGGTGAAGGTGTGTACAGAACTCCAGGTTGCAGCTTCCAGAATGTCCCTGATAGGGACTCCCCTAAGAAATGCTGTAGAGGTAGAAGTAGCCCTAGTGGAATATTTTCTGACCCCCTGAAGGGTTGGTTTTCCATGGCACTTGTAGCAGAAATGGATGCAGTGTGCTATCCATTTGGAAATGGTTGGTTTTGAAATGGCCTTACCCTCTGCCCCTGTAGCAAAGCTGACTAGCAGCTGGTCAGATTTTCTGAAAGGCTTAGTCCTATCAAGGTAGAACCTGAGCTGTCTGTGTACATCCAAAGAGTTCAGGATCCTTTCCCCTTTATTCTGAGGGTTAGGGAAGAAGGTTGGTAAATGGATGGATTGGTTTATAGCCACACTAGACTCCAGCTTAGACATAAAGGACGGGTTAGTCCTGAGGGAAACCCTGTCATCATGGAAAATAATGAAGGATTCCACAGCCATTAGTGCCTGTAACTCAAGACACTCTTGTAGCTGAGGTTATGGCTAGAAGCAAGGCTGTTTTCCAGGAGAGGAATTTTAACTCTGCTGAAGCAGCAGGTTCAAAAGGGGGAAGCGTGAGCTTTTCCAGTACAAAGTTAAGGTCCCAGGCAGGGGTGGGTGCTCTCCTTGGGGGCCTTAAGTTGTTAGCCCCTCTCAGGAACTGTTTGATGAGAGGGTGAGAGAACAAAGTTGGCTCAGTATTATAATGAGATGAGATGGCAGAGGCATGAATCTTAATTGAGGAAAAGTATAGGCCTCTGTGTAGGCCTCTGTGGAGTAGCTCTGCTAGGTAATCCAGGATTAGAGGTAAGGAGGGCACTGCTGTGTCCTGTCCTTTAGACTGAACCCAAGAACAATATCTTTTCCACTTTTCAGCATAGGATTTTCTACTACTAGGCCTCCTGGCTTCAAGAATGGCATCCACCATAGGATTTTCTACTACTAGGCCTCCTGGCTTCAAGAATGGCATCCACCATAGGATTTTCTACTACTAGGCCTCCTGGCTTCAAGAATGGCATCCACCACCAGTCTGCTGAGGGTTGCTGGTGGGGTATTCAAGGGATAAGCCAAGCTGCAAGGTTTAGGGTTTGCAATTGTGGATGCAAAATCTGTCCCTCTTGATGAGACAGCAGGGTAGGAGTCTGCTGTAGGTGCCAGGATAGCATCATTGTCAGGCTGCCCAGGAGTGGGTACCAATGCTGGCATGGCCAGTCCGGGGCAATCAGAATTGCCCTTGGCCTGTCTAGTTTTATCTTGAGTAGTACTCTTGAGAGAAGGGGAAGAGGGGGAAAGGCATAAATTGAGAGGTTTTCCCATTGAAAGCATAGGGCATTCCCCTTCCAGCCCCTGCTGTGAGGGTTCCTGGTAGAGTATTTGCTTAACTGGTGGCTCTCAGGGGAGGCAAAGAGCTCCACCTCTGGTGACCCCACCTCTGGATCAGAAAGTTGAAGGTGTTGGGCTTCAATTTCCACTCGTGTGGGTTTCTACTCAAGTCATCTGCCAGTGAATTTTGTTTACCTGGCAGGAATTGAGCTTGTAGATGAACTTGGTTGCTCAAAGCTGTGTTCTACAGGGCCATGACTAACCTGCAGAGTGGGTAAGAATGGGTTCCGCCCTGCTTGTTTATGTACCACATAACTGTGGTGTTGTCTGTTTTTATCAGCAGTTGTCCTGGAAGGATTAGGTATCTGAAAGCTGTCAGAGCATTCTGTACAGCTAGCATCTATTTTGTATTGATGTGCAGGAGAATCTGCCTTGGGCTCCCGTGGCCCTGAATGCATTTGACTGCCATGTGAGCCCCCCCATGTATAGTCTGATGGGTCTGTTGTCAGGGTTTGGAAGGTGTGGGGTTGAGTGAAATGCAGTCCCTTGTTGTGGTTGCATGCTTCTGCCCACCAAAGGAAATTTGCCCTTAAACAAGGGATGATAGGAATGACTGTTTCTAGGTCCTGAGAATGCTGGCACCAAAGACTTTTTAAGTACCATTGAAGTTTCCTCATATGCAGTCTTGCATATAGAATTAGCAGAATACATGAAGCCATGAACCCTAGGGCTTGCAGTATTTTTCTTGCAGATAGGTGGGTTCTGGTGGCCATTTGTTTGAAGTAGTCTGTCAGACAGACCTGTTTTTCTGAAGTGAGAAATGCCATCTGGGAAGTTGTGTCCAAGCTTACTCCCAGGAATAAAATATTTTGACTGGGTACCAGTTGAGATTTCGTTTCGTTGATGGTGAAGTGAGAAGGCATTTTACAAATGCCAGGTGCTGAAGCAGCAATTTCTGGCTGTCCGCCTGAATCAGGCAGTCGTCCAAGTACAAGTAAATTTGGATATTTCTCTGCCTGCAGTATGCAATGGCTGGAGCCAGGCATTTTGTGAATACTCTTGGCACAGTAGATAAGCCAAAGGGAAGTGCAGAGAACTGATAGTGCATAGATCCTGCCCTGAAATGTAGATATTTCCTGCATGACTCCCTTATGTGGATGTGCAGATAAGCTTCTTTTAAGTCTAGAGTGACTAACCAGGCATCCTTGGCTAGCATAGGAGAAGCTGTTGCAGGGTAAGCATCTTGAATTTTGGGACCATCAGAAAGGGGTTGAGAACTGAAAGATCCAGGATTGGGCGCCAAGAGCCCTCTTTTCTGGGCACCAGGAAAAGTCTGGAGTAGAAACCCTGACCCCTTTGTTCTACAGGAACAGGCTGAATAGCTCTGATATTGAGGAGGGAAAGTACTTGCTTTTGAGCCTCTGCCCATTGGTTTGGAGGAAGGTCTGGAAACCCACCTGGGGTTGGCAATGAATGGAAGTAGAATTTGCACCCTCGGGGATACAATGTTGAGGACCCATCGGTCCTGAGTGACGAACATCCAGTTTTTTGCATGAAGGGTGAGTTTTCCTCCAAGGGGCACAAGCAGTTGGGCAGGGCTGGGAAGTAGATCTGAGAAGTCATTGTGAACTTTTTCCATAGGGGGCAACTTACCACTCCCTGTTTTTGGGGTGGGGGCACTCCATTGCTTACATTTCTGCATACCCTGAGACTGTAGTCTGGGTGGCCTGTTTCCCCGGTCTTGTCTGGGAAGGCCTGGAAGGGGCTGGAAAGAACCAGTGTTTTGAAGGGCAATGCCTACTGAATCTAGGTGGTTGCACTTGTAAAAATTCTTTAACAGTTTGTATAGATTTAGCTTTTTCTTCCATCTTTTTAAGAACTTCTTCTGATTTGGTGCCAAGCAAACAGTCCTTATTTAAAGGAGTGCCAAGTAATTTGGATTTGACATGATCTGGCAAGGTTTGCTCCTTCAGCCAAGCATGTCTTCTCAGTACAGAACCAGTGACTGCAGCCCTGCAAGATGCTTCTAGGGCATCAAAGCCACACTGCAACGTATGCTTTCTAACTTGGAAATACCAGTGTTTGTTTAATTAGTTCCATAATATGTTGCTGGTACTTCAGCATGTGAAACTGAAAATTCAATGAACTGATAGCAAGAGTTGCAGAGGTATATACCTTCTTACCCCATCATCTAAAGCTCTGGAATCCCTGTCCGAAGGGGTAGGATTTTTGGCTGTAGTAGCCTTAATACTTTTGGGTCCCTGGGAAATGATCTCTGGATCAGCAGTAGGATTCTTGAAAAGAAACTTGTGGGAATCAGGTACTCTATAGTACCTGCCAGGTTTCCTAGGGGCCGGAGGTAGTGTGTCTGGAGTAAGACTGGATTCCATAAAAACATCATCTACAACATCCAGGACAGGGGGTATAGCTAGAGGCCTGTACTGAGGCAACTCTAAAAATTCTCTGAGTCTCTTTTTGGACTGAGGGTAGTCTTGGCATTCCCAGTCTCTTAAAGTATGCAAGGTTTCACCAAAAGAAAAATTCTCTGGAAGGGAGGCAGAGGGAATGGATTCCTCTGCATCTGAATCCTCATAGGCTGATAAGGGCATGTCCTGATAATCAGAAGGGTCAGAGTCATTGGACTCCTGGTCTGTAGAATCAGAAGGTAACTCAATTCTTTGTCTCTTAGCAGGGGAAGGCTGGCTTCCCGTAATTAGGTCTTCAGCTATTCTAAGCATTTGTTTTTGTGACATGGGAGCTTGAGCATGCACTTTGGTTGTTGATTTTCTAGGCATTGTATGCACTCTGGGCCTAAGAAACTCGGTAGTTTTGGCTAAAAAAAGTCGTCGGTTTGATTCGAACATCGTTAGGATGGAATACAGCCTCAGAAGCTGGTGCCTGTACAGCGGCTCTGGACCCATCCAAGGTAGAGACATATACAGTTTTGTACCTACCATAAATGTAGATGTCCGATAGGTATGCATCTGCAGTCCTAACATATGGATTGTCCTGCCTCAGGCAGCCCTTCGGTCGGCCGGATTCCAAAGTCTGGGTCTGGCCTCGGCTGATGTCGCACTTCACCCGACGTCATAGCTCCTGGGGTATAAAGGCATCAGCCGACGCCATTTTCCTCAGTGTTTCTTGCCCCAGATGCCAGGTGCCCTCTAGGAAGGCTACATTTGGATAAAGTAGAAATTCCAAACAGTAGAAAACAAAAGGTATATATACATATATACATACAAACAAATACACCATAATAGATTCCCCCAGCTAGCTAAGAGGGGGGTAAGTACCCTAGGAATACCACAGAGGGGAAGGAGGGTGGGTAATCCTGACTGCAGATGCATACCTATCGGACATCTACATTTATGGTAGGTACAAAACTGTACTATGTCCTTCAAGGATGCATCTGCAGTCATAACATATGGGTAGAATACCATAGCCAAACTGGGGGAGGAGGCACTAAGCTAATGATGGTGTAGTTAAGATCCCTTGTAAAACTGCAGCTGCAAACCCTGCTCGGGATCTGGAGTATAAAGGAAGATTGTAATGCTTGGCAAATGTATGCACGGAGCTCCAAGTAGCAGCTTCTAAAATGTCTTTGGTAGCCACTCCTCGTAGGAAAGCTGTAGTGGTGGCTGTAGCTCTTGTGGAGTGAGGCCTGATATTTTCAGTTGTCGTCTTTCCATGAAAAGAATAACAGAATCAAATGCAATTTCCTATCCTTTTTGAAATTGTCTGTTTGGAAATTGCTTTTCCTTGCACTCCTGCTGCATATGCTACCAGAAGCTGGTCAGTTTTTCTGTTGGTCTTAGTTCTGTCCAGATAGTAGCGCAGTTGTCTGTGTACATCCAAGGTGTGCAGTAGTTTTCCCCCCCTCTTCTGTGGGTTTGGGAAGAACGTAGGTAAATGAATAGCTTGGTTCAAGGATACTCTGGATACCACCTTTGGCATGAAAGTAGGATTGGTTCTCAGAGACACTCTATCCTGGTGAAAAATAAGGAAAGGCTGCACTGCCATTAGGGCCTGTAACTCGGATACCCTTCTTGCTGAAGTGACTGCTAGAAGGAAGGCAGTTTTCCAAGATAAGAACTGTAAGTCTGCTGATGCTGCTGGTTCAAAAGGGTGAAGTGTCAATTTTTCCAGCACAAAATTGAGATCCCATGCAGGCAGAGGTGGTTTCCTTGGAGGTTTTACATTTTTGATCCCTCTTAGAAATTGTCTGAGGAGAGGTTGAGAGAAGATAGGAGGATCCCATGTTGTACTCTGCTGAGATTGCTGAAGCATGAATCTTAATGGAAGAATAGGACAGGCCATTGTGGAACAGTTCTGCTAAGTATTCTAGGATGTGTGCAAGGTTAGCCAGTGTAACATCTGTTCCCTTTGATGCACTCCAAACGAGGAATCTCTTCCATTTGGCTGAGTATGTTTTCCTTGTGGAGGGTCTGCGAGCCTCCAGGATAATGTCCTTGACCCTCTGAGATAGAACAGGTTGGTTTTGCTTTATGCAATTTTCCAAGCAGTTAGCTGCAGTGTTTTCAAGTTTGGATGCAGGGTCTTGTAGTTGTTCTGTGTTAGACGTAAAGGCCATAGAGGTAGAGGCCATGAATTCGTCCGAGACATGCTTCTTAGTAGCGGGTACCAATGCTGCCTTGGCCAGTCTGGAGCAATCAGGATTACCTTTGGCTGTTCCTCCCTGATCTTCAGTAGAACTTTGTGCATCAATGGGAGAGGTGGAAAGGCATAAACTGTCAGATCCCTCCAGCTGAAAGAAAGGGAGTCCACCCTCCAGGCTTGTGGGTGGTATTCTCTTGAGCAGAATTTCTTCAGTTGGTGGTTGAGTGGGGAGGCGAACAGGTCTATCTCTGGCATTCCCCATGTCTTTGTTATGGTTTTGAAGATGTCTGGATGCAGCATCCATTCGTGAGCATCCGTGGCAGTTCTGCTTAATCTGTCCGCTAGTGAATTTTCTTTTCCTGGAATGAATCTGGCCTGCAATTGAATGTTGAGATTCAGGCCTAGGTTCCACAGATCCATTGCCATCCGGCATAGAGGGTAAGAATGCATGCCTCCCTGCTTGTTGATGTACCACATAACTGTGGTATTGTCCGTCCTTATCAGCAGGTGTCCTTGCTGGAGGAATGTTTTGAATGCCTCGATTGCATGCTTCACTGCCAGCATCTCCTTTAGATTTATGTGTAGATTCAGCTGGTCTTGGGACCATAGGCCTTGGATACACTTGTCTTCCATGTGAGCCCCCCAGCCTAGGTCTGAGGCATCCGTGGTGATGGTCTGCCTTGGTTGTGGTTTGTGGAAAGGAAACCCTCTGTTGGTCTGGCAGGCCTGAGCCCACCACAGGAATTCTTGTTTCAGGCATGGAATGATTGGTATCATGGTTTCTAGGCTGTGTCTGTGTTGAGACCATACATTCCTTAGGTACCATTGTAACTTTCTCATATGCAGTCTGGCATGTGGGATCAAAATTATGCAGGATGCCATGTAACCCAGGGCCTGCAGGACTTTCCTTGCAGTAAGCTGAGTTTGTCTTGTCAATGCCATGAAGTAGAGTGGAAGTTGCTTTTGTTTTTCTTCTGTGAGAAAAGCCATCTGAGTTATTGTGTCCAACTCTGCACCCAAAAATGTTATCCTTTGGGATGGCACTAGTCTTGACTTCTGTATGTTGACTGTGTATCCCAATGCTTGCAGTAGTTGTATGACATAGGTCAAATCCTTTATTATTTTTGTCTTGTTGTCCGCTTGTATTAGGCAGTCATCCAGGTATGGGTAAATTTGAATTCCCTGAAGCCTGCAATGTGCAATTACTGATGCCAGGCATTTCGTGAATACTCTGGGCGCAGTAGATAAGCCAAAGGGCAATGCTGAGAATTGATAATGCTCTGATCCTGCAAGAAATCTGAGGTGCCTTCTGCAATCTGGTCGTATGGGGACGTGCAGGTATGCCTCCTTGAGATCTAGAGTCACCAGCCAAGACTCCTTGCCCAACATGGGAAGAAGTTGCTGTAGGGTCAGCATCTTGAATTTTGGTACAATGAGATATGTGTTCAGTGCGGACAAGTCGAGAATAGGCCTCCATTGAGTTTCTTTTCTTGGTACAAGGAATAGTCCGGAGTAAAATCCTTGCCTTGTTCCATAGATGGTACCTTTTCTATTGGTCTCATCCTTAGTAAGTTGGCGATTTGTTTTAGAGCCTCTGGCTTCTGGCTTGATGGAAGGTTTGGCATTCCTCTCTTTTTTGGTAAAGTGTGGAAATGAAACCTGTAGCCTTTGTCTATTGTTTGCAAAGTCCATTTGTCTCCTGTAATGCAATGCCAGTTTTTTGAGAATAAAGCTAACTTTCCGCCCAAGGGTGCTTCCAGTTGTGCCTTGGTAGGCGGAGTCAGAGCCAAGTCATTGTGCCTGTCCTGTGGAAGTGGTTGTAGCTGTGGCGGTACTCCTCTGGTTGTCAGGTTGCCACTGACGGCCCCTGTAGGCACCTCTTGATTGACCTCTGCCTCTTGGGCGTCTATTTCTGCCTCTCTGTGCTCTGGAGGTGTCTGGAAAGGACCAATTTTTTGTAGGCCAATTTCTGCTGAACCTCGGAGGTTGGACCTGCAGGAAATCCTTGACTGTTTGTACAGATTTTGCCTTCTCTTCCACTTTCTTGAGAACCTCCTGTGCAGGGGAGCCAAATAAACTTTGTTTCTCCATAGGAGCATCTAGGAGTTTTGACTTAACATGGTCTGGCAAGGTTTGCTCTTTTAGCCAGGCATGCCTTCGAATCACTGCTCCAGTCATAGCTGATCTAAATGAAGCCTCCAGTGCATCATAGCCACATTTTAAGAAATGATTACTGACCTGCTGTGAGTTGTGTACCAAATCCTGAAGTGACTTACGGTCTAAAGGTTCAGGAGAGGACAGCTTTTTATTCAGCTGATCTAACAAAAATTCCCGGTACTGTATCATGTGAAATTGACAGTTTAAAGCTCTAGCAGAAAGAGTAGCAGATGTATAAACCTTTTTACCCCATCTCTCTAATGCTCTAGATTCTCTTTCAGAGGGTAGGGGGTTTTAGCAGATGCCGCTGCAACACCCTTAGGGCCCTGAGAGATGGTCTCTGGGTCTGCAGCGTGGGCCTTATACAAGTGGAAGTGAGAATCCGGGACCCTGTAATATCTGTCAGGTTTGGCAGGGGCCGGGAGAAGAGAATCAGGGGCAGAACTGGCATCATTGTATGCATCATCAACAACTGATAGTACAGGTGGTATGGCTAAAGGCCTATGCTGAGGTAAGTGTAAAAAAAGTCCTTAGCCTTTTCCTAGAATCAGAAAAATCCTGACCCTGCCACTGGAAGTGTTCCCTCATTGAGTGTAGGGTTTCCCCAAATGAAAATTCTTCTGGGGGGGAGGCAGAAGGAATGGAGTCTTCTGCATCCGTATCCTCATAAGGAGAGTATGGTCCTTCCTGATGGTCTGATAACTCTGATCCATCCGAGGAATAGTCAGAGGAGAGAGGTTCAGGGGGTTCAGTCCTAGGCCTTTTTTCAGGAGGAGGTTGTGAGGCCCTGTCTGGGTGAGGTTGGGATCCCCTGATCAGAGAAATAAGGTCCTCAGCCAGGCTAAGAATTTGAGAAGAGGAGGAAGGCCTGTGAGATGGAGCTTTTGTAGGTAAGGCCTTGGAAGATTTAGCTGCCTTAGCCCTGGAGAAGGCCTTAATAAACATCGAAGCAGGGGGCCTAGCTGCCCCACGTGCAGGAGTAGAGATGTCCAACGGGATGGTGTCGGACAATTCCTGTGTGCCTGCTTCTTCGGTATGAATTTCTGTAGCCGACTCAGCCGTGGCCTGTGAGGCCTCGGTTGTCGGAGGCATGCTTTCGGCCGAAGGAAGAACCGAGGACTCGGTTTCAGCCGAAACCGAGACACTCGCAGTAGGCCTAACCGCAGTTTCAGCCGAAACCGCAGGCCGCGAGTGTCGGTCCTTTTCCTTGCGTTTTTTGGCTAAATGTGTAGTCGGAGTCTCCGACGGCATTTTATATGCAAAAGCGGGACCAAAAAACTCTTCAGCAAACTCCGACCGACGTCTAAGTGTCCGTCGGTTGAAGGAAGCACAGGCTAAACAAGCTGCTACGTCGTGGTCTGGGCCTAAGCAAGGAAGGCAGTAAGAGTGGAAATCCTTATGAGGTATTTGTTTCCCACAAGTTAAACAATTATTTACTTTGTCTGACATCGGCTGAGGCAAGAAAGAGTCCCCAACGGGGTACTTAGCTTTTTTAGAAGTCTTCGGTAGCTGAAAACTCTGGATCTGACCGACCGGCACTTGCGAACAGCTTCTGCTTCGGGCACCGCGCGGCAAGAAAGACAGAGGAAAATGGCGTCGGCTGATGCCTTTATACCCCAGGAGCTATGACGTCGGGTGAAGTGCGACATCAGCCGAGGCCAGACCCAGACTTTGGAATCCGGCCGACCGAAGGGCTGCCTGAGGCAGGACAACCCATATGTTAGGACTGCAGATGCATCCTTGAAGGACATCCACTGGTTCCATAGTCGAAGAAGCATCTCGCAGCATACCGGACTCCAAATGGGTCTCAGCAGAAGCCTGCAAATCCATAGAAGTGGGCATCATGGGCTGCAAAGCCATCTCACTGAGCACCGGCAGACTGTCGACTAGCTTAATGGAAGTGTCGGCGGCGGTTTTGGACCTATGTGGTCTGTCTCCATCTTTATCTTTAAGTTTTTTTGGAAGATCGGTAGTCGGATGGCTTATCGAAGCCATTTCGGAAAATAGAGAACGAGCGTGAAAGAATTTAGCGACAAAAATAGCCCAACGACAAATGGTTCAGGCATTAAACAAGGCACAAACCCGACAGCGAGGGACATTGTGGTCTGGGCCTAAACAGGTGATGCAGTAAGAATGAAAATCTTTGTGAGGTATTTGCTTTCCACAAATATCCTCAGTTACAAGCATCCTATACCTTAACAAACCTTCCGACTACATCCATCACTTATCGTAAAACCTCTGTTACAAGGCGTCCTGTACCTTAACAAACCTCCCAATTACATCTCTCATCACCTATCCTACATAGTACAGTTGTGTACACTTAACATAAATGTAGATGCTGGAGTGTATTCAGTGTTGCAGTCATCACCTGTGGGTTATCCCTGCTATGGTAGCCCTTGGCAGGCCCGAATACCAGAGTCAATTTTTTTTGTGACAGCTGACGTCACCTGTAGTCGGATGTCAGTTTTTCAGTGCTTAAAAGCAAGGCAGCCAATGTCATTACATCAGTTTTTCTTGCCCTAACCCATCAGAACCACAAGGAAATAAGGTAAAGAGGTCCTGGTGGCTAAAGGGAAACTTATGTCCCCTACAGGAAGAGGATATAAGGGGGATGGAGGAAGGGAAACCAGGACTGCAACAATGAATACACTTGAACATCTACACTTATGGTAAGTGTACACAACTGTACTGTGTTCTTTGTGTCTCACTGTTGCAGTCATCATCTGTGGGAGGATACCCAAAGCTGAGGAGTGGGGTGGAAGGATAGGTTAGAGCTCTAGGCATGGGTCAGTAAGGCCTGAAGGACTGCAGAGGCAAACCCTGCCCTAGACTTAGAAAAAAAGGTAGGTGGTAATGTTTTGTAAAGGTATGGACAGAGGTCCAGGTGGCAGCTTCCAAGATGTCCCTAGTGGGGACTCCTCTGAGGAAGGCTGTGGAAGTGGAGGCTGCCCTAGTGGAATTGGTACGAATAGACTTGGGAGGGGGGTTCCCATGTAGTCTGTAGCAGAAATGGATACAGTGTGATATCCATTTGGAAATGGTTTTCTTGGAAATGGGCTTCGCCTCTGCATCTTGGGCAAAGCTGACCAGTAGTTGGTCTGTTTTCCTGAAGGGTTTAGTACGGTCCAGATAGTATCTGAGCTGTCTGTGCACATCTAGTGAGTGCAGAATTCTTCCCCCTTGTTTTGAGGGTTGGGAAAGAAGGTGGGTAGGTGTATGGCCTGGTTGAGGGTCACATCAGATACCACCTTGGGCATAAAGGAGGGGTTAGTCCTCAGGGAGACCCTGTCTGCATGAAAAATGATGAAGGGCTCAATGGCCATCAGTGCCTGAAGTTCTGAAACCCTTCTGGCTGAGGTGATGGCTAGTAGGAAAGCAGTCTTCCAGGAGAGGTATTTCAATTCTGTTGAAGCAGCAGGTCCAAAAGGAAGTACGGTTAGCTTTTCTAAACCATAATTCAGGTCCTAGGCTGGCATGGGAGGAATTCTGGGACGTCTGATATTGTTTAATTAAAGGATGAGAGAAGAGGGGTAGGTATGAATTGTAATGGGCTGAAATGGCAGAGGCGTGGATTGTAGAAGAGGAGAGGCCATTATTGAGCAACTCAGCTGGTAATCCAAGACAAGAGGGATGGAAGGATGAGAGGTACTGGTCTCTCTGGACTGGCTCCAGGAGCAGAATCTTTTCCATTTCCCTGCATAAGATTTTCTGGTGCTGGGCCTTCTGGCCGTTGTAAAAATGTCTAGGACCTGTTTGCTTAACAGGGACTCCTTGTAAGCTTTTGAGGTATAAGCCATGCTGAAAGACTGACAGCTTGCAAGTCTGGATACAGTACCTTCCCCCTCACCTGGGTCAAGAGGTCTGAGATCAGGGGAAGCTGCTTGGGGGGCTGTAAGGTCATGCTGCACAGTAAGGGGTACCAGTGCTGTCTGGGCCAACCTGGAGCAATGAGGATGGCCTTTGGTCTCTCCTCCCTTATTTTGATTAGTACCCTGAGAAGAGGAGGGAACACGTACACAAAGAGGGAGTTCCAGGGGAAGGTCAAGGCATCCACCTTCCATGCCAGGAGGTGATACTCCCTGGTACAGAACTTTTGCATTTGGTGATTGACATGCAAGGCAAAGAGATCCACCTTGGGAGTCCCCCACTCTTGAGTGATTTGCAGGAAGATTTCCCAGTGGAGCTGCCATTTGCGGGGATCTATTAAGTTTCTGCTTAGGTGGTCTTCCAGGGGGTTGCTTGACCCCCTAGTATGTATTGGGCAATTAGGTGTAGACCTATGGAGGTGGCTGTCAGCCAGAGGCTCATGGCTAGCCTGCACAGATTGTAAGATTTGGTCCCCCCTGTTTGTTGATATACCACATTACTGTGGTAGTGTTGTCTGTTTTTATAAGGAGAACGCCTGGCTTGAGGTGGGGTTTGAAAGATGTTAGGGCCTTTTGTACTGCCAACATTTCTTTCTGATTGATGTGTAAGTGAAGGTGGTGGGCATCCCAAAGTCCTTGAGTGCACCTGCCTGCTAGGTGAGCACCCCACGCAATGTCTGAGGTGTCGGTGGTGATGGTCTGGCCAGTAGGGTGGAGGATGAAGGGAAGACCCTTGTTCTTGGCACAGGCCTCTGCCCACCAGAGAGAATCGGCCCTTACACATGGGATCAGAGGGAAAGAGGTCTGTAGAGACAGAGTGCTGGCACTAAAGGTTCTTTAGATACCACTGAAGTTTTCTCATGTGAAGCCTGGCCAGAGGAATTAGGAGGATGCAAGATGCCATGTATCCCAGGGCTTGCATAAACTTCCTCGCAGTGAGGTGACTTCTGGAAGCCAGTTGGATAAAGTAGAGAGTCAGGAAGCTCTGCTTTTCTGGTGATAGGAAGGCCATTTGGGATGCTGTGTCTAGCAGAGCTCCCAAGAAAATGATCTTCCTGGTGGGGGTTTGCTTTCATTTCTTCTCGCTGATGGTGAACCCCAGGGAGGTTAGGTGGGATTTGACAAAGAGGAGGTCCTGGAGCAGCTTTTCTATGCACTCTGCCTGCATGAGGCAGTTACAAGTAAGAGTAAATCTGTATATTTCTCTGTCTGCAAAATGCTACGGCCAGGACTAAGCATTTGGTGAATACTCTGGGTGCAGCAGATAAGCCAAAGGGCAGTGCAGAAAACTGAAAGTGTTGTGATCCTGCTCTGAAGTGCAGGAATTTCCTGCAGGACTCCCTTATGGGGATGTGGAGGTAGGCAACTTTTAGGTCTAGGGTCACTAGCCAGGCATTTTTTGTCAGCATAGGCAACAGCTGCTACAAAGTTAGGTTAATAGGTTAGTACTAAGCTATTGGCCCTAGGGCCTATACAAGCCTAGGCATAGCAATTCCCTGGCTATTTCTTCCCACACTATTTACTTCCCTGGACCCCTGTCTAGCAGGGCGACTGACGTAATCCCTGGGGTGAATTTCCTTTCTCCCATCCAGTCATCAAGGTTCCCTTTGAAGAGGGCCAAGGAGGTGCTCTGCTTGACATGTATGGACAGACTATTCCAGAATCTGGGGGGTCTCTTGGTCAGGAACATATCCCTCCAGCATGTTTTGTTTATTGTGATGACAAGGTTTAGATCCCTGGAGCGTGTGGCTCTGAGGGATTGGGATTTCTTTAAGTGTAGCATATCCAACAGCTCTGGGTTTAACATGGCCTTGTATGTTAAGCAGAGATCACCTCGGAGTAGACGATATGCGACAGAGTATAGCTGGAGTTTTTTAAGGAGGTCAGCATAGGGCATCTGCTTTAGGCCTGTTGTTGAGCATTTTGAATCTGGGGACCACCAGGGAGGTGTTCAGAATGGATAGATCTAGGATGGGGCTTCAAGTGCCCTCTTTTCTGGGAACAAGGAGTAGTCTGGAATAAGTCTTTGCCTGTTTGATCTGATTCTACTACCCCCTTTGATATGAGAGTTTGGACTTGTATCAATGCCTCTGCCTATTGATTTGGAGGTACGTCTGGGTACCCTGTTGGAACTGGGAGTTCGGTGAAAGAGAATTTGTATCCCTGAAAAATAATCTTTAAGACCTATTGTTCCTTTGTTACAGAAAGCCAATTTTCTTTGAAGAGGGAGAGCCTTCCTCCTAATTTTTGATGCGAGAAGGACAGGCGGGGGGAGGGGGAGTCATTGTGAGTTTTTGCCATAAAAGGGTTGCTTAGAACTCCCTGCCTTTGGGGCTGAAGTGGTCCACTGTTTGCTTCGCTGCCAGCCCTGGGATAGGGGCCTGGATGGTCTGTCCCTGCAGGGCTTACCTTGGCCCTGTCTGCTATGTGCAGGGAAGGACCAGTGCTTAGAGCAAAAGTACCTGCTGAACCTGGAAGGTTGAACCTGAAAGAAATCTTTTACTGTCTGCATAAATTTTGCTTTGTCTTCCATCTTTTTAAGCACCTCTTCTGCCTTTACTCCAAACAAGTGCTTCTTATCTGGGGGGGGGGGGGGGGGGCATCAATAAGTTTAGACGTGACTAGCAGAGTGCATTAAATAAGCTACCTCTTTTGAATTGTCACAGTCAGGAAAGGTAAAAAACTTTTGTTTTAATAGTTCCAATGTGTGTTGCTGACATTTTAACATATGGAACTGACAAGTGAGTGCTCTGATAGTTAAGGTTGCAGAGCTGTCCAGAGCTCTGCAGTCCTTGTCAGAAGGAATAGGATTCTTGGGGGAACTATTCTTAGCTCCTTTAGGTCCCTGTGTAATGACCTCTGGGTCTGCAGCAGGATTTCTGTACAGGTATTTGTGAGAATCCGGTACTCTGTAATACCTGTCAGGTTTACTGGGAGCAGGAGGCAGGGCATCAGGGGCTACGCTGGATTCATGGAAAACATCATCCACCACTTCTAAAATAGGGGAGATGGCCAGGGATCTGTGCTGGGGCAGGTCCAGAAACTCTCTAACTCTTTTCTTTGACTGGGGGAAGTCCTGAGATTCCCAATGGAAATTTTCCCTGAGGGTGTGAAGGGTTTCCCCACAGGAAAGGTCCTCTGGAGGGGAGGCAGAAGGGATGGATTTCTCTGCATCTGAATCCTCAAAAGCAGTCAGATGTTGTTGTTCCTCTTCAAAATCTGAATAGTCAGATTCCTCAGAATCCTGTTCTGTTATAATTTCTGGAGAAGGGTGCATTTTCCTTTTAGAAGTTGTGGCCTGACTACCTCAGATAAGGGAGATGAGATCCTCCGCCATTTTAAGCATTTGTGCTCGGGGTGGTGGAGCAGGAGTAAGATGGTGGCTAGAAGCAGATTGTCTAGGAGTGGCCTGGCTTCTAGGCCTGAGAGAATCCTGAGATCTGAGAGAAACGGTAGTCGGATGAGAAGACTTTTTTTGTCTAGATTTGGTAGTACGAAGAGCCTCCTTGGAAGCTGGTGCCTGGGTCGCGGCTCCAGACCCAACCGAGGCAGAGACAGCCAAAGACTCATAAGACAAAGAAGATTTCTGTGGAATACCGGACCCCGAAAGGGTCTTGGTAGAGGCCTGCCTAGATATTGAATCGGGAATCAGGGGCTGTGAAAGCACCTCACTGAATTCTGAAGAACTGACGACCTGTTTAGTGATAGCATCATCGGAAGGCTTAGCCATGTGTGGTCTGTCTCTATCTTTATCTCTGCATTTTGAGCTGTAAGTCAAACTCTGGTAGCGACCGACTGGCACTCATGTGAACTGCTGCTACAGACTCCACGACAAGAAAGACTGATGTAATGATGTTGGCTGCCTTGCTTTATAGCACTGATAACCTGACATCAGAGTACAGGCGACGGCAGCTGACGCAAAAAAACATTGACTCTGGTATTTGGGCCGGCCGAGGACTACCACAGCAGGGATAACCCACAGGTGAAGACTGCAACAGTAAAATACGAAGAACATCCTCTGTTACAATGGTTCTATACCTTAACAAACCTTCCAACTTCATCTCTTATCACTTATCCTAAAACCTCTGTTACAAGGCATCCTATACTTAACAAACCTCCCAATTACATCTCTTACCACTTATTGTAAAACATTTATTGCAAGGCATCCTATATCTTAACAAACCTCCTGACTTCATCTATTACTTATCCTAAAACCTCTGCTACAAGGCATCCTATATTAATTGCCTATCCTTTTACAGGTAACACTGGTTATTTTGTGGAGCTTTCTTCTTCCAGGACCTCTCTGAAAAGAGGCTTTTAGCCCGCTCAGACTTTCCTGGTTACCAAATGCTAAGTAAATGAATACACAGATACATGCCTATACAGAATGGAAAGTTGTACCCGGACCTGCTACCTTTACATTACACTATCATTCATCTCACTGCTCTGATATTGTTGCCTCATGTCCAAATGCTAAGATTCTGGTTTCCTTTTACAGTATCTTACTATATCTTTTTTTTCACTTCCACTGTTGTTATTTGTATTTATGACCTTACTGGATAACTGACTGGTTCCTGTCCCTTCTCTTGTCCCAGAAAGCACAGCTCCCGTATAGTCCCATAATCTTGTTACATTCCTCAGCCACTTTTACAGGAACGCTTGTCCATCAGCGAATGAAGATCTGCTTAAAACTTTACACAGATTGTTTTTTTCTCTACGTTTTGCAGCCAGGATCGGACATTCCGAAGAGTTATCTCAGCTGTAATCTTTTGCTTTGTCCTGCAGACTGCCGAGCTTGGGATACCACATTAGTGCTTCATGGATTTCACTCTCTTTTTTTCACTGGTGGAGATGCAGAGGACAGGATGTCAACTGTGCCCAAATTGACATCTTCAGCTAATGGGAATCTGCCTACACATTAGCTCATCTGTGACAGAATATGAGGACTTGGTATCCACTGCAAAAGGATCCAGCCTTCTCCTCTCGTGGAAAAAACCTGAGACTAAAACCATATCTAGTTCCAGTGAGACACTGTAACTATATAGGATTGTCACACTAGCAAATAAGGCAAAACAGGGCCTACATGACACGAAAAGGAAGCGGAAGTGGCCCAGTGCAAGAACACTAGTGGAAAATGATGGCGAATGGTGAAAGCAGCAAAGGTGAAGGTTGAAAAAGAATTAGCAGAATAGCTGAAGCAGGAAAATACAGAGCAGGAGGAAGGACTGAAGAAACAGAACTGACCAGGAAGCAAAGATTGGAGGGAGATCACAGAAGCCTAGGGTAAAGCAGAGATACTATAAGAATATTTGGCTTTACTCCTCACATGGAAATCAACAGGAGGATGCAATGCTGTGAGGGGGGGGGGGATGCAAAGAGCAGACGTCAGGACAAAAAGGCAGGACCTGGAGAGAGCAGACATCAGGACAAAAGGGCTGGCTGTGGAGAAGAAATTGTTTGCCCTTAGGGTTAGGAAAAATCACAGGTATCATATGTGTTGTCCAGTAGGGTTCTCAGAAATTATTCCATGTGCTGGCAGAACCCTGGACAGAGAGTTACAACAGATTACATTCTATTATTAAAGTGCCAGAGGTCTGGAAGACTGGAAGGGTGAAACTTTTACACAACGGTGGGGGGAGGGGTCAGGTTACAGGAAGTGTGGTACTTTTACACAATGGTGAGATCAGGGGAGCTACAGACTTGTTAGGTTACAGGAAGTGTGGTACATTTACACAATGGTGAGATCAGGGGAGCTACAGGCTTGTTAGGTTACAGGAAGTGTGGTACTTTTACACAATGGTGAGATCAGGGGAGCTACAGGCTTGTTAGGTTACAGGAAGTGTGGTACTTTTACACAATGGTGAGATCAGGGGAGCTACAGACTTGTTAGGTTACAGGAAGTGTGGTACATTTACACAATGGGGGAATCAGGGGAGCTACAGGCTTGTTAGGTTACAGGAAGTGTGGTACTTTTACACAATGGTGAGATCAGGGGAGCTACAGGCTTGTTAGGTTACAGGAAGTGTGGTACTTTTACACAATGGTGAGATCAGGGGAGCTACAGGCTTGTTAGGTTACAGGAAGTGTGGTACATTTACACAATGGGGGATCAGGGGAGCTACAGGCTTGTTAGGTTACAGGAAGTGTGGTACTTTTACACAATGGGGGAATCAGGGGAGCTACAGGCTTGTTAGGTTACAGGAAGTGTGGTACTTTTACACAATGGGGGAATCAGGGGAGCTACAGGCTTGTTAGGTTACAGGAAGTGTGGTACTTTTACACAATGGTGAGATCAGGGGAGCTACAGGCTTGTTAGGTTACAGGAAGTGTGGTACTTTTACACAATGGTGAGATCAGGGGAGCTACAGGCTTGTTAGGTTACAGGAAGTGTGGTACTTTTACACAATGGGGGAATCAGGGGAGCTACAGGCTTGTTAGGTTACAGGAAGTGTGGTACATTTACACAATGGTGAGATCAGGGGAGCTACAGGCTTGTTAGGTTACAGGAAGTGTGGTACTTTTACACAATGGTGAGATCAGGGGAGCTACAGGCTTGTTAGGTTACAGGAAGTGTGGTACATTTACACAATGGTGAGATCAGGGGAGCTACAGGCTTGTTAGGTTACAGGAAGTGTGGTACATTTACACAATGGGGGAATCAGGGGAGCTACAGGCTTGTTAGGTTACAGGAAGTGTGGTACTTTTACACAATGGGGGAATCAGGGGAGCTACAGGCTTGTTAGGTTACAGGAAGTGTGGTACATTTACACAATGGGGGAATCAGGGGAGCTACAGGCTTGTTAGGTTACAGGAAGTGTGGTACTTTTACACAATGGTGAGATCAGGGGAGCTACAGACTTGTTAGGTTACAGGAAGTGTGGTACATTTACACAATGGTGAGATCAGGGGAGCTACAGGCTTGTTAGGTTACAGGAAGTGTGGTACATTTACACAATGGTGAGATCAGGGGAGCTACAGGCTTGTTAGGTTACAGGAAGTGTGGTACATTTACACAATGGTGAGATCAGGGGAGCTACAGGCTTGTTAGGTTACAGGAAGTGTGGTACTTTTACACAATGGTGAGATCAGGGGAGCTACAGGCTTGTTAGGTTACAGGAAGTGTGGTACTTTTACACAATGGGGGAATCAGGGGAGCTACAGGCTTGTTAGGTTACAGGAAGTGTGGTACTTTTACACAATGGTGAGATCAGGGGAGCTACAGGCTTGTTAGGTTACAGGAAGTGTGGTACATTTACACAATGGTGAGATCAGGGGAGCTACAGGCTTGTTAGGTTACAGGAAGTGTGGTACATTTACACAATGGTGAGATCAGGGGAGCTACAGGCTTGTTAGGTTACAGGAAGTGTGGTACTTTTACACAATGGTGAGATCAGGGGAGCTACAGGCTTGTTAGGTTACAGGAAGTGTGGTACATTTACACAATGGGGGATCAGGGGAGCTACAGGCTTGTTAGGTTACAGGAAGTGTGGTACTTTTACACAATGGTGAGATCAGGGGAGCTACAGGCTTGTTAGGTTACAGGAAGTGTGGTACTTTTACACAATGGTGAGATCAGGGGAGCTACAGGCTTGTTAGGTTACAGGAAGTGTGGTACATTTACACAATGGTGAGATCAGGGGAGCTACAGGCTTGTTAGGTTACAGGAAGTGTGGTACATTTACACAATGGTGAGATCAGGAGCTACAGGCTTGTTAGGTTACAGGAAGTGTGGTACATTTACACAATGGTGAGATCAGGGAGCTACAGGCTTGTTAGGTTACAGGAAGTGTGGTACATTTACACAATGGGGAGATCAGGGGCTACAGGCTTGTTAGGTTACAGGAAGTGTGGTACATTTACACAATGGGGGGATCATAGGAGCTACAGGCTTGTTAGGTTACAGGAAGTGTGGTACATTTACACAATGGTGAGATCAGGGGAGCTACAGGCTTGTTAGGTTACAGGAAGTGTGGTACATTTACACAATGGTGAGATCAGGGGAGCTACAGACTTGTTAGGTTACAGGAAGTGTGGTACATTTACACAATGGTGAGATCAGGGAGCTACAGGCTTGTTAGGTTACAGGAAGTGTGGTACATTTACACAATGGTGAGATCAGGGGAGCTACAGGCTTGTTAGGTTACAGGAAGTGTGGTACTTTTACACAATGGTGAGATCAGGGGAGCTACAGGCTTGTTAGGTTACAGGAAGTGTGGTACTTTTACACAATGGTGAGATCAGGAGAGCTACAGGCTTGTTAGGTTACAGGAAGTGTGGTACTTTTACACAATGGTGAGATCAGGGGAGCTACAGGCTTGTTAGGTTACAGGAAGTGTGGTACTTTTACACAATGGTGAGATCAGGGGAGCTACAGGCTTGTTAGGTTACAGGAAGTGTGGTACATTTACACAATGGTGAGATCAGGGGAGCTACAGGCTTGTTAGGTTACAGGAAGTGTGGTACTTTTACACAATGGTGAGATCAGGGAGCTACAGGCTTGTTAGGTTACAGGAAGTGTGGTACTTTTACACAATGGTGAGATCAGCGGAGCTACAGGCTTGTTAGGTTACAGGAAGTGTGGTACATTTACACAATGGTGAGATCAGGGGAGCTACAGGCTTGTTAGGTTACAGGAAGTGTGGTACATTTACACAATGGTGAGATCAGGGGAGCTACAGGCTTGTTAGGTTACAGGAAGTGTGGTACATTTACACAATGGTGAGATCAGGGGAGCTACAGGCTTGTTAGGTTACAGGAAGTGTGGTACTTTTACACAATGGTGAGATCAGGGGAGCTACAGACTTGTTAGGTTACAGGAAGTGTGGTACTTTTACACAATGGGGGAATCAGGGGAGCTACAGGCTTGTTAGGTTACAGGAAGTGTGGTACATTTACACAATGGTGAGATCAGGGGAGCTACAGGCTTGTTAGGTTACAGGAAGTGTGGTACTTTTACACAATGGTGAGATCAGGGGAGCTACAGGCTTGTTAGGTTACAGGAAGTGTGGTACTTTTACACAATGGTGAGATCAGGGGAGCTACAGGCTTGTTAGGTTACAGGAAGTGTGGTACATTTACACAATGGGGGAATCAGGGGAGCTACAGGCTTGTTAGGTTACAGGAAGTGTGGTACATTTACACAATGGTGAGATCAGGGGAGCTACAGGCTTGTTAGGTTACAGGAAGTGTGGTACATTTACACAATGGTGAGATCAGGGGAGCTACAGGCTTGTTAGGTTACAGGAAGTGTGGTACTTTTACACAATGGTGAGATCAGGGGAGCTACAGGCTTGTTAGGTTACAGGAAGTGTGGTACTTTTACACAATGGGGGAATCAGGGGAGCTACAGGCTTGTTAGGTTACAGGAAGTGTGGTACTTTTACACAATGGTGAGATCAGGGGAGCTACAGACTTGTTAGGTTACAGGAAGTGTGGTACTTTTACACAATGGTGAGATCAGGGGAGCTACAGGCTTGTTAGGTTACAGGAAGTGTGGTACTTTTACACAATGGGGGAATCAGGGGAGCTACAGGCTTGTTAGGTTACAGGAAGTGTGGTACTTTTACACAATGGGGGATCAGGGGAGCTACAGACTTGTTAGGTTACAGGAAGTGTGGTACATTTACACAATGGGGGAATCAGGGGAGCTACAGACTTGTTAGGTTACAGGAAGTGTGGTACTTTTACACAATGGGGATCAGGGGAGCTACAGGCTTGTTAGTTTACAGGAAGTGTGGTACTTTTATACATTGGTGGGATCAGTGGAGCTACAGGAGTGTTAGGTTGTTAGTGTGGCACTTTTATACAATGGGGGGATCAGGGGAGCTACAGGTGTGTTAGCTTACAGGAAGTGTGGTACTTTTGCACAATGGGGGGATCAGTGCAGCTACAGGCCTGTTAGGTTACAGGACGTGTGGCACTTTTACACACTGGGGGGATCAGGGGAGCTACGGGCTTGTTAGGTTACAGAAGTGTGGCACTTTTATACAATGGGGGGGAATCAGGGGAGCTACAGGTGTTAGCTTACAGGAAGTGTGGCACTTTTGCACAACTGGGGGATCAGGGGAGCTACAGGCTTGTTATGTTACAGGAAGTGTGGCACTTTTACACAACGGGAGGATCAGGAGAACTACAGGCCTGTTAGTTTAATGACTGTGGCAGAACAAGAATGGAGATTACTAAGAGGACAGACAGTAGATTTTCCAGTAGTAGGAAAGCTAACAAAGTGTTCATGGCGAGAAGGAGCCGTTAGTACAACACGACCATTTGTATGACGACAGATGGACATGACAGAGCAGATCGTCTACATGCTGCATACCTGGACTTCAGTAAGATCTGTGACTTAGTCCCACAACCACGACCATTTGTATGACGACAGATGGACATGACAGAGCAGATCGTCTACATGCTGCATACCTGGACTTCAGTAAGATCTGTGACTTAGTCCCACAACACGACCATTTGTATGACGACAGATGGACATGACAGAGCAGATCGTCTACATGCTGCATACCTGGACTTCAGTAAGATCTGTGACTTAGTCCCACAACACGACCATTTGTATGTCGACAGATGGACATGACAGAGCAGATCGTCTACATGCTGCATACCTGGACTTCAGTAAGATCTGTGACTTAGTCCCACAACACGACCATTTGTATGACAGATGGACATGACAGAGCAGATCGTCTACATGCTGCATACCTGGACTTCAGTAAGATCTGTGACTTAGTCCCACAACACGACCATTTGTATGACGACAGATGGACATGACAGAGCAGATCGTCTACATGCTGCATACCTGGACTTCAGTAAGATCTGTGACTTAGTCCCATACAGATGTCCGACAGAAAACTGATAGGGTCAGAACCCTGAATACCACTACACAAGCTAATTGCCCTAGTCCTTTAAGCCACACAAGCTCAGGGTAGCAGGACGACTAAGGAAGAGAACAGCTGCATGGTTTAATGGTAGGACATGAGGGTTTCGGTGAAAAGGAGCACAGAATTAGAAAACTAACTAATGGAGCACTGCAGGGGGATCTGTCTCGGCTTCAGTATTCTGTAATGTGTTTGCCTCAGATATTTCTGTTAGAGTAGAGAACAGGATCAAATAAAATAATAAGAAAAAGGATCAACTTCACTGCTGACGACAAAGGTTTAGCAGTAAAGGATGGAGAATATTCTATAAAATGATTTGAAAAAGCTGAACAAGTGGGAAGACGATTAGGAATGGATGAACAAAGTTGGTGCAGAGGTGATAAATGGTATTAAATAAAATAAATGCAAATGACTAAACTTAAGTCACAACAAGCCTGGTGTAAAGCATCAACTAGGCCACAACAAGGTTGGTGTAAAACATCAACTAGGGCATGACAAACCTGGTATAAAGCATCAGCTAGGCCATAAGAAGCCTGCTGTAAAGTATAAACTAGGCCACAACAAGCCTGGTGTAAAGTATCAACTAGGCCACAAAAGCCTGGAGGGAGAAACTCACGATGCTGATAACGATGACTAAGCAGGAAAAGTACAGCTGTGTACACTTACTATAAATGTAGATGTGCGAGTGTATTCACTGTTGCAGTCATTACATTTGGGGTTATCTGCTTGCAGTAGCCCTCAGTCAGCCTGATTAACAAAGTCTTGGGTCCTGCATCGGTTGCTGTCTCTTCTTCCATGACGTCAGGTCGTCAGGGGTATAAAACATGCAGCCGACGCCATTACATCAGTTTTTCTTGCCACAGATGTCAGGTGCCCCCCTAATGGGAAGCAATTAACTATATACATATATACATATATATATATATATATATATATATATATATATATATATATATATACACACACACACACACACACACACACACACACACACACACACACAAAGTTATACCTCCAACAAAAAAGCAAATACACCAAAAAGTTTTAAGCATAGTAAAGGAGAGTAGAGGTATAGCCAAAAGAAGTTAGGGGGCTGGAGGGAGGGTAACCAGGACTGCAACAGTGAATACACTCGAACATCTACATTTATGATAAGTGTACACAACTGTACTATGTTCTTCGTGTTTTACTGTTGCAGTCATTACATTTGGGTAAATTCCCAAAGCTAAGGTTGGGAGGAGGAATTTAAATAGCATTAGGACCAGCAATAAGGCCCTGCAAGACTGCAGTGACAAAGCCAGCTCTGGATTTAGAGAAAATTAGCAAATGATAATGCTTGGTGAAAGTATGTACAGAACTCCAGGTAACAGCTTCTAGGATGTCCCTGGTAGGGATGCCTCTGAGAAAGGCTGTAGAAGTAGATGCAGCCCTGGTTGAATGGGGTCTGAATCCCTGTGGGATAGGTTTGCCATGGAGCTTATAGCAGAAATGAATACAATGGCCTATCCATTTAGAAATGGTTTGCTTTGAAATAGCCTTCCCCTCTGCCCCTGCAGCAAATGCCACCAGCAGTTGTTCAGATTTCCTTTGAGGTTTAGTCCTGTCCAAGTAGAATCTAAGTTGGCTGTGCACATCTAAGGAGTGCAATATCCATTCCCCTTTGTTCTGTGGATTAGGAAAGAAGGTTGGCAAATGAATGGACTGATTAAAAGCCACACTGGATACCATCTTGGGCATGAAGGAAGGATTGGTTCTGAGGGACACCCTGTCCACATGAAGGATGATAAAAGGCTCCACTGCCATAAGGGCCTGTAATTCAGATACCCTTCTTGCTGAAGTGATTGTTAAAAGGAATGCTGTTTTCCAAGAAAGGAATTTTAAGTCTGCAGTAGCAGCTGACTCGAAAGGAGAGAAACTGGCGTGAGTTTTTCCAATACAAAGTTAAGGTCCCAGGCAGGAGTTGGAGCTTTCCTGGGTGGTTGTAAATTTTTGGCCCCTCTGAGGAACTGCTTGAGCAGTGGATGAGATAAGAGAGGAGGTTCTGTGTTATAATGAGCTGAAATGGATGAGGTGTGAATTTTGATGGAGGAGAAAGTCAGGCTCTTGTGAAGCATCTCAGTTAAGTATTGTAAAATCTGAGGTAAATTGGGCACTGCTGTGCTCATCCCTTGAGATTGTTTCCAGGCACAGAATCTTTTCCATTTTTCAGCATAAGATTTTCTAGTACTAGGCCTCCTAGCCTCTAAAATGATATCCATCACTGGTTTACTGAGGGATGGTAAAGGAGAGATTAGGAAATTAGCCAGGCTGCTAGGTTCAGTGTTGAAGCTGAGGGTGCAGAATCTGGTTCTCCTGCTGAGACAATAGGGTAGGAGTCTGAGGCAGGTGCCATGGGGCCAACAGTAACACACTGCGCAAGAGGAGGTACCAGTGTTGGCGTGGCTAGTCTGGTGTAATCAAAATCGTCCTTGGTTTGTCTTGTTTGATCTTTAGTAGTACTTTGGAGAGCAGAGGCAGAGGAGGGAAGGCATAAACTGATAGGTTTTTCCAGCTGAAGGACATGGCATCCACTTTCCAAGCTTGTTTGTGGGGAGTCCTTGTGCAAAATTTGTCCAATTGATAGTTCTGGGGGGGAGGCAAACAGGTCTATATCTGGGCTCCCCCAGTTGCTTGTTAACAAGCTGAAAATCCTTGGCTCTAGTTTCCATTTGTGAGGGTCCATGAGGTTTCTGCTTAGTTCGTCTGCCATTGTATTTAGTTTTCCTGGCAGGAATTGAGCTTTTAGATGCACTTGGTAGCTCAGGGCTGCGTTCCACAATGCCATGGCTAGTCTGCAGAGGGGGTAAGAATGTGTACCCCCCTGCTTGTTTATGTACCACATAACAGTGGTGGTGTCCATCTTTACCATTAATTGTCCTGGAAGAATGTGGTCCTTGAAGGCTGTCAGAGCATTCTGTACAGCTAACATTTCTTTTTGATTGATATGCAGGTGCATTTGACTTGGGTTCCATTTGCCCTGAATGCACTTCCCTGCCAGGTGAGCCCCCCACAGTCTGATACGTCTGTTGTTAGGGTTTGGGCAGCAGAGGGTAGTGTGAATGGTAGTCCCTTGTTTTTGTGGCAGGCCTCTGCCAACCAAAGGAACTCTAGGCATAGGCAAGGTATGATAGGAATCATAGCTTCTAGATCCTGAGAATGTTGACACCATAGGTTTTTTAGATACCATTGTAGTTTCCACATACGCAGTCTTGCATATGGAATTAGAAGAATGCAGGAGGCCATGAACCCCAAGGCTTGCAGTATTTGCCTTGCAGATAGCAGAGTTTTTGTGGCAACTTGTTTAAAGTAGGTTGTCAAATGAATTTGTTTCTCTGGCTTGTGGAAAGCCATCTGGGAAGTTGTATTCAAGCTTGCTCCCAGGAATATAATTTGTTAACAGGGTACCAGGTGTGATTTCTTTTCATTTATGGTGTACCCCAGACAAGTTAGCACCCTTTGTACAAAGGCCAGACGGTTCAAAAGTATGTCCTGGCTTTCTGCCTGAATTAGACAAACATCCAGGTATGGGTATATTTATTTATTTAACATTTGTTGACCGGGAAAGTCCGACTAGGTTCCACAGATCCTGTTTTCTGAATATTTCTTTGCCTGCAAAATGCAATGACTGGAGCTAGGCACTTTGTGCCTACCCTGGGCGCAGTAGATAAGCCAAAGGGCAGTGCAGAGAACTGATAATGCATGTAGCCTGCTTTGAAGCAATAGATATCTTCTGTAAGATTCCCAGATTGGGATGTGCAGGTATGCTTCCTTATCTAGCGTTGCCAACCAGGCGTCTTTTCCTAGCAGAGGGAACTGATAAAGAGTCAGCATCTTGAATTTTGGAATCACCAAAAAGGTGTTTAGAGGAGACAGGTGCAGGATAGGACGCCATGGACTGTCTTTTCTCTTCTGGTACCAACTGAATAGCTCCTATGTTTAAGAGAGAAAGTACTTGCTTTTGGGCCTCTGCCCACTGATTTGGGGGTAAATCTGGCCACCCGCTTGGTGTTGGTAACTTGTGGAAGTGAAATCTGTATCCCTGGGACACTATATTTATTTATTTATTTATTCCAGTTTGATGACCGGGGAGGTCCACTGGGCTCGGGGAGCCCATTTTCAGTGGAGGCCCGGGCAGAAAAACTCAGCAATACATAGTTTAGTTAACATGAAATTAAATTACAAAGAATCGTTGCTTTACATACTTAGAAACAGGTAATATTCAGAAGAGGAGAAAAGAACAAATCACAATTTTGTTTAGGCAAGAGAAACAGGCATACATCATCGTGGCTACATATTACAGTTTAGTTATTTTTACATTCTATACTTGTGAGCATGGTTAGCTTGGTGTGAAAGTTAGCCAGGAGAATAAGTGGAGGAGAGCTTGAGAGGTATGGGGGGGGGGGGGAGAGTGCAGTTACATTTCCTGTTTGAAAACAGATAGGAATGAAGTTGAGTTTTAAAGTTTTCAATGTTATCACAGGTCCTCAGTGAAGAATGGAGGGAATTCCATTTTTTAGCTAGGGAGGAGGATAGCAGAAACTGACCAGCTGGGCGCTTGGGTTTGTGGACAGTGATTAGGTTTTGTTGGGTAGATCTAAGGGTTCCATGGTTGTAGAATATTGGATAGAGCAGGGCACGTAGTAGGTTGGAACAGTAATCTGTGGGCTGTGGTGATTTGGATATAGTCTAGTTGGTTGGGGAGTTCAAACCATTTTAATGAGTGAAGGGAGGTACAATGATGGGAGGAGGATTTGGCTTTAGTAGCAAATCTGGAGATTTTATTGTAACAGACTTCCAGTTTGGAGGAGAGAGTGGCAGATAAATTGATGAGCAGAGGACAGCCGTACAGTAGAGAGGGAAGGAGAGGGTTAGACTTAGCCTGGTGGATGAGACAGGAAGTGTTTCTGTAGAGTAAGCAGAGTTTTATGCGAGTTTTCTTAATGTTTTGCTGGATGTGAGTGTTGAATTTTAAATGTTCGTCAATGGTAACACCAATAAGTTTGGCGGAGGATACAAACTCTATAGTGCAGTTGTTTGGGATGGTAATTTGGAGAGAGTTTTTATCAACAGGGGAAGATTTAGAGGGAGAAAAAAGAAGGATTTTAGATTTGTTGGGAGCATCCAATTTTCGGTGGTTGAGAAAGCAGTTTGTGTCAGTGACTGGAGATCAGTTAGGTTAGAGGCGCAACAAATTAAAGTAGAATCGTCTGCATACTGCACAATTTTGGTATTGGGTATGGCTTTATAAAAGTCATTAATAAAGATATTGAATAGCACTGGGCCAAGTATGGATCCTTGGGGTAGCCCAGTGGGGGTAGGAAGGAAGGTGGAGGTGCCTTGACCCCATTTTACAACCGGAGACCTGTCTGAGAGATAGCTGCAGAACCATGAAAGGGTCTTGTGGGAGAGATTAAGATTGGATAGATGGTTTAGGAGGTGGGTATGGGAGACGGTATCGAAGGCTTTGGATAAGTCCAGTAGAACTGCGGATACTATTTTACCAGAGTAGCGGGCCAGATTTGCAGCATGTAAGAAAGACAGGAGGGCAGAGTTGGTACTGTGTCCTGGACGGAAGCCGTGTTGGGTGGGTGTGATTAGCTGGTGTTTGGTGAGGAATGGCATGAGCTGAAGGTGGATGCATTTTTCAAGAATTTTTGAGATTGGGGAGAGGATGGCTATGGGGTGGAAATTTGTGACATTACAGTTATTGCCACCCTTATGAAGAGGGAGAATAAAGGCAGTGCACCACAGTTTGGGTACATAAGATTCCAGTAAGGATCTATTGATCAGAATACTGATAGGGAGAGCAATACCATCAGTGGCTATTTTTAGGAAGGAGGATGGAATGTTGTCGGGGGCGTTGGAGCATGGTTTTAGTTTTGAGAATAATTTCTTTATAAGGTAGGTGGAGACGGGTTTAAGTTCAAAAGAATGGGGAGGGGGAATAGGGGGTGAGGAGGACTGAGTGGGGTGAGGTGGGGGGTAATTGTTGGGAAAGGTCTTGGTCAGCCCAGCAATAGAAGAGGTGAAGAAGGAATTGAATAGTGAGGCAGTTTCGTGGTCAGATTCGCTGGTGTCAGGACAGGGGCTAAGTTTAGTACCAGGGTTCATAGGTTCATAGATTAGTACTAAGCTAACTGCCCATGCGAGCCATTTTAAGCCTAGCCAATTATCACTTGTGAGACTCAAACCCTGCACCTTGTGTTTGTAAGGCAAATACCTTAACCATTAGGCCACCCTATTATAGAGTTCCAGAATAGTTTGGGTTTTTTTGCATTACTTACTTGTAGTTTGATGTAGTAAGACTTTTTGTCTCTAATGACTTGTGTTTTGGTGAGGTTGCATACTTGCTTATATTTAAGTAAGATTTCGGGTTGTTTATAATGGAGTTATGTTTTCCAGGTTTTATCTCTTTGTAGCATAATTTTTATGTCTCTTTGGTTAGCCATGTGGTGGTCTTAGTTTTTGTTCTTATTGGAGCTAGGGAGTTGAGAACATTTAAGAATGTTGAGTTGAAAAATTCAATGGCTTTGTCTAATGGAAGGGTTTTTAGGGGGCTCCAGTTAGTTTGTAAAAGGGAGTGTGAAAAAGTAGTACAATTAACGTTAGAGACGTTGTGAGTATGAATGTACTGGTGGGAGCATGAAGAAGTGAGGGTAGCACGGTGGATGAAGGCAAGGAAGTGCTTTCCTAATGGGTCAGGAATTACCATTTTTTATGACTTTATTAGGATGGGATACTAGGACCCAGTCTAGTATGGAGCCAGGGGGTTAGTTTTGTTAGGCCTGGTAATGGATTTAGTTAGTTGGGTGTAGTTAAAAGATTGAATGACAAGGTGGGATTAGAATTACTGATTTTGTTCCAATCAATATTTACATCTCCAAGTATGTAGGTCTCTAGTTTAATATTAGTGGAGGTCCAGGAGAGGATTTCTTCCAGGGTAGTGGTGTTGTTACCAGGGGGAATATAGAGAGAAATAATGCAGGTGCTCTTACAGTTACTAATTTTTAGTAGGCCAAATATTAGTTCAGCATTATTGAAGGAAGGGATGGGGGTAGGGTATGGAGTAATGGATAACTGGTTGGAGTAGATTAAAGCTACACCACCATCTCTCCTACTTAGGTAATCAGATCTAACAGAGTGAATTCCAGGGGGAAGGAATTTGGAGTCACTTATATGTGATTTTAGCCAGGTTTCTGAAATGGCTACAATGTCAGGTGAGTTGTGATTGAGCCAAGCATGAAAGAGGGTTAATTTGTTTTTAAACATTGGGCATTGATGGTGAGGAATTTGAGGTATTTATATGTGGATTTATTATTGGTAATAGGGTGGTGGGGGTAATGAGTTTCCAGTTCTTTACATGAAGAGCAATCTTTCCCCCCAAAGGGGCAGTCAGTTGAGAAGTGCTTGGAAGTTTTAAAAATAAGTCATTGAGATAGTTTAACATAGGGGGAGTTTTATTACTCCCAGATTTGGAAGTGGAGACCCCCCCACTGCTTAGTCCTGTGTGTCCCCTGGGACTGATGCCTGGGAGCTCTGCTGGATCTGGGTTTGGACTAAGAAGGTCTGGAAGAGGCAGGAAAGGACCAATTTTTGGAAGGCCAATGCCTACTAAACCTTGGAGGTTGTACTTGTAAAAAATCTTTAACAGTTTGCATAGATTTAGCTTTTTCCTCCATCTTTTTAAGAACTTCTTCTGCCTTGTTACAAACAGGCGGTCCTGATTTAAGGGAGCATCCAGTAATTTTGCTTTAACATGATCTGGCAAGGATTGCTCCTTAAGCCAAGCATGCCTTCTAAGTACAGACCCAGTTACAGCAGCCTTGCAAGATGCCTCTAGTGAATCAAAACCACATTGCAAAGTATGTTTTCCAACTTGTTCAGCTGAATGCAATAAATCCTGTAAATCCTTATTTTCGGCACAATCAGGAATCAACATAATTTTCTGTTTAAGCAATCCAATAATATGCTGCTGATACTTTAACATATGAAACTGGCAGTTTAATACTCTAATGGCCAAAGATGCAGAAGTGTATACCTTCTTACCCCATCTATCCAGCGGCCTGGAGTCTCTATCAGAGGGGGTAGGATTTTTGGCAGTAGTAGCTTTAATGCCCTTGGGTCCCTGTGAAATGGTCTCGGGATCCGCAGTAGGATTTTTAAAAAGGAACTTGTGAGAGTCAGGGACCCTGTAATTCATTCATAGATTCATAGATTAGTACTAGGCTAACTGTCCTCTTGGGCCATTTTAAGCCTAGCCAATTACCCCATGTGAGAATCAAACCCTGCACCTTGGGTTTCTAAGGTAAGTACCTTAACCATTACGCCAGCCTTCCACCCTATACCATAATATCTATCAAGGTTTTCTGGGAGCAGGAGGTAAAGTGTTAGGGGGCCAAACTAGATTCTGAAAAGGCATCATCAACAAAGTCTAGTACAGGAGGAACAGCTAAAGGCCTATGCTGAGGCAGGAGTAAGAAATCCCTAAGCCTCTTTTTAGAATCAGAAAAATCCTGACTTTCCCAATGAAAATGCTCCCTAAGAGTATGCAAGGTTTCACCAAAAGAGAAATCCTCGGGGGGGGGGGCAGAGGGAATAGAGTCCTCAGCATCAGAATCCTCATAGGTAGATAAATCCTGGTCATCGGAGGAAAAGTACAGTTGTGTACACTTACCATAAATGTAGATGTTCAAGTGTATTCACTGTTGCAGTCATTACATTTGGGTAATCCTGCTGGCAGGATGCCCTCAGCCAGCCTGAATTCCAAAGTCTTGGGTCCTGCGTCTGCTGCTGTCGCCCCTTCCCTGACGTCAGGTCGTCAGGGGTATAAAAGATGTGGCCGATGCCATTTTCTTCAGTTTTTCTTGTCCCAGATGTCAGGTGCCCCCTAAAAGCGTAGCCAAAATTTATATATATATAAATACATGCACCAATATAAACTATCTTCATCTATAAGCAAATACACCACATAGGGTGTATAGATCAGAGAAGAAAAGATAGGTTCCATCAGAAGAAAGGGGGATGGCGGGTGGGTAACCTGGACTGCAACAGTGAATACATCTACATTTATGGTAAGTGTACACAACTGTACTATGTTCTTCGTGTTTTACTGTTGCGGTCATTACATTTGGGTAGAGACACAAAGCTAAGGTTGGGAGGCTGGAGCTAAACAGCATTAGGAGCGGCAGTGAGGCCCTGCAGAACTGCAGTGGCAAAGCCTGCCCTGGATTTAGAGTAGAGTGGCAGATGATAGTGCTTTGTAAAGTTGTGCACTGAACTCAAGTAGCAGCCTCTTAAATGTCCTTGGTAGGTACTCCCCTGTGAAAAGCTGCTGAAGTGGCTGCAGCTCTGGTTAAGTGTGGCCTAATGCCCTTAAGTACTGGCTTACCATGGTGTAGATAGCAGAAACAAATGCAGTGGCCTATCCATTTGGAAATAGTCTGTTTTGAGATAGCCTTTCCTTGTGATGCTGCAGCATATGCCACTAGTAATTGCTCTTTCTGAAAACATTGATTCTGTCCAAGTAGATTCTAAGCTGTCTGTGTACGCACATAGAATGCAGAATTCTCTCCCCCTTGTTCTGTGGATTTGGGTAAAAGGTTGGCAGGTGAATAGTTTGGTTGAGAGCAACACTGGACACCACCTTAGGCATAAATGTTGGGTTTGTCCTCAGAGAGACCCTGTCCGGATAAAAAATGATAAAAGGTTCCACTGCCATGAGTGGCTGTAGCTCTGAAACTCGCCTTGCAGAAGTTATTGCTAGGAGCAGAGCTGTTTTCCAAGATAAAAACTTTATATCAGCAGTAGCCGCTGGCTCAAAAGGAGGCAGGGTGAGTTTTTCCAAGACATAGTTGAGGTCACATGCAGGCATTGGTGATCTCCTTGGCGGTCTTAAATTTTTGGCTCCTCTGAGGTACTGCTTTAATAAGGGATGAGAAAAGATTGGTGGCTCTACATTGTAATGAGCCGAAATGGCAGAGGCATGAATTTTAATAGATGAAAAAGATAGGCCTTTGTCCAGCATCTCAGTTAAGTATTGCAAAATCTGAGAAATATTTGGCACAGCTGTATCAGTTCCTTGTGCCTGGTTCCAAGCACAGAATCTCTTCCATTTTCCAGCATAAGATTTTCTAGTACTAGGCCTTCTGGCTTCCAAAATAACATCCATCACAGCTTTACTGAGAGGTGTGTTTTGTATGACTACATTATTAGCCATGCTGTCAGGTTTAAAGTTCTGAGTTGGCTGTGTAGGATCTGACTGTTTTGCTGGTACAGTAGCTGAGGTATTTGAGGAAAGATCCAAGTTGGGTATTGAGACAAGCTCAGTATTGGATACCAGTGCTGACGGGGCCAGTCTGGGGCAATCAGTATCATCCTTGGCTTCTCCAGTCTGACCTTTAGGAGTACCTTGGGGAGGAGAGGCTGAGGGGGAAATGCATATACTGACAGGTTTTTCCAGCTGAAAGATAGGGCATCCACTTTCCATGTTTGTCTATGATAAATCCTTGTGCAGAATCTTTTTAGTTGGTAGTTGTGAGGGGAGGCAAATAGATCTATGTCTGGGCATCCCCATTTTCTTGTTATCATGCTGAAGACTTGTGGATCCAGATGCCACTCGTGGGGATCCATGAGGTTTCTGCGTAGTGCGTCTGCCACAGTATTTTCCTTTCCTGGCAGGAATTGTGCCTGCAGATGTACTTGGTAAGTCAATGCTGTGTCCCACAAAGTCATGGCTAGTCTGCAAGGGGGGTAAGAATGTGTGCCCCCCTGCTTGTTTATATACCACATGACTGTGGTGTTGTCTGTCTTTATCAGTAGTTGTCCTGGATGAAGTAGGTCCTTGAAGGCTGTCAGGGCATTTTGAACTGCTAGCATCTCTTTTTGATTTATATGTAGATGCATTTCATTTGAGGTTCATGTGCCCTGAATGCATCTTCCTGCCATGTGGGCCCCCCAGGCATAATCTGATGCATCCGTTGTTAGTGTCTGCCTGGCTGGAGGTAATGTGAATGGCTGTCCCTTGTTCTGGTGACAAGCCTTTGCCCACCATCGAAACTCCTGTTGCAGGCAGGGAATGAGAGTAGTCATAGTTTCCAGGCTGTGGCAATGTTGAGTCCAAACACTTTTTAAGTACCATTGAAGTTTCCTCATATGCAGTCTTGCATATGGAATTAGTAGGATGCAGGATGCCATGAAGCCCAAAGCCTGCTGAATTTTTCTTGCAGATAACTGGGCCTTTTTTGCCAACATTTTGAAATAGGTGGTCAGTTGCCTTTGTTTGTCTGGCGTGAGATAAGCCATCTGGGCAATTGTATTTAAGCTTGCATCCAGGAATATTATCTCTTGAGAGGGTACTAGCTTTGATTTCTTTTCATTGACTGTGTACCCTAGGCATGTTAGAAGTCTTTTCACAAATGCCAGATGCTGTAGAAGAATGTCCTTGTTATCTGATTGAATTAGACAGTCGTCCAACTAGGGATATATTTGTATTTCTCTTTGTCTGCAGAAAGCAATTACTGGTGCCAGGCACTTTGTAAAGACCCTGGGCACAGTAGATAAGCCAAAGGGCAGTGCAGAGAATTGGTAATGCACTGAGCCAGCCTTGAATCTGAGGTATCTTCTGTATATTTGTCTGACTGGGACATGCAGGTATGCCTCTTTTAGGTCTAAAGTCACAAGCCAAGCGTTCTTGCCCAGCATGTGCAGAAGCTGCTGCAAAGTCAACATCTTGAATTTTGGTATATCCAGGAATGTGTTTAAAATAGATAGGTCCAGTATTGGCCTCCAGGCCTTGTCCTTTCTGGGTAAAATCCTTGTCCCTGCTCTTGCTCTGGTACTTGTTGAATGGCCCCTATGTCCATGAGGGATGAGACTTTTTTTTGTGCCTCTGCCCACTGATTTTTTGGCAGATCCGGCCAACTGTTTGCCTTTGGCAGGGTATGTAAATGTAACTTGTAGCCTTGTGACACGATATTTAGAACCCATTTGTCCTGAGTTATAATGTGCCAATTTTGTGAAAAAAGTGCTAATTTTCCCCTTAAGGGTGCTGCCAGGAGATAAGTGCTTGGTGCAGGCAGGGTGAAGTTATTGGGACTGTTTCCTGTATGGTTGTTATTTGTCTTCTCCAACTTTGGAGGTAGAAGCCCCTCATTGCTTTGAGCGGTATGAACCTTGTGCCTGGGATCTGCCTCTAGGGCATCTGGATCTGCCCCTTTGAGGTCTGTCTGACACAGGAATGGACCAATTCTTTGTTGACCAGTGTCTACTAAACCTGGGTGGCTGTACTTGTAAAATATCTTTTGACCGTTTGCATAGATTTAGCCTTGTCCTCCATTTTCTTTAACACCTCTTCTGCCTTAACACCAAACAAAGTATCATGCTGTAAAGGTGCATCTAATAATTTGACTTTAACATGATCAGGCAGATTTTGTTCCTTTAGCCAAGCATACCTCCTAATTACAGAACCTGTAAAGTACAGTTTTGTACCTACCATAAATGTAGATGTGCGAGTGTTCACACTGCTGCAGTCATTACACTTGGGTTATCCTGCCGTCAGGCAGTCCCGCAGTCGGCCAGAGTTTCAAAGTCTTTGTCCGGCGTCGGTTGCTGTCGCTTCTTCCCAGGGGTATATAAGATGCATCTAATGCCATTTTCTTCAGTTTTTCTTGCCCCAGATGTCAGGTGCCCCCAACAGGTAGGCAATACATATTGCTAATGAAAAATATACATATAAAATAAAAACAATACCTTCCGTTACAAGCAAATACACCACAAAGGTTGTATGGGATAGAAAGGTATAGATAAGTCCAGCTAGTTCAGAAGGGATGGAGGGAGGGTAACCTGGACTGCAGCAGTATGAACACTCGAACATCTACATTTATGGTAGGTACAAAACTGTACTATGTTCATCGTGTTACACTGCTGCAGTCATTACACTTGGGTAGAATCCCAAAGCTAAGGTTGGGTGGCTGGTCTATAAAGAGTTAGGATTGGCTATGATGCCCTGCAGAACTGCAGTGGCAAATCCTGCTCTGGATTTAGAGTAAAGAGGCAGGTGGCAGTGCTTAGTAAAGGTGTGCACTGAACTCCAAGTTGCAGCCTCCAAAATTTCCTTGGTAGGTACTCCTCTGAGAAAGGCTATTGAAGTGGCTGTTGCCCTGGTGGAATGTGGCCTAATGTTATTTGGGACTGATTTTCCATGCTGTGTATAGCAGTAACAAATACAGTGTCCTATCCAATTGGATATAGTCTGCTTTGAGATAGCCTTGCCCTGTGATCCTGCAGCATATGCTACAAACAGTTGCTCAGCTTTCCTGAAAGCTTTTGTTTTGTCCAAGCAGAAGTGTAGCTGCCTGTGTATGTCCAAAGAATGCAGAAGTTTCTCCCCTTTATTCTGGGGGTTTGGATAAAAAGTTGGCAAATCGATGGTTTGGTTAAAAGCCACACTAGATATCACCTTTGGCATAAAGGTAGGGTTTGTTCTTAAAGAAACCCTGTCCCGATGAAAAATTATAAAAGGTTCCACTGCCATTAATGCCTGTAGCTCTGAGACTCTTCGTGCTGAAGTTACTGCCAGGAGCAGAGCTGTTTTCCATGATATAAATTTTAGATCGGCTGTATTGGCTGGCTCAAAAGGTGGCAGGGTCAGTTTTTCCAAAATGAAATTGAGGTCCCAAGTTGGTGTTGGTGCTCTCCGGGGCGGTCTTATGTTTTTAGCCCCTCTATGGTACTGCTTTAGCAAGGGATGAGAGAATAAAGGAGGATCCATGTTGTAATGTGCTGAAATGGCAGAGGGTGGATCTTAATCGATGAGAAGGATAGGCCTCTGTCCAGCATCTCAGTTAAGTATTGTAAAATCTGAGGAATGTTTGGAACAAGAGGGTCACGGCTTTGAGCCTGGTTCCAGGTACAGCATCTCTTCCATTTTTCTGAGTAAGCTTTCCTGGTGCTCGGCCTCCTGGCCTCCAAAATGACATCCATAACAGCTTTAGAGAGAGGTGTTGTCTGTTTGACTAATGTATCTGCCATGCAGCTAGGTTTAGGGTTTTGAGCTGACCCTGCAGGATCTGATTGTTTTGTTGAGTCAGAAGGTGTGGAATTTGAGGCAAAATCTATGGTGGGCCTTGAGCCAAGTTCCTTAAGATAGGGTACCAGTGCTGGCGTGGCCAGTCTGGAGCAATCAGGATCATCTGTGTTTTTTCTTGTCTGGCTTTTAGGAGTACCTTTGAAAGGAGAGGCAGTGGCGGGAAGGCATAAACTTTTAGGTTTTTCCAGCTGAACAAAAGAGCATCCACTTTCCATGCTTGTTTGTGATAAGTCTTTGTGCAGAATTTTTGTAGTTGGCAATTCAGTGGGGAGGCAAAAAGATCTATGTCTGGGCATCCCCATTTTTGCGTTACCATGCTGAAGATTTGTGGATTCAATTTCCATTCGTGAGGGACCATGATATTTCTGCTTAGATCGTCTGCCAGAGTATTTTTCTTTCCTGGCAGGAATTGTGCTTGCAGGTGAACTTGATACGTTAGAGCTGTGTTCCACAAGGTCATGGCTTGCCTGCATAGGGGATAAGAATGAGTGCCCCCTTGCTTGTTTATGTACCACATTACTGTGGTGTTGTCTGTCTTTAGTAATAACTGTCCTGGATGCAGAAGGTCCTTGAAAGCTGTTAGGGCCTTTTGAACAGCCAACATCTCTTTTTGATTGATGTGAAGATGCATCTGGTCTGTGGTCCACTTGCCCTGAAAGCATTTTCCTGCCATGTGTGCGTAATCCGAAGCATCTTTATAGATTCATAGATTGGTACTAAGCTAATTGCCCTTGTGAGCCATTTTAAGCCTAGCCAATTATCCCTTGTGAGACTCAAACCCTGCACCTTGTGTTTGTAAGGCAAACACCTTAACCATTAGGCCACCCTCCCAACATCTGTTGTTAGAGTTTGCCTGGCTGTGGGTTGGGTAAAAGGCTGACCCTTGTTTAGGTGACATGCCTGTGCCCACCATCGAAACTCCTGTTGTAGGCAGGGAATCATTGGTATTACTGCTTCTAAATTGTGAGAGTGTTGAGTCCAAACACTTTTTAGGTACCATTGTAATTTCCTCATATGCAGTCTGCCATATGGTATTAGTAGTATGCAGGATGCCATGAATCACAGGGCCTGCAGAATTTTTCTTGCAGGGAGATGGGACTTTTTTGCCAGTAATTGAAAATATTGAGTTAGTTGAACTTGTTTGTTTGGCGTGAGGTGAGCCATCTGGGCCGTTGCATTTAAGCTGGCACCCAGGAATATAATCTGTTGCGAGGGCACTAGTTTTGACTTCTTTTCGTTTACTGTGTACCCTAGAGAAATTATCAACCTTTTTACAAATGCCAGATGCTGTAGAAGAATGTCCTTTGTCTCTGCTTGAATGAGGCAATCGTCCAGGTATGGATATATTTGAATTCCTTTTTGTCTGCAAAATGCAATTAATGGTGCCAGGCACTTTGTGAAGACCCTGGGCGCAGTAGATAAGCCAAAGGGCAGTGCAGAGAATTGGTAGTGCATTGTACCAGCTTTGAATCTGAGGTATCTTCTGGAATTTTGTCTGATAGGGACATGCAGGTATGCCTCTTTGAGGTCCAGAGTAACAAGCCAAGCCTTCTTGCCCAGCATGGGTAGAAGCTGCTGTAATGTCAACATTTTGAATTTTGGAATATCCAGGTAAGTATTCAGAATTGAAAGGTCTAGTATGGGCCTCCAGGCCTTGTCCTTTCTGGGGACCAGAAAGAGTCTTGAGTAAAATCCTTGTCCTTGTTCCTGTTGTGGTACTTTTTGAATAGCTCTCATGTCCATGAGGGCTGAAATTTGTTTTTGTGCCTCTGCCCATTGATTTTGTGGCAGGTCTGGCATTCCTTTTAGCCTTGGTAAAGTATGAAAGTGGAACCTGTAACCTTGAGACACAATATTCAGAACCCATTTGTCTTGGGTGATTGTCAGTTTTGAGAAAAAAGTGCTAGTTTTCCCCCTAAGGGGGCTTTCAAAAGGGACTTGCTTGGCGTACGAAAGGGAAAGTCATTGTGACTGTTTCCTGTAAGATTGAGACTTGTCCTCACCTCCTTTTGGGGTTGAGGTGTCCCACTGTCATTGTCTGTTTGAGCCTTGGGGTTGAGATCTGCCTCTTGGGCGTCTGTATCTGCCTCTCTGTGGCCTGTCTGACACTGGAAAGGACCAATTCTTTGTTGGCCAATTTCTGCTAAACTGAGGTGGCTGTACCTGCAAGAAATCCTTGACTGTTTGCATAGATTTAGCTTTATCCTCCATTTTCTTTAACACCTCTTCTGCCTTAACACCAAACAAGGTATCATGCTGTAAAGGAGCATCCAATAATTTTGCCTTAACATGATCAGGTAAACTCTGTTCTTTTAACCAAGCATGTCTTCAAATCACAGAACCTGTAACTGCGGCTCTACAAGAGGCCTCTAAAGAATCAAAACCACATTGCAGAGTATGTTTTCCCACCTGTTCAACTGCATGCAATAAATCCTACATTTCTTTACAATCAGGAGCTTCTGAGCTTGCAAGCATTTTCTGTTTTAACTGAGCCATTAAATATTGTTGGTACTTAAGCATGTGAAACTGGCAATTTAAAGCTCTTACTGCTAAAGTTGCAGAAGTGTAAACTTTCTTCCCCCATCTATCCAAAGCTCTGGAATCTCTGTCAGAGGGTACTGGATTTTTTGCAATGGAAGCCTTAACCCCTTTTGGACCATGGGAAATGGTTTCTGGGTCAGCAGAAGGGTTTTTTGTAAAGAAACTTGTGAGTGTCAGGGGCTCTAATACCTATCTGGGCTTGGCTGGTGCAGGGAGCAGAGAGTCAGGGGATAAGCTAGATTCAGAGAACACATCATCCACAACGTCTAGCACAGGCGGAATAGCAAGGGGCCTGTGCTGGGGCAATAAAAGGAAGTCCCTGAGCCTTTTCTTGGATTCTGAGTAATCCTGACTTTCCCAATGGAAATGCTCCCTCATGGTATGCAAAGTTTCCCCAAAAGAATAATCCTCAGGAGGAGAGGCTGAAGGGATAGATTCTTCAGCATCAGAGTCCTCATAGGGGGGTAGAGAGTATCCCTGGTCTGAAGAGGAATCAGAGGAAATGGAAACCTGATCAGAGGAATCATAGTTTGTATCCTGCCTAGGACTTTTCTCAGGAGGGGGATGGGAACCCCTGATTAGAGTAATGAGGTCTTCGGCCATTTTAGGCATCTGTTTCTTAGGCATGGAGGACTGTCCAGGAGAATGCTGTACTTGTTTCTTTGTCTTTAATGGTACCTTTGTCTTGGCTGTTGTTTTAATGGTAAGTTGTGAAGGTCTGAAAACACCCTCAGAAGCTGATGCCTGCTCAGCGGCTCCGGACCCATCTGAGGGATTAGTTTCCGTAGGCCCAATACCTTGAGTTTCCAGAAGCCTAGTTGTCTCCACGTGGGAGTCGGAAGTGGCCTGTGGCTCTGAAGTAGCGAAAGCACCTCACTGAGAACCGGCGACTGGCCTAGAAGAGGTTTCGTCGTCAGTTTTGGACCTTGGATGCCTGTCTTTATCCTTGTCTTTGCGCTTTTTTTGTATTGAGGTCGTCGGTTGATCCGACGGCATAGTATAATTGAACCTTCAGCCAAAGTAGTGCAAAGCAAAATCAAAACATCTTTTTATAGTGCGTTTGTTAAATCTAGCACAAAACCGACAACTAGTGACGTCGTGATCAGGGCCTAGGCATGGAATACAGTAAGAGTGGAAGTCCTTATGAGGTATTTGCTTCCCACAAGCAATACAATTATTAACTTTTTCTGACATCGGTCTGAGGCAAGAAAAAAGTTTCCCCAACGGGGTACTTAGCTATATTGAAGACTTCGGATCTGAAATTCGACTTCGAAAATCTCAGGAGTCGGCCGACTGGCACTTGCGAACTGCTTCTGCTTCGGGCACCGCGCGGCAAGAAAGACTGAAGAAAATGGCGTCGGATGCATCTTATATACCCCTGGCGCACTGACATCAGGGAAGAAGTGAAAGCAACCGACGCCGGCCAAGACTTTGGAACTCTAGCCGACTGCAGGACCGCCTGACGGCAGGATAACCCAAGTGTAATGACTGCAGCAGTGTAACATGATGAACATCTGCGGCCCTACAGTAGGCCTCTAAAGAATCAAATCCACATTGCAAAGTACGCTTTCCAACTTATTCAGCTACATGCAATAAATCCTGCATTTCCTTGTTTTCTGCACATTCAGAGTTTAACATTTTTTGTTTAAGCAATGCCATGACATGTTGCTGGTATTTGAGCATATGAAAATGACAGTTTAAGGCCCTTATAGCCAAGGTAGCAGATGTGTAAACCTTTTTTCCCCATCTATCCAGTGCCCTAGAATCTCTGTCAAAGGGGGTAGGGTTTTTTGCAGCAGAAGCCTTAACTCCTTTGGGACCCTGAGAAATGGTTTCTGGGTCTGCAGTAGGGTTTTTAAAAAGGAATTTATGAGAGCCAGGAACCCTGTAATATCTGTCAGGCTTAACAGGAGCTGGTGGTAAGGAGTCAGAGTTAAGACTAGACTCCAAAAACACATCATCTACAATGTCTAACACAGGTGGGATGGCTAGTGGCTTGTGTTGAGGTAGTAAAAGGAAATCCCTGAGCCTCTTTTTGGATTCTGAAAAATCTTGGCTATCCCAGTGGAAATGCTCCCTCATGGTATGTAAGGTTTCCCCAAAAGAGTAGTCCTCAGGAGGAGAAGCTGAAGGTACAGATTCTTCAGCATCAGAATCCTCATAGGGGGGAAAAGAATATTCCTGATCAGAAGAGGAATCAGAAGAAATGGAAACCTGATCTGAAGATTCATAGTCTGTCTCTTGCCTAGGCCGCTTATCAGGAGGGGGATGGGAAACCCTGATCAAGGTAATTAAGTCTTCGGCCATTTTGAGCATCTGTTTTTTTTTTTGGGCATAGAGGCCTGACCACGTGGCTCTTGAGTTTGTTTCTTTGCTTTGGAAGGTGCTTTAGTCTTTGCTTGTGAAGCTGAAGTCAGTTTGATGTAAAGATGTTTAGGTCTGAATACACCCTCAGAAGCCGGTACCTGCTCAGTAGGTCCGGACCCATCTGAAGGGATATCCGAGGCTCCAATACCTTGAGTTTCCAGCGGCATGTCCGACTCCACGTGGGAGTCGGTAGCGGCCTGCGACTCCAAAGTAGCGGGCATCAGGGGCTGCGAAAGCACCTCACTGAGAACCGGCGAACTGGTGACTGGCTTAGGAGAAGCTTCGTCATCGGTTTTGGGCCTCGGTTGTCTATCTTTTTCCTTTTCTTTGCGTTTTTTTGTGAACTCCGGTAGTCGGATGGCTATCCGATGTTAATTCTGGATAATTAAACCGGCGTCCAAAATAGTTTAAAGCAAATCATACCGACGCTTAACAGTGTGTTGGTTAAATCTAGCACAAAACCGACAACCAGAAACGTTGTGATCAGGGCCTAGGCAAGGAATACAGTAAGAGTGGAAGTCCTTATGAGGTATTTGTTTCCCACAAGAAATACAATTATTGACTTTTTCTGACATCGGTCTGGAGCAAGAAAAAAGTTTCCCCAATGGGGTACTTAGCTTTATTGTAGACTTCGTATCTGAAACTCGAACACGCAAATCTCAGGAGTCGGCCGACTGGCACTTGCAAACTGCTTCTGCTTCAGGCACCGCGCGGCAAGAAAGACTGAAGAAAATGGTGTCGGCCTTATCTTTTATACCCCTGATGACCTGACGTCAGGGAAGGGGCGACAGCAAATGACGCAGGACCCAAGACTTTGGAATTCAGGCCGGATGAGGGCAACCTGCCAGCAGGATTACCCACATGTAATTACTGCAACAGTGAAACACGAAGAACATCAGAAAATTCAGAATCCTGGTCAGAAGTATCATAAGCAAACTCAGTCCTAGGTCTCTAAGAGGGGGAAGGCTGGCTTCCCCTGATTAAAGTAATAAGGTCTTCAGCCATTCTTATCATTTGTTTTTTAGGCATAGAGGCCTGACCATGTGGTCTGGGCATCAGTTTTCTAGGTATGGTTCGAGTTTTTGGCCTTGAAGAAGAAGATGGCATTGGTTAAATACGCAAGTCAGTAGGCCTGAATACACCCTCAGAAGCCTGTGCCTGCACAGTGGCTCCGGACCCATCCAAGGTAGAGACATCTGCAGAGGTTCCACAGCTGAAGCATCTCGCGGCATACCGGACTACGAATGGGTCTCAGTAGAGGCCTGCGAATCTGAAGTAGCGGGTATCAGGGGCAGAACTGGCGACTGGCTTAGGAGAAGTGTCATCGGCAGCTTTGGACATAGGCGGCCTGTCTCTGTCTTTATCTTTGTGTTTTTTGGGAATGCCGGTAGTCAGAAGGCTTGCCGAAGACATATCAGGATAATTGAACCGAGCACCAAAATATTTAGTAGCAAAAATATACGACGACGGATAGTTTGTGGTTTAAATAAGGCACAAAACCAACAGAGAGGTACGTTGTGGCCAGGGCCTAGGCAAGGAATAATGTACGAATGAAAATCTTTATGATGTATTTGCTTTCCACAAGTTATGCAATTATTTACTTTTACTGACATCGGTTTAGAGCAAGAAAAAGTGTCCCCAACGGGGTACTTAGCTTTTAGTTGAAGACTTCGGCTCTGAAACTCCAAAAAGTACAGTTTTGTACCTACCATAAATGTAGATGTCCGATAGGTATGCATCTGCAGTCATCACATATGGGTTGTCCTGCCTCAGGCAGCCCTTCGGTCGGCCGGATTCCAAAGTCTGGGTCCGGCGCTGATGTCGCCTCCCGGCGTCAGAGCCTGGGGTATAAAAGCGTCAGCCGACGCCATCTTCCTCAGTTTTTCTTGCCCCAGATGCCAGGTGCCCTCTAAGGAAGGCTAAATTTGGAGAAATGCAATAAATTCCAAACATGCACAAAAATATATACATATGTATATATATATATATATATATATATATATATATATATATATATATATATATATATATATATATATATAAAACAAATACACCATAATAGATAACCCCAGCTAGCTATAAGAGGGGAATGTACCCAAGAAATACCACAGAGGGGAAGGAGGGAGGGTAAACCTGACTGCAGATGCATACCTATCGGACATCTACATTTATGGTAGGTACAAATCTGTACTATGTCCTTCAAGGATGCATCTGCAGTCATCACATATGGGTAGAATACCATAGCCAATCTGGGGGTGGAGGATCTATGTAAAGGATGGTGTAGCTAAAATGCCCTGCAGGACTGGCAGCAAAGCCTGCTCTGGATCTGGAATATAAAGGTAAGTTGTAATGCTTGGAAAATGTATGCATGGAGCTCCATGTAGCAGCTTCTAAAATGTCCTTGGTAGCCACCCCTCTTAAGAAGGCTGTGGAGGTGGCTGTGGCTCTGGTCGAATGAGGTCTAATGTTAGTTGGCACAGTTTTTCCGTGAAAGGAGTAACAGAAACGAATGCAATTCCCTATCCATTTAGAAATTGTCTGTTTTGAAATTGCTTTTCCTTGTGCACCAGCAGCATATGCTACAAACAGCTGGTCAGTTTTTCTGTAAATTTTTGTTCTGTCCAAGTAGTAGCGCAACTGTCTGTGTATGTCCAGGGTGTGCAGAAGCTTTTCCCCTTTGTTTTGCGGATTTGGAAAGAAGGTAGGCAGGTGAATAGCTTGGTTTAATGAGACCCTGGATACCACCTTTGGCATAAATGAAGGATTGGTTCTGAGAGAGACTCTGTCCTGATGAAAAATAAGAAATGGCTGTACTGCCATGAGGGCCTGCAACTCAGATACTCTTCTTGCTGAGGTTATGGCCAGAAGGAAGGCAGTCTTCCAAGAGAGGAACTGTAGTTCTGCAGATGCTGTTGGTTCAAAGGGAGGCAGTGTTAGTTTCTCCAACACAAAGTTAAGGTCCCAAGTAGGCACTGGTGGTTTCCTTGGAGGACTGATGTTTTTAATTCCTCTTAGAAACTGTCTTAGCAGAGGATGAGAGAAGACAGGTGGATCAGTATTGTACTCTGCTGAAATTGCTGAAGCATGAATTTTAATGGAAGAGTAAGACAGGCCATTGTGGAACATTTCTGCCAAATATTCCAGGATATGCGCCATGTTCATAACTGTTGCATCTAGGCCATTTGAGGTGCTCCAGGTGTAAAATCTTTTCCATTTTGCTGAGTATGCCTTTCTTGTGGAAGGCCTGCGAGCTTCCATGATGATATCCTTCACTCTCTTGGATAGCTTATCCTGGTGATGAGTCAAGGTATTTTCCAGGCAGCTAGTTGTAATGTTTTCAGGTTGGAATGCAGAGTTTTGTAATTGTGCTGTGTCAGGAGAAGCGGCCATTGTGGCAGAAGCCATGGTTTCGTCCGTGACATGCTCTTTAGCAATGGGTACCAGTGCTGTCTTGGCCAGTCCGGAGCTATCAGAATCACTCTTGGCTGCTCTGCCCTGATCTTCAGTAAGACCTTGGTCATTAATGGAAGAGGTGGGAATGCATACACTGTTAGAGTTCTCCAGCTGAAAGAGAGAGCGTCCACTTTCCATGCTTGTGGGTGGTATGTCCTTGAGCAGAATTTCTCCAGCTGATGATTGTGTGAGGAGGCAAAGAGGTCTATGTCCGGTCTCCCCCATGATTGTGTTATCTGATGGAAGATGTCTGGGTGCAGCATCCATTCGTGTGCATCCATGATGTTCCTGCTTAAGCTGTCCGCCAGTATATTGTCCTTTCCTGGCACAAACTGGGATTGTAGCTCTATATTGATTTTCAAGGAAAGTTCCCATAGATTCATTGCCAGTCTGCAAAGAGGGTAGGAATGGGTGCCTCCCTGCTTGTTTATGTACCACATAACTGTAGTGTTGTCTGTCCTTATTAGCAGGTGGCCTTGATGTAGAAATAGCTTGAAGGCCTCGATTGCATGTATCACTGCCAGCATTTCCTTTTGGTTTATGTGCATGCGCAGCTCTTTTTGTGACCATAGTCCTTGAATGCATCTTCCCTCCATGTGCACTCCCCATCCGTGGTCTGAAGCGTCTGTTGTAATGGTTTGGCTGGGTATTGGTTTGCTGAAGGGCAAACCCCTGTTTGACTGGCTTGCTTGAGCCCACCACAGAAATTCCCTTTGAAGGCATGGGATGAGTGGTATCAAAGTTTCCAAGCTGTGACTGTGCTGAGTCCATAAACTCCTTAGGTACCATTGAAGTTTCCTCATATGTAGCCTTGCTTGAGGAATCAGAAGAATGCAAGAAGCCATGTAACCCAGGGCCTGCAGGATTTTCCTTACAGTCAGCTGAGTTTGTCTTGACAGGTTTTTGAAGTAATCCAGTAGTTGGTTTTGTTTTTCTTCTGTGAGGAAAGCCATTTGGGTGGTTGTGTCTAGATCCGCACTCAGGAAAGTTATTCTTTGGGATGGTACAAGTCTTGACTTGTGGATGTTGACTGTATATCCCAAGGCCTGAAGAAGATAGATGGCATAATTCAAGTGTTGTACCAAAATTTGTTGGCTGTCCGCTTGTATAAGGCAGTCGTCCAGATACGGGTATATTTGCATCCCCTGAAGTCTGCAGTGTGCAATTACTGATGCCAGGCATTTCGTGAATACTCTGGGCGCAGTAGATAAGCCAAAGGGCAATGCTGAGAATTGATAATGCTCTGAACCTGCAAGAAATCTGAGGTGACTTCTGCAGCTTTGTCTGATAGGGACATGCAGGTATGCCTCCTTGAGGTCCAGAGTTACCAGCCAAGACCCCTTGCCCAGCATGGGAAGGAGTTGCTGTAGAGTCAGCATTTTGAATTTTGGCACAATGAGATAAGTATTTAGTGCGGACAAGTCAAGAATAGGCCTCCATTGCTTTTCTTTTCTTGGAACAAGGAAGAGTCTGGAATAAAATCCTTGGCCTTGTTCTGCGAGAGGAACCTTTTCTATTGCTTTCATTTTCATTAAGTTGGAGATTTGTTTCAAAGCCTATGCCCTTTGATTTGGTGGCAGGTCTGGCATGCCTTTTCTTTTCAGTAATGTGTGGAAATGGAACCTGTATCCTTTGTCTATTATTTGTAGTGTCCATTTGTCCCTTGTAATAATGTGCCAATTTTCTGAAAATAAGGAAAGCTTTCCACCCAAAGGTGCTTCCAATTGAGCCCTGGTTGGCGGTGTCAAAGTAAAGTCAGAGTCTGTCCTTGTGCAGCAGTTGTAGGCCCTGCACTACCTCTCTGGTTGGGAGGCTGCCATTGACGTCCTCTGTAGGAGCCTCTAGCTTGCCCTCTACCTCTGGCACGCCTGTTCTTGCCTCTCTGAAATCTGTCTGTGTCTGGAAAGGACCAGTTCTTGGAAGGCCAATTTCTGCTGAATCTTGGTGGTTGGACTTGCATAAAATCTTTGACTGTTTGTACAGATTTTGCCTTTTCTTCAAATTTCTTTAAGACCTCCTGAGCAGTGGAGCCAAATAACTTTTGCTTTTCCAGTGGGGCATCCAGCAGCTTTGCTTTAACATGGTCTGGCAGAGATTGTTCCTTCAGCCAAGCATGCCTACGTATGACTGCACCTGTCATAGCTGACCTACATGAAGCTTCCAATGCATCATAACCACACTGCAAGAAATGGTTGCTAACCTGTTGAGAGTTATGTACCAGACCCTGTAGTGATTTGCGATCTAGGGGTTCAGGTGAAGACAGCTTTTTATGCAATTCATCTAACAAATACTCTTGGTACTGTATCATATGAAATTGACAGTTTAAAGCCCTCATAGAAAGGGTAGCAGAAGTATACACTTTTTTACCCCATCGCTCTAAAGCCCTGGACTCCCTTTCAGAGGGGAGTGGATTTTTTGTAGTGACAGCTGCAACCCCTTTAGGGCCCTGGGAAATAGTTTCTGGATCAGCAGAGTGGGCCTTGTAAAGGAAAAGATGTGATTCCGGGACCCTGTAGTACCTACTGGGTTTGGCAGGAGCCAGAGGGAGAGTGTCAGGGGTTGTGCTAGATTCAGAGTACACATCATCAATGACATTCAAAACAGGGGGAATAGCCAAAGGTCTATGCTGAGGCAAATGCAAGAAGGTCCTTAATCTCTTCCTGGAATCAGAGAATTCCTGGCCCTGCCATTGGAAATGCTCCCTCATAGTGTACAGAGTTTCCCCAAAAGACAGTTCTTCAGGAGGGGAGGCCGAAGGGATAGATTCCTCTGCATCCGAATCCTCGTAGGCCGAAAAAGCCTCCTCCTGGTAGTCCGAGAGAGCAGAGCCATCAGAGGCCTCATCTGAGGAGAGGGGATCAGAGGGCTCAGCCCTGGGCCTTTTTTCTGTAGGAGGTTGGGAGCCCCTGTCTGGATGAGGCTGAGAGCCCCTGATTAATGAAATAAGGTCCTCTGCTAGACTAAGGATCTGAGAACCTGTAGTGGGTCCCTGAGGGATAACCCTGGGAGGCATAGATTTTGAGTGTTTAGCAGCTTTAGCCCTAGAAAATGCCTTAATAGACATGGATGCAGGAGGCCTGGCTGCACCACATGCTGGTGTAGTTTTGTCTAAGGGAATGGTGTCGGAAAGTTCCTGGACACCAGATTCCAATGGAGATTCAACAACTGATACAGTAGTGGCCTCCGGGGCCGAGGTTGTCGGTTGTACGGTTTCGGTGGACGGTAGTACCAAGGACTCGGTTTCAGCCGAGACCGAGACACTCGCGGTAGGCCTGGCCGTGGTTTCAGCCGAAACCGCGGACTGCGTGTGTCGGTCCTTGTCCTTCCGTTTCTTTAATAAATGTGAAGTCGGAGTCTCCGACGGCATTTTGTAAGCAAAACTAGCCCCAAAAAATTCCTCTGCAAACTCCGACCGATGTCTTAGAGTCGTCGGTTGAAGGAAGCACAGGCGAACAGGCCGAGACGTCGTGGTCTGGGCCTAGGCAAGGTAGGCAGTAAGAGTGGAAATCCTTATGAGGTATTTGTTTCCCACAAGTTAAGCAATTATTAATTTTATCTGACATCGGCTGAGGCAAGAAAGAGTCCCCAATGGGGTACTTAGCTTTTGAAGTCTTCGGTTTAGCTGAATTACAGGAGCTGGCCGACCGGCACTTGCGAACTGCTTCTGCTTCGGGCATCACGCGGCAAGAAAGACTGAGGAAGATGGCGTTGGCTGACGAATTTATACCCCAGGCGCTCTGACGTCGGGGAGGGGGCGACATCAGCCGACGCCGGACCCAGACTTTGGAATCCGGCCGACCGAAGGGCTGCCTGAGGCAGGACAACCCATATGTGATGACTGCAGATGCATCCTTGAAGGACATCAAAAAATTTCAGGAGTTGGTTGACCGGCACTTGTGCACTGCTTCTGCTTCGGGCACCGCACGGCAAGAAAGACTGATGTAATGGCATCAGCTGCATGTTTTATACCCCTGATGACCTGACGTTACGGAAGAAGGGACAGCAACCAACGCAGGACCCAAGACTTTGTTAATCAGGCCGACTGAGGGCTACTGCAAGCAGATAACCCAAATGTGATGACTGCAACAGTGAAACAACAAGAACATCCTCATGTTGATCAGGATTGAATGCAGGAATGGTTAAGGAGAGGCGAATTCAAACCAAAAGATGAAAGATTAATATTGGCGGCCCAAGATAGTGGCCTATGTACACAGTAGTTTACAAAGTCCATTAAACATGTGGGAGAAACAGACAAATGTAGGTTTTGTAAAACAGAACTGGAAACAGTTGCACACCTTGTTGGTGGTTGTGACATACTTATGGCAGAAGGAATGTGTACTGAAAGGCATAATAATGTGGCGAGACTGTTGCACTGGGGATTGTGCAAACATTATGGTATTAAAGTGGCTGAAAAACACTGGAAACATGAACCACAAAGCATCATAGAAAATGATGAAGTCTACATTACATGAGATCACCCATTACCAACAGTTCAAAAGATAGGTGCAAGAAAGACAAATATAGTGGTCTGTGAAAAGAAGACAAAAGTAGCATTGATCATTGAAATCACTACACTCAGTTACTACAGTGTCTTGCGTACAGAGAGACACAAAGTCATAAAATATCAGGATTGCAGGCAGAAACGACAGCAATGTGGAAGAAAGATACCCAGACAGTTCCAATAGTAGTAGGAGCAATGGGTCTTATAAAAAGGTATCTACAACCATAGTTAGATATATTACCAATACAAGTAACTCCATATGAACTGCAGGAGCCATTACTGGGCATATTGCGGTGCTGTGAAGAGCACTTCTGTCTGACATCAAAGATTGAAACAATACTAATTTCATGATCTTTAATCATACAGGGGTCCATTCCTGTCATGGTAGCAAAAATCCAAAAGATTCAGAGAAATTAAAAAAGTGATTAGACTAACTTTACAAGACAACCCCTATGAATTCAAAAGTATAAGGCTCAACAATCTCTCTCTCTCTTTGGTACTCCCCTCCATTAAAACTGCTGTAGGTGAAAGAGTCTTCTCTACAGCAGAACCTACTACCTGGAGCCACCTGCCTAATGACATAACTAGAAGCCATGAAAGGCTTCAAAGATGCACTTAAAGAACATCTCTCTACAGAATCTACCTGCAACTGCTACCATAAAAATGGTTAGGTAACTTACCATCGTATACTATGAAAACTACAATGCATTTCATAAACTTTTCTCAGCCTTGTAATGTGGCATCTTATATGCACATGCATATATGAGCTTATGTATTATATGTACGACTGCACTGTATTTTATGCATATCTTAGCTTGCATTTTGTATAGATCTTTTTTCAATGCACTGTTTTAATGTTACCTTATATGCATGCAGTCTTACTATGTTCTCAATTTTGTATGCACTTATTTTGTATAGTATTGTTGATTTAAAGACTAATGTATTTTTCTGCTGTTTGAGCTCAGGTAATGGCTGAAAAGGGTAAACAGACCAGACCACTTACCTGTCGAACAAGCAGAAAGTAAATAAAGAAGTTAAACAGAAAAAAGGTATCTGGCATACATGAGGTATTAAAGACATGTGGATGCAAAAATATTATGTTGATACACCTTTATAATAGTGTGGAATGAAAAATTAAAAAGGTATCTGGCATACATGAGGTATTAAAGACCTGTGGATGCAAAAATATTATGTTGATACACCTTTATAATAGTGTGGAATGAAAAATTAAAAAGGTATCTGGCATACATGAGGTATTAAAGACCTGTGGATACAAAAATATTATGTTGATACACCTTTATAATAGTGTGGAATGAAAAATTAAAAAGGTATCTGGCATACATGAGGTATTAAAGACCTGTGGATGCAAAAACATTATGTTGATATACATTTATAATAGTGTGGAATGAAAAATTAAAAAGGTATCTGGCATACATGAGGTATTAAAGACCTGTGGATGCAAAAATATTATGTTGATACACCTTTATAATAGTGTGGAATGAAAAATTAAAAAGAAAACAAATATTACCAGAGGACTGGAAAACAGCTCTAATAAAACTGATAAAGGCAAAAAATGTTATATTATAGGTCCATCAGTTTATTATTGTCTACAAGTAAACTAATGGAGAAAGTGATTTTGACATTTTTATGTAAAGATACAGAACATAAGGGATTGCACAACATATCAAAACATGACTGTGTTAAGGACAGGTCTGTTTTAGCCTGAAACATGTCATTGTATAACAACATTATTAATGTCTAATAGACTTTAAAAAACAGAAACTTGACATCAATGCAGACAAGTTGAGACTGTCAGCTTCCAAACTGGAAATTGTGCAAAGCGTGAGAGTTATAAATAAAAAAAATATGAAAAAAGACATGGTTCTTAGTAAACAAAAGCATACAAATGTGCAAGGATTGCGAGGATTATAAGCCATCTAATTTCACAGAAATTATCCAGTTACCAATAATGAAAGTAACACTAAAGGCGCCCCTTTTTAGATTCACCCACTATTCAGTTACCATGGAGAACAGCAAGGTTGGCCAAGTTAAATCAGAAAGTGTCTGAACTGATACAGGAACCAGCAGATAGCCACATATCCAACAAAAACATGACGAGAAAATGGAAACCCAATCCAAAATGGAATTGGAAGGAAGAAAGGAACCAACGCAGCTTCACTTGGCCAGAGACAGTAGAGAGTCACATGACTCAGAGACCAGAAGACATCATTACCTCAGAGGTAATGCCACTACCAGGGACATCACTAAAGGTTTAATATGCCCCTTGGTTGTAAGACTTTTAATTTATTTTCAAGAACATTAAATGACAATTGAAATTCTAAAGCTCCAAAAGGAGCTTCCCTCCTTGCAAAGTGAATTTGATAAGACACTTAATAGTGCAAAGATGTTTACTCATACATTAAATTGTAAACGTTTTTTAAGAACTTAAGCACCATGCATAATAGTAATATTTTATCTAGACCCAGTTTGGTTACGCCTTCCCTCCAGCTTACAATTCAAGTGTTTGAATGCAGTTGTGAGAAGAAATATGGGTGCTGTTGTCAATACTTGGCATTAATGGGCTGCACAATATGAAGAAAGCTGAAAGAGAAGTCCAGGGGATCATGATGGCTGACAAGGTGGGGGAGGGGGCTGTAGCTGTAATGGACCCAGACATATATTTTAAAAAATGCTGGCATTGTTGAAGGATGATCAGTTTTATAAATAAGTAACCAAGGACAACACACAAAGAAGGTACTGACTCATTTACAGTCAGTTATATGAGAACCTTCCAGATGGCAGAATAGCTGAATGTACGACTATTTTTTTAATAAAAGATCCAATGACTGATGTCATTTTTGGAATCCTCAAGGTACACAAAATGAGACTGATCTTCCCTTATAGGTTCATAGGTTGATACTAGGCTATCTGCCCTAGGGGATTTACAAGCCTAGCCAGAGTGTGTTTGGCTTTCGCCACCCTTCTTAGATTAGTTGACTGTGCCTCTGTATAGTAGGTCACAGACGATAGCCCATTTAAGGTTAGTTTACCGTGCATCTGTCTAACAGTGACACAGAAGAGATTCTCAGGGGTAAATTTACGATCTCCCATCCAAACGTCAAGATTCTTCTTGAAGAGGGTCATTGAGGGGCTCTGTCTGACATGGATTGGGATTTTGTTCCAGAGTGAGAGGAGCCTCTGGGATATGAATCTGCCCCTCCAGCATGTTCTATTTATTTCTGTGCTGAGGTTTAAGTCACTGGAGCATGTAGTTCTGATGGATTTGGATTTCTTTAGGTGGAGCATGTCCATTAATTCTGGGTTGGACATGGCTTTATATGTCAGGCACAGATCGCCTCAGAGTAGGCAGTAAGCAACTGAGTAGAGCAGGAGTTTCTTTAGCCTAACTGCGTAGGGCATCTGTTTGAGTCCCTTGATCCTCTTGGTGAGGTACTTTTGGGGTCTTTCTAGTTGTAGCAGGTGTCGGGTAAGGTACATCCCAAATGGGGCACTGTATTCAATTATGGGCCTGATGAGTGATGAGTAGAGGGGCACAATGACCTCTCTTGATCTAGATGTGAACCCCTTCGTGATAAGGTAGGCTATATAGAATGTCTTTCTAACCACTTTGGCAATGTGATAGTCAAAGGAGAGATTGCAATCTACTTGGGTCCCCAAATTTAGGAGTTATGTACTTACCATAACGTTCCATCTGAGTAGGTGGATTCATTTGTCTGCAACCTGTGGGTATGGATCCGATATCGGATCCGAACCGGCATGGTTTATCCAGCTATGGATCCGAGCTCCTAGCTCCTCCCCTCACCCATAATGCCCTGCTCTCCCTACATGACCTCAGATCGAGTTTGCCCTGCACCAACTACCTTAACCAAAGGGTAACACACCCTATGCAGGAAACTGGCAAGGCAGGGGGATAGGAGGGCGGGATGGTTGCAGACAAATGAATCCACCTACTCAGATGGAACGTTATGGTAAGTACATAACTTCTAAATCTGAAGTAGGAGAATTCATTTGTCAGCAACCTGTGGGACAGAGTCCCCAGCTACCTGAATCTTGGGTGGCCATCATGGAAAGATATTCCGGAGCACCGCGGAGCCAAAGGATGCTCTACCTCTAGAAGTGACGTCCAGCTTGTAATGAGTAATAAAGGTATGAGATGAAGCCCAAGTGGCTGCTGAACAAATGTCATCCAGAGGAACCCCAGACTTAAAGGCCGCTGAAGTAGAGACAGACCAGGTCGAATGAGCATGGACTCCCTCCGGTGCGGGCCTCCCAGAGGCTTGGTACGCCAACAGAATACACTGAGAAATCCAGCGTGACAAAGAAACTTTGGAAATTGGTTTACCCAGATTGAATTTGGCAAAAGAAATGAACAACTGGTCTGATTGCCTATGACAAGCTGTCCTATGAAGGTAAAAATGAAGCTGCCTGTGAAAATCCAAGGAATGCAGCTTGTATTCGCCTTTGTTTTGATACTTAGGGAAGAAAACAGGTAGGTTGAAGGACTGATTAATGTTAGCTTCCGAAGCTACTTTAGGAAGAAAGGAGGGATTGATCCTTAGGTACACCTGGTCCGGATGAAAAATTAAATAAGGCGGTTTCATGGACAGGGCCTGAAGCTCAGAAACTCTCTTAGCCAAAGTAATGGCTACCAGAAAAGCAGTCTTAAAGGACAAGTATTTAAGATCGACTGTGGCCGCAGGTTCGAAGGGGGGAGCGGTCAAGGCCTGAAGTACCAAGGAAAGATCCCACGGGGGAACCGTTTCTATGACAGGGGGTCTGAGCAAAAAGGTGCCTTTTAGGAAGGTTTTGCATAACTTAGCTGACATAAGAGACCCTGAATTGTGTCCAACATGGTAATGAGATATGGCCGTCAGTTGAACTTTGACCGTGGAACTACTGGCACCATCATTAAAGAGAGTAGTAAGGAAATCTAGAACCAAAGGAAGGGGAATCGTGAAAGGATCTAGGTCATGCCGCTCTGCCCAAATGGAGAAACGCTTCCATTTACTGCGGTAAATTTTTCTGGTAGAGGGCTTGTGGGCCGCTACCAGAATGGCCTTAACTGGGGACGAGATACCGGGAGTCCTGATTAGGAGTGGAACTGGAGCATCCAAGCAGTCAGCTTCAGGTTGTCCAGGTTCGGAGTTGGCAGGTTCGACGGGTGTGATATCAGATCCGGAATGGGATCTAGAATCCAAGGTGGATTCACTGAATGAGACCTTAGGTAAGGGAACCAGATCTGTCGAGGCCAGAACGGGGCAATGAGGATCATTCTGCACCCCAACCGAGAGGCTTTCTGAAGTACTTGTAGCATCAGAGGTAGAGGGGGGTATGCGTAAAGAAGACCGGGAGGCCAAGCATGCACCAGAGCATCTCTCGGAGAATCCCCTGGAGGGGGGATTAGAGCGAAAAAACTGTCACACTTGGCGTTTAAAGAAGAAGCAAAGAGATCGCAACAGGGAGTCCCCCACTGTGCGAAGATACGTTTCGCTACTTGAGAATTGAGAGACCACTCATACGGGGAGAGAATGCGACTGAGCTTGTCCGCTAGGATGTTGGTCCGACCCGGAATATGCGTTGCGATGAGAAAGCGGTTGGTGGAGATCGCCCATTCCCACACTCTCACGGCTTCTTGACATAAAGGATAAGACCTGGTTCCCCCCTGTTTGTTGATGTACCAGACCACCGACATGTTGTCTGATTGAATCGCAATTGTTCCCAGGGGAAGGAGGGTCTGAAGTGCTTGCAACGCCAAGAGCACCGCCCTCATTTCCAGAACACTGATATGCAGGGAGGTCTCTGAATCGCTCCACGTGCCTTGGACCATCCGGCCCGCAAAATGCCCCCCCCCCACCCGAGGCGGGAAGCGTCCGTGGTCACCGTGGCGAGAGGGGGAGATGCACAAAAGGGGCGGCCCCTGTGGAGGTCCGGAGAATGGAGCCACCACAAGAGAGACCGCTTGCAAGCCTTGCTGATTGCAATGGGATGATACAGGGGGAGGGAGAGAAATGACCATTGCACCTGAAGTGTCCATTGAAGCACCCGCATGTTCAAGCGGGCGTGCGGAAGAAGAGTAATCGCTGCTGCCATAGACTCTAGCGCCCTCAGGATCAATTCCACAGGTGTTGAGCTGGAGTGAAGGATGGCCCGCACCTGGAGTCGCAGATTCCGAACCCTGTCGGTTGTGAAAAAGGCTCTTAAATTTCTCGTGTCTAACCTGGCTCCTATAAATTCTATTGTTTGAGTAGGGACCAGGTTGGACTTCTCTATGTTTACCGTGATGCCTAGCCTGGGAGCTAGACGAAGGAAGGAGTCTCTTGTCAAAGAGAGTAGATGCCTTGCTGGGGCGGTGAGAAGCCAGTCGTCTAGGTACGGAAAGACCTGCACCCCCTGAAGCCTCAGGTGGGCCGCAACCACTGCTAACACTTTGGTAAACACCCTGGGGGCTGTGGTGAGACCAAAGGGAAGGACCCTGAACTGGTAGTGACTGGCTCCCAGCCGGAAGCGAAGAAACCTCCTGGATCGTCTGTCCATCAGAATGTGGTAGTACGCGTCCTTGAGGTCTATAGAGCACATCCAGTGATTCTCCCCTAGAAGGGGGAGGATGGACTGCAAAGTGACCATCCGGAACTTCTCTTTGGGAACTGACAGGTTCAACAGGGACAGGTCTAGAATGGATCTTAGGTCCCCCGTCTTTTTTGGCACTAGAAAGAACCTGGAGTAGAACCCTGATCCGATCTGGTCTGGGGACAGGCTGGATGGCTCTCTCAGCAGATGGCCAATTTCTGCTGAAGCAGCCTCCCTCTGATCGGGTGGAACATCGGGGAGGATTTTTAACTTTGGGACATGAAGAAAGGGGATCTTGTAACTTCTGGATATAATCCGGAGTACCCAGCGGTCCGATGTAATGGACTCCCATGCCGCTAGGTGCTCCGAGAAATGTCCCCCGACTGCCTCCAGAGTGGAGCAGTCGGGCAACCCCTCAAGGTTGCTGCGTGGGCCATTCAGAGAAAGGTTCCCTGGACCCAAAGTTCCTGGGAGCCCCTCTGCCCCTAGGGCGGCGTCCTCTCTCTCCTCCTCTGCCGCGGAAGTACTGGTTGTCCGGAGCGGGTTGGGAATGCTGCGACTTCCGGAACCACATCTTCTTCTGGCCCTTTTGGTTCCTAGAGTAGGACCTCTGGGGCACAGAGAAGCGGACTCCGACACCAGACAGCGTCTTCCTGTCCTTCTCGCTCTGAACCAAGGTATCGCGAACCGTCTTGCCATAAAGGGCAGAACCGTCAAAGGGGGCATTCGCGAATGACGCCTTGAAGGGCTCCGTAAAATCGCAGTGGTGGAGCCAGGCCTGCCGTCTTGTGACTAGGCCCACTCCCGCAGCTCTAGCGGCTCCCTCGGTAGCGTGGAAAGTAACCGCATAGAGGTGTTAGTCACAGAACGAAGAGTGGCCATACGGGTGGAGTGCATAAGTTTGTCCTCCTCCAATATGGACTCTGGGGGGGATGCAGCATATTCCTTGATAAAATCACGCTGCATCCTAATGACGTGTGCCAAATAGTTGAGCGCCCTCACTGAGAAGGTCGCTGAACTAAAGATTCGCTTCCCCAAACGGTCCATCATCCGAGACTCCTTGCTCGGGGGATGGACTGAGGGACTCTCCTGGGCGAGTTCCCTCTTAGTGGCTGCTGCCGACAACATGGCATCTACCGGGGGTCCCTTGCTCCAGTGGGCACGGTCAGCAGGGGGGCTAAGGATCCTGTCGGGCCTCTTAGGGATTGGCTCCACGGTGTCCGGGTCCTTCCACGCCCTGGTGGTAATAAGGTCCACCACGGGGTCGGCAGGAGGGGACACCCAAGAGGTAGACGGGCCCGCTTCAAATGCCTCCAAGAACACTGACTTGTCCAAGGAAGACTTTGGGGCAGACCACCCACCTCTAATCCGTAACATTTCCATGATGTCTCCGAAGGAGACATCCTCAGGGGGTGATCTTGGGGAGCCTTCCCCTTCCTCCAAGTCAGTGTCTTCGGTCAAAGACTCAGGGGAGTCTATGTGCCTCCTCTTACACGAATGCTTGCGAGGTGCTTCCTCGGGGGGGGGCTGTCCGAGGAGCCCTCACCAGCAATGTCCAGAACCACAGGAACTGCTTGGGGCAGTGAAGCGGGCTGTCCCAGTGGCCGGGTGATGGAAGTCTGGCCCAGAGCAGATGGAGTGCGGGACGGAGCCAAAGCAAGGGCCGGGGGTCCGGATGCCCTCAACAGAGCCCTCTCCACTACATCAAAAGCCGAGGGGGAGCCAGCCTCGACAATAGGATCCGAAAGTCGGCTCCCCCTCGGATCCGATGAGCGGATCGGAGCCAGCGCCGAGCCCCTCGGATCCAAGGGACCAGTGTGCTCCGACAAGGATGGCACCAAAGGCACACTGAGTCCCTCAGATCCGAAGCTCGGGCCAAGGCTCCGAGAGGTCGGATCCACCAGACTCGAGGGCAGGGTCGGATCCGAAGTACCCAGTACTGTCGGCGCCGACCCACCCGCGGCTCCAAGGCTGCCCGGCTCCGGGCGCTCCGAACCCGGGTAGCGGGTCGGAGAAGGAGCAATGGGCTTAAAAAAGGGTCGAGCTCCCCAGAGGGGCAGGAGCACTCCCATCTGCATCTGGGCCTGGATGAACCTTCGCATCATCCGGTCCAGATCAGCATCGGAGAGGCTGTAAGTAGACCTCGACGAGGCTACCGAGGTAGACCTTGAGTGCCGCCTCGATAGCCTCGAAGGAGGTCGGGTCTCCTCATCCTCAGGCTCCGGTGAAAAGCATGGGGACCGGAGCTGAGGAGGGGGAGAGCCAGCAGCCAGAGAGGCCGGAGGAGAAGCCCGCTTAGCCGGCGGGGCCGAAACGGAGGTCTCGGCCCGCCGCTTGTGGTGCTTCTCTCTCCGGTCCTTTTTCCTGGCTTCCCTCTCCTCCGACCCTTTGGCGGGAGTTTGAATCCCGGGTGCAGGAGGGGGAGCAGGCAAGGCAGGGACTGCCGAAGCAGTGACCACCAAGGGGGCGCGGGCTGAAGCTGAGTCTGGGGGCAAGAGTCCCGCCAAGACCAGCTTCGACCTCCACTCCTTCAATGCCCTGGAGTTGAACCCTGCACAGATTGAACACCCTGAAGTGAGGTGTTCAACCCCAAGACATCGAACGCACCGAGTGTGGCCATCAGCAGGGGAAAGCTTATGGCCACACTCAGATCACTTTGAAAAAACAGCCTTTGGGGCCTCAGACATCACTATTTTTTTTTTTAAAATAGTAACAATAAAATAAACTAAAACACTCACACAAAGGCCCCCAAAAAAAACACACACACACACACACACACCAACTACGAACCAGCGAGGGGAGGGTAAAAACTATTAACCCAAAAAAGATATAAACAGAGGGGAAACCTATAACTTTCACACAACTTAAAAGTTTTAAAAGTTTTAAAACCCTTTTAATAAGAATACTAAGACTTAGCTTTTGGAGCTCTGACGACCCAGCCTTCACCATGCGCGGCAAACTAGATCTGAGGTCATGTAGGGAGAGCAGGGCATTATGGGTGAGGGGAGGAGCTAGGAGCTCGGATCCATAGCTGGATAAACCATGCCGGTTCGGATCCAATATCGGATCCATACCCACAGGTTGCTGACAAATGAATTCTCCTACTTCAGATCCCTAATTACTTCTTCCGTACTTAATGGATTACCAACTATGTTGTAATTTGTGGGCACTTTGTTTTTCCCAAAGGGGATGAATACGCACTTTTTGGCATTTAGCTTTAGGCCATGGCTCTGGAACCAGTTATCCGTCTCTGTGAGACCTTTTTGGAGGATGCTTGTGTCAGCCGGCGAGTCGATTATGGCCCCCAGTTTGCAGTCATATGCAAACTTTGTCAGCCATAGTCCTCCTGTGTTAGCCTGTACCTCAGAGAAATATATACTGAACAAGAGAGGTCCCAGGACTGAGCCTTGTGGGATGCCACTTGTAACTGGCTTAAAGTCTGACATGGCACCTGCAATTCTGACCATGTGGGTTCTATCCCTAAGCCAGTCTGCAACCCATCTTGTGACATAGGAGTTGATATTTAAGCTGGTGAGCTTATTTATGATGCCCGAGTGGGGTATTGTGCCGAAGGCTTTTGCAAGGTCAAGGTAGGCTGTGTGAACTACCTTCCCTTCATCTATGGCCTTGGTGATTGTTTCAAAGAAATTGACCAGGTTCAAGAGGCAAGATCTACCCTTAAACAAAGCCGAATTGGGTAGGATCCAGTGTTTGGAGGTTCCCAATGTCTTTGTTTATGAGTTCCATGATGATACGCTCCATAGCTTTGCAGACCAGGCTAGTTAGGCTTATAGAGTGATAGTTTCCGGGGTCCGTTGTGGCACCACCTTTATGAAGTGGGACCACTGTTGCTGTATGCCATTCTTTGGGTATATATCCTGTAGTAAGGCTAAGTTTGAACAGTGACTTAACGTGAGGGTTCAGTTCTTCTTGGAGCTCATGTAAAACGCTGCCCGGGACACCGTCCAGTCCCATTGATGCTGTATTTTCTGCTTTGGAGAGGGCAGCTCTCACCTGTGCATCTGTGATGTCAGGGAGGCTACACTCTGTTGGGATAGTCATTTGCTCATTTGGGGGGGGGAGTTTGCACTGAACTTGTCTGCCAGGATGTTGGCAATGTCTGTGGGTTCAGTGTATTTTTTGTCATTTTGCACTAACTCAGAGCATATCTCGGAGTTTCCACCCAGGTTTCTGACATAACTAAAGAAAGCCTTGTGATTATCTTTAGCGTCTTGTGCAATTTTTCTTTCGAAGCTAGCCTTAGATGATTTTATGAGGGATCGTAGTTTCTTGCTAGTACTGATGAGAGTTGCCTTCCCTTTCAGGGATTTTGCTCTATCATGTAGTAGCTTCCTCCTTCTGTTGCACAGCTTCTTTATGGCTGGAGTCCACCAGATAGGTCTCCTGCCTTTGGAGGAGTGTGTCTTGGTTTTATTTGGGATAGCACGATCCATGCATTCCTGTAGGTATCCATAGAATGCGTTTGTAAAGGATTCTGCGGTTTGGGCCATATTTTTCACTAGCCTTGGGGCTTTGAAGGAGTCCACCTCAGTTTTGAGAAGTGGGAAGTTTGCTTTTGAGAAGTTTTTGACCGTGGTTTCCTTTGCTGGGGGTGGGGACGGGATATGGATGTCCATAGTGATTAATTTATGGTCAGATCATACCAATGAGGGGTATACCTCTGGTATGGAACATAGAGTCCCCATGTTGGTGATGATCAGGTCCAATATGTTTTTCCCTCTTGTGGGAGTGGCGACCAGTTGTTCCATAGCATTTGAGTTTATACATTCTAGGAATCGCTGGGCTAAGGTGTTGGGGCTTGAGTAGTGCTCCCAGTCTATGCTTGGGTAGTTAAAGTCACCCAATATAATGGTGTTTGGAGAGACCTTCATATTCTCCAGTGTCTTCAGGAAAGCCGAGTGGGGTTCCTGAGTTTGGGAGGGTGGTCTATAGCAGGCTACAAACTGGAAGGCAGTTTTGCCCACTGTTAGTTGCACATGGATGGTCTCAGATGCTTTGTGCAATGCCACTAGCCTGGAGGTATTGGTATCTTTGATGAATATGGATACTCCCCCTCCTCTTGTGGGTCGGTCTGAGTTTTGGGGCCGTAAAGCATGGTATGAGGTATAGCCTGGTAGTGCTGGGGTGCTCACGGGAGCCTTGAACCAGGTTTCTGTTACTGCACAGATATTGATATTCTCCATACTGAGGAGAGCCTCCAGTGCATGCATCTTGAGGTTTATACTTCTGGCGTTGAGCAGCATTACCCTTAGTTTCTTTTTCCTTGTGTTGTCTATGGAGGTGGGTTTGTCTTTTGAGCCTTGCCTTAAAAAAGGCACTATGGGGTGGCAAGAGCCTTAGCCAATATTCAAAAGCCCAGGGTTGACAGGTGCAAGCCGTCCCTAGCGAAGCAACGTGGCTTGTCAAGCATGTCATCCCAGGGTGACAGACACTGGACCCCCTTTGACTGACACCAATACTTTAGCCAATTGTTGAAATTGATCATTTTGTCTTTATACTGTGGTATCATTCTTGGTGAGGGTAAGATGCTACTCCAATTGTTTCCAACCTGTGCCTTCCAGCTAAATTTATGTCCAACTTCAATATTGCATTGAAGGGATCCATATTCAGTAGTAGTTAGTTAGTTAGTTAGTTAGTTAGTTAGTTTAGTAGTAGTTTAGTAGTTCATTCATTATTATTATTATTATTATTATTCATTATTACTTTCATTTTAAGGCAAGATCAGTAACCTGCACAGTAACAGTGACTTGCTTGTTACTTTGGATGCCAGATGACTTTACATGGCTACACATCTGGATGTAGGCATCAAATGGGTGTGGAACATGTTACAATGTGAAGACAGTTATTCTGTCAGTGAAATCAGTTTCACTGGTGAATGTTTAGACAATATTCTTAGCTACAATTATGTTCTGTTTAAAGGCACATATTTTCAACAGGTCAGAGGATTATCAGTGGGAGTTACTATGACCCCAAATTTTGTGATCCTGATTATGTTCCATTGCGAAAAATATTTTTTATATAAAAGTTAGATTTTAGTAACAAGAAGTTACGTACTGACCACAACGTTCCATCTGACTTGTTGCTTTTCATTTGTCTTCAACTTGTAGGGACACGGATCCAGGACACATCCGACTCGGCTGCATTCTCCAGCACTGGATCCGAACTCCAAGCTACTCCCCTACCCATAATGCCCCTGTCTTCCTCCTCCCCTCAGATCGAGTTTGCTGCCAATCAAAGCATCCCAACCTGACGCAATGCCTTACCCCTTGGCAAACAAACGCAGAAAGCAGCCCAGGGAAGAAGTTATGCCAAAGTAAAAGCTATGTCGCTTCCAGTCCGTCACCCACATAGTCGCTTCCAGTCCGTCACCCACATAGTCGCTTCCAGTCCGTCACCCACATAGTCCACGTAAGGTAGGGTGGGAAGGAGTGAGGGATGGTTAAAGACAAATGAAGAGCAACAACTCAGACGGAACATTATGGTGAGTCAGTGCATTGCTTCTTTATCTGAAGTTGTTTTCATTTGCTCTTCAACCTGTGGGACAGAGTCCCCAGCTACAAAAAATCTAGAAGACCCTCAAGGAAGGATATTCTGGGGCACGGCGGAGCCAAAGGCTGCCCTGCTTCTGGACAGAAGATCCAACTTGTAATGCGAATTGAATGTGTGAAGATGCCCAGGTAGCTGCAGAGCAACTGTCATCCAAAGAAACTCTGGACTGAAAGGCAGCTGAAGTAGCCATTGACCTAGTAGAATGTGCCTTAACATGAACTATGCACTGAGAGATCCAACAAGCGATAAGGGTTTCCCTAAAAAGTGCTTAGAGCAAGAAACAAAAAGTTGATCAGACTTATGAAAATACTTTGTTCTATGCAAGTAAAAACGTAACTGCCTGTGAACATCCAGCAAGTGCAATTTAGACTCTCCCTTGTTTTGAAAATTCAGAAAGAAAACAGGGAGATTGATAACCTGATTAATTTCTGATTCCGAAGCCACCTTTGGAAGGAAAGAAGAATTAGTGAGGACACCCTGTCTTTACGGAACATCACATAAGGAGGCTTCATCGATGAAGCTTGAAGCTTTGCCACTCTTTTGGCTGAAGTAATGGCAATAGGAAGGCCGTCTTCCAAGACAAAAACTGCAAATCCACCGAAGCTGCGGGTTCAAAGGGGGAAGAAACTAAGGCTTGGAGGACCAAACTGAGGTCCCATGGCAGCGTTGGCTTCTTGACTGGGGGCCTAAGAAGAAAGTTACCTTGCAAAAAAGATTTACAAACCTTAGATGAAGCCAGTGAAGCCAAATTATCTCCTACTTGGAAGTTAGGTATAGCTGCCAGCTGAACTTTAAGTGTAGAAAAACTGGCATCCTGTTGAAAAATACCACCAGAAACTCTAAAATAGCAAGAACCAGGGCAGTAAAGGAGCCATCAAAAGACATTTCAACTTACTAGAATAAACCTTCCTAGTGGAAGATTTATGAACCACTACCAATATCTTGTTAACCGGAGAAGACACCCCAGGAGTCCTAACAATTATGGGAACTGTAGCAGCCAACCGGTAAGCTTCAGACTGGCCAGATCTGGGTGTGAAATCCCCAAGGGATGTGAAATTAGATCCAGAACTGGATTCAACATCCAGAGAGGACACACTACTTGAGACCACAGAGATACCTGGGGAGGCCAGAATGGGGGCAATGAGGATGACTGAGCTCCCCAGCCATTGAGCTTTCTGGAAGAATTTCAGAAATAGGGGGAGAGGTGGATAAGCATACAGAAGACTAGAGGGCCAAGCATAAACCATAGCGTGTCTGGGGACTTCTCCTGGTGTGGGGTTCAGAGCGAAAAACTCGTTGCACTTTGCACTGGAAGGAAAGGTGAAGAGATCGCAGCAAGGCTGACCCCACTTTAAAAAGATCCATTTCACTACTGAAGCAGAGACCACTCATAAGGCATCAGAACAGACCTGCTGACCCTGTCTGCTAGAATGCTGGACCTCCCTGGAATGTGTGTTGCCACCAGAAAATAGCCAGTGGAGATCGCCAACTCCCACACTCTCATGACTTCGTGACAAAGGGGGTAGGACCTGGTTCCCCCCTGCTTGTTGATGTAACTGACTACAGACATGCTGTCTGTTCGGAGGGGAAGATGGACATAAAGAGCTCGCAATGCCAGGAACAATCCAGAATGTTTATATGCAATTGGGTCTCCAGGGAAGACCACGTGCCGTAGACTGTCCTTCCCATGCAATGCCCTCCCCACCCGAGTAGGGAGGTGTCCATGGTCATTGAGGTCAATGGGGCAGGAAGAATAAATGGGCCACCCTGATGAAGGTCCAGAGACTGAATCCACCAAAGAAGAGAATCCCTGCATGCTCAAGATAAACAAACAGGATGAGACAACAGCAGATCTAATAATGACCACTGGACCTTAACAGTCCATTGGAGCACCATCATGTGCAACCAGGTCACGAGCACGAGGGTGATCATAGCTGCCATTGAACCAAATGCCCATAAGACAGACTCTGTTGGGGGGGGGACTGAGCTTGAAGGATGCACAAGACATGAAGTTTGAGGGACTGCAGTCTGTCTGGAGTTAGAAAAGCTTTGGTCTGAATGGTGTCCAACCGAGCTCCAATGAAATCCAGAACTTGAACTGGGTTCAACAAGGATTTGTTGAGATTTATGGTGATGCCCAGCTGGTGGGCAGTCTGGAGAAGGGAGTCAATCCCTGGTTTGGCAGATTCTGTGCATGGAGGGAGTGGAAAGGAGTCAATTGTTCAGGTAGGGAAAGACCTAGAAGCCTTGCAGCTGCAGGTGAGCTGCTACCACCTTGGGGCTTTGGGGAGACAAAAGGGTAGCGCTCTGAGCTGGTAATATGTGTTCCCCAGCCAGAAGTGGCTGAACCTCCGAGAGTGTCTGTCCATTTTGATGTGAGAGTATGCATCCTGGAGGCCCACCAAGCACATACAGGCATTCTCCTGCAGGAAGGGCAGGATAGATTGAAGTGTGCCCATCCGGAATTTCATCTTGGCAACTGCCAGGTTTAGGGTTGACAGATCCAGGATAGGTCTTAAGTCCCCTGTCTTCTTTGGCACTAAAAAGAACCTGGAATAAATGCATAATCCAGACTGGTCTGGGGGGATGGGCTGGATGACTTACTTTTGAGCAGCTTGGAAATTTCCACTGATGCTTTCCCCCCTTTTCACAGGTGGAACGTCTGGGAGGTGTTTGGGAGGGAGTGGGCATTTGTGTGAAGGGAACTGAATATCCTCTGGATATGATTTGGAACACCCAACAATCATCTGTGATGGACTCCCAGGCTGTTGGGTGTAGCAAAAAAATCGACCCCTGACTGCCTCCAGAAACTAGCAACCAGGTAACCCTTCAGGCCTGTCCAGGCAAGAATCCTGAGCATACCTCTCAACCTGGAAACATCAAAAATCTGGACAAAGGCCCAAGAAAAATAGGCACAAATCTGTATGCTGATTAACATCAAATTTGCATACATAATTATGTAACCCCACTCACTCCAAATGGGATTGTGGGATACCCACTTTCAAACACAAACTGAAGAACAGACGACCAAAATATGGTCCCACGGCCTAGACCCTATAGTAAATGGTAACCATTTTTTTTAAATGTGTAGCAATGATGTTCACTGGGAAGGAGAAGATGAGGAACCTTAGAATTTTGTTTTTGGTGGCTTGCAGTATGTGGGTTTTGTGGCAAAAGTAGGGCATTTAATGGCAGGCAATATTCTAATAAACTCCTAAACCCAGGCCACTCATGTACACCTACCCCATCCCAGGCTGAACAAACCCCCCCCCCCCCACCAAACTGCCAATACCTTCAATACCTTCTTCACAGAGACCATACAATCACTAGCCAGTCAACTAGTCCCTGACAACTCAAGCTTCCCCTCCACCATACCTGGCACTCTTCCAACATTCCATCTGAAACCCATCTCAACCACTCTCATCTATAAATACATCCAAAAACTTAAACCTTGTACTCCTTCTGCTGACCAGCTACCATCTGAATACCTGCAAAAAGCAGCCAAAGTAATTTCTTATCCCATATCCATCCTCATAAATAGAACCATTAAAGAAGGAATAGTTCCAGACATCTGGAATATCTCCCATATTATCCCCCTACACAAAGAGTGGTACCTCTAATGATTATTCCAACTACCGGCCAATAGCTCTATTATCACCCCAAGCAAAAATTATGGAAAAATGCATTCACCAACAACTTTTAAACCATTTACCTCAACATAACATCATAGCAAACTGTCAGCATGGCTTTAGGCCATCCCATAGCACCACAACTGCCCTATTATCCTTTACAGAAGCCATCAATAGAAATCGTAATAACAACAACCTCTCTTCTGCACTCTTTATTGACCTGTCAAAAGCATTTGAATGGTAAACCATACCCTTCTTATCAGCATTCTTGAATCCCTTTCCCTTGACTGCCTGGCACACTTGGAGTCCCTCAGGACTCTATTCTAGGTCCACTTCTTTTCTCACTGTTTATCAATGACCTCCATGTAGCCATTCCACAAGCCACCTGCATTCAATATGCAGATGATTCTACACTAATATGCTCAGCAAACTCCCCATCAGATCTACATTCTCTTACTCAGAATGTTTTCAACATAGTTGAAACATGGTTCACAAAACGTTGCCTCCTGCTCAATGCCAAAAAACTAAACTCCTTCTCTTCACACCCACCAGCAAATCCTCCCCCATAGATTTCTCCGTCATCTCCAATAATGGCACAAGTATATTCCCCGATTCTACCACTAAATTGCTAGGAATTACTATTGACAATAACCTTACATTTGACAGCCACATAAATTACACCATCAAAACTGTCAATAAAAAAATAGGCTCCTTATATAGAATTAAACCTTTCCTAACACCAATAGCCAGAACTAAGATTGCACACTCCCATTTAATTTCAACTCTTCTGTATGCCTCACCAATATATACTAATCGAAAGAAAAATAATCTCATCAAACTAGCTAATTCCTATAATAACATCGCCAGATTTGCCACCGGAAATCCTTTTAGAACTCACCATTGTCTGAATCTAATGCAGCTCGGCTGGCTTGAATTCCAAAACCAATTGAAACTCTCCCAACTCACCATTGCCCACAAGATATTATATAAACCTAACAGCACCCCTATACACTCCAATCTCATAATCCCCTATAAAAATCTAAATTCTCTTTGCTCTTCCAGCAAATTTCTTGCTAGCATAAGCAAGTCTTACAACATGGCTGGAGCTTCTCTGTTTTCCAACTCTGTGGGAAAAAACTGGAACCTACTGCCTAATGACCTAACTTTAATTTCTTCACTACCTCTCTTTAAACAAAACCTCAAACGACACCTCAAAACAAACTGGTTATGCCCCTGCAGCAACCCTGATTAACCTTCTCCTTCACTACAAATATTTCTTCTCTTGAATCTCTACCTTTTTCACATCCTTTGCGGTAGGACTGTAACTGCTTTACAGAATTCAACATACTCATGTAATCTATCCTGCTTAAAGCTACCTTTTTCAAATCCTTTGCGGTAGGACTGTAACTGCTTTACAGAATTCAGCATACTCATGTAATCTATCCTGCTTAAAGCTACCTTTTTCACATCCTTTGCAGTAGGACTGTAACTGCTTTACAGAATTCAACATACTCATGCAATCTATCCTGCTTAAAGCTACCTTTTTCACATCCTTTGCAGTAGGACTGTAACTGCTTTACAGAATTCAACATACTCATGTAATCTATCCTGCTTAAAGCTACCTTTTTCACATCCTTTGCGGTAGGACTGTAACTGCTTTACAGAATTCAACATACTCATGTAATCTATCCTGCTTAAAGCTACCTTTTTCACATAATTTGCGGTAGGACTGTAACTGCTTTACAGAATTCAACATACTCATGTAATCTATCCTGCTTAAAGCTACCTTTTTCACATCCTTTGCAGTAGGACTGTAACTGCTTTACAGAATTCAACATACTCATGTAATCTATCCTGCTTAAAGCTACCTTTTTCACATCCTTTGCGGTAGGACTGTAACTGCTTTACAGAATTCAACATACTCATGTAATCTATCCTGCTTAAAGCTACCTTTTTCACATCCTTTGCGGTAGGACTGTAACTGCTTTACAGAATTCAACATACTCATGTAATCTATCCTGCTTAAAGCTACCTTTTTCACATCCTTTGCGGTAGGACTGTAACTGCTTTACAGAAATCAACATACTCATGTAATCTATCCTGCTTAAAGCTCTGAAAATCTCTATCCTGTTAATATACTGATAGTCTACATGTATCTCACTGCATATTGAATTATCCTATACATATTGTCACCTCTACTATTGTAAATACCTACTTTACCATAGTAATACTTCTGTAATTTTTGTATTCTAATTACTTCCTACCTTTTGAATAATCTTCTATTGAAATTCATTCATTTATTATGTATTAATATTGATTTTTAATTTTTAACTGTTTTTTAATTTTTAAATGTTTAATTTAAATTTTTATTTGTTGGCACTGGACCTTTTCTCCCCAGGCCTCTACTGAAAATGGAAATATATCCAGTTAGACTAGCCCAGTTAACAAATGTAAAATAAAATAAAATAAATAAATAAATAATCTTAGCAAAAGAATATTGTAGTTTGCTGGGACCTCCAAAAGTCATTCTCCATGTCCTACTGATCAGTGGCGTAGATAGAGTTTGTGCCGTCCAGGGCTGTCTGAGTTTGCCGCCCTTCCCACCTCACAAAATCATGGTCGAATGGGGCCTCTCCATACAAAGCCTACACTCCATGCAGCCATTCCAATGTCCCATTACTTAGCTATTTTGCCCATTTTATCATAAACACCGTAATGTGCATACTGCTTTACTTCTACAATGATTATTTGGATTTAATTTAAAACTTTTATTTTACATTTTATAGCAGAAATACCGATAGACATCTGCTAAACAAAGCAATACAGTGTCACAGTGAAAACAGACTTAGCATTAAAGCTTCTGTGCTCTTGAAACTCTCACTCATTGAAACAGCATTGAAATCCACATTCAAAGGAAATGCATCTGGCCAGTGGCGAATAAAGATTACCTTTGGGTTGTTTTCAAATCATAGGCTGCTTGCACATGAAACATACATGTTTACTGATACCCCTTCCTGATTGTATTAAATTATATTCCTTGTAAAATACAGCACACTTGTTAGAGCGAGTTTTAAAGTTATTGTTTTTAAAATTTTTCCAGTAAGCAATGAAATAAAATGCATGAACCAATAATGACAAAACTGCTTAATTCGGAACATTTCCATCATAAAAGTTTACACAAATTTACGCAATCCACCAGTATCACTAAATATGCACAATCTCTGCAGAAGTCAGTCGTCTAAATAATTCCACATTAAAGGGATCTGTAATTAATGAAGAGATCGCTGCTAGAAAACGTTATATTTCATTATTTCATCTACAAAGTGCCTGCTGCATTAAAAAATTATAAACTACTAACATTGCAATAGGGAATGGATGGCAAATTGATAACAGGTTCATAGTTACTAGGTATCTCTGCCAAAGAGGACATTCTCAGGACTTCAGCATCCACCCCCTTTAAAAGTACAACACAGTATGGTATCAGCAACCCATCTACATGCTGTGGGAGTAGAACCCACAGCCTTCTGCATCAAATGCAAGCCTTCTACTTGTTGTGCCACTAACAGAGACTTCACATAAGCAGCACTAAACATCTCTCCCCCAGAGGACGTATGCAGAACAACTTAAGAAATCTGGAAAAAGCCAAAACTGAGTGGGACAAAGGCCCAAAACCAAGGAAACATTTTATAATTGCTTGTACAGTCTTAGAAAAGTTGCTACTTGCTAGAATAAAATGTTTTGTGTTACCATGTATTTCCTGAAAGACAGCCATTTAAGTTTCAATCTATCATCATTACTTAGTGAATTCAGGTCTCACTAACTTGCTAGAAAACCACATATTTTAAGAGGGACCACCCAAAGAGCTGGTGTGGGTAGAGAAAATAGGCCTGATTAACTCTAACCAGCCAGTATGCTCAACTGGGGCATTTTACACACACTTACACACGCACACGACAGACAATGCCACATAAATGAGAAGATAACCTTCCAGCTCAAAATGGAGACAAACGAGCAGTAGATACCTTCCAGCTCAACACTTACCCAACCAACAGATAATTTAAACGTGTCGTCTATGCACAATAACGAATGGACTTAGCAGCAGATAAAAGTAAACTTGCAGTGCAGCCAAACAGATAAAATAAATGAGCAGATAAACTGAAACGGGCCTGAATGGACGTAGCAGCAGATAAACTTGCAGTAGGTCAGCACTGCAGATAAATTACTGCACACTAGCCCAACAGATAATTTAAAGCTATAAATAAATAAATGGGCCCAACAAGAATTAACGCCACAGACAGAAATCGAGCAGATACCTTCCAGGCTCCAGCAGATAAAACTGCACACTTAATCAACCAACAGATAATTTAACGAGCAGATAAAACCTGCACATAAAATAAAGAAATAAACCAGCAGATAAACGAAAATGGGCCTGAATGCACAATGGCGGATTTACTTATAAAATAAATTGATTGCACTTTTTTACTGGAGGCTGGGACATGATGTGGTGGGCCAACACTGTAAAACTTATGCACATCTGCATGATTTGCCATCACTGCTGACATCTGCATGATTTGCCGTCACTGCTGACATCTGCATGATTTGCCGTCACTGCTGACATCTGCATGATTTGCCGTCACTGCTGACATCTGCATGATTTGCTGTCACTGCTGACATCTGCATGATTTGCCGTCACTGCTGTTTATATTGCCTAACTCCCTCCTGTCCAACAGGCAATAACTGGTGTCATCACGCATCCCCCTGTAGGCTGGCGATGAAATCAGCCATAAATTTAAAGTGGCAAACTTAAAACTGGTTATTCAAAAAAAAAAAAAAAAAGACTGGGAAATTCAGAAATTAAGGGGGCCACACGGAAATTTGTGGCACCCCAATATTTTCCCCACAAAACCAGTAAATACCGAGGAATTCCATAAGGTTGAGAAGTATGATCCCGAATCCCTTGGTTACTCAGACCCCCTCTACTGTAGGGCGGCATCTGTCAAATCCCCCTCTGCCTCTGGAGGAAGGCAAGTCCTGAGGGTCCTGGGAATAACACTGAGACTTCCAGAACCACATCTTCTTTGCCCCTCGCTGATTCCTGGAGAAGATTCGTCGAGGGGCTAAGAAGCGGATTCCAATGGAAGACAGAGTCTTCCCATCTTTCTCACTCTGGATGAGTGTGTCATGTACAGTCTTTCGAAAGAGACTAGAACCATCATACGGGGCATTTGTATAAGACGCATGAAAGGGCTGCGAAAAGGCACAAAGTCAGAGCCCAGCATGATGCCTGATGGCAATGCCTGCTACAGCTGCTCTAGCGGCGTCCTCAACAACGTGAGATAGGAGCCACAGAGGTGTTGGAAATGGAGGTGAGGGTGGCCATCTGGGAGGAGAAAAATCTTCTTTTCCACCACTGACACGGAACATGGGGTAGACTCAGCGACCTCCTTAACTATGTCTTGCTGAAGCCTGATCATGTGTGCCATGTAGTTTAGCACATGTACAGAGAATGTTGCGGAAGTCTAGACACAGTTCCCAAAACGGTCCATGGTCCTTGATTCTTGGACCGGTGGATGGACCTGGAACTCTCCTGCATGAGTTCCTCCTTGGTGGCCACTGCCACCACCATGGCATCGACAGGGGATCCTTTCTACCAATGCCGTTTATCAGATAGGGCACCGAGTATCTTATCAAGGCATTTGGTGATAGGCTTCAGTGTGTCGGGGTTCTTCCATGCCCGAGATGTAACGAGATCCACCAGGGGATCCATGGGAGGGGAAACCCAGGATGTAGAGGGTCCTGTGCCAATCACCTCCAGGAACACCAACTCATCAGGGTTGGGTTTTTGGACAGACCACCCCCCACAATGTTGAAGGATCTCCATGATGACTCCAAAAGAGAAATCATCTGAGGGTGATCGTGGGGAACCCTCCCCTTCCTCCAAGTCTGTCTCCTTCAGGATAGACTCCGATGGGGAGTCTAAATGTCTCCTTTTACATGTGTGCTTTCAAGGAACCTCCTCAGGGGTGGTGGCTCTGGGGAGGGCTCGAAAGCTCAATGCTGTTCCCGTAGGGGAATTCTTAGCATAGAGAGATGACAAGCTGTCCCTGAGGGAGCAGGATGGTGAAAACCGAACCAGACACAGAGAGAGCCAGGACGGACTCCGAAGAAGCATCAAGGGTCTTGATGGAACTGAGAGGACCCTCTCCACCATGCTGAAGGCAGACGGAGAATGAAACCCTGGAGCTGGGAGAATGACTGTGTCCATAATTCTTTGAGTCAATGGGGAGCCAGAGCTGAGCCTCCATGTGCCAAGACTCCAAGTGGATGGCCCAGCTTTGAAAAACTTGGAGCCGGGACCACATCTCTAAATTGGTCAGAACCAACCCGCAGAGGGCAATGGCCAGTGTCAAGGTACCATCAGCACTGACCCCTGAATGCCTAGGTTCCTCAGACCCAAGGATTCCGAAACCAGGGATCGGATCAGAGAAGGAGTGATTGGCAAAAAGGCAGACTGCATGCCCCCAGCCCCGGAGGGGGAGGGGGCAAGCAAGACTCCCATCTAAATCTGTGTGGATAAATTTTCAGATCATCTTGTCCACCTCGGCTTCAGAAAGGATGCAGGTGGACTTGGCGGAGGAGGCCACAGACACCAGCCTAGACAGGAGGTGGGGGAGGTCGACACAGGGGAACGGGCCAGAGGAACCTAAAACTCTGGGGAGATGCAAGATGAACGGAGCCGATGGGAGCCTGAGCTGGCAGCTGGGCACGATCTCGCCGGGGGCTCGGCCAAGGAAGAGCAGTCAGAAGACCACTTCCCTCAGCCTATCCCGGTCTCAGTGCTTGGGCTTCTCCCTGTCCCTGGCCCTTTTGGTGGGAGGTTGAGTCCCAGAGGCCAGGGTGGAGGAAGCAGCAGAAGCTGAGGATGAAGCTTGGGCCTCCACAGTGGGAGGAGGAAGGAGGTCCTTAAAGATTAGCTTATTCCTCCCTGTCAATCAATGTGTGAGGGTTGAACCACATGCAGATCGAACAGGAGGAATCCAAGTGGCGGACCAATAAACAAACTATGCACAGGGTGTGGCCATCAGTAGGGGAAAGCTTATGGCCACACTCCGTGCACTTCCTAAACTCTGGCTTAGGAGTCTCAGCCATGGTAGTGGAAACAGAGGGCTCAGAAAACACACAGACACAGACACAGACACACACACACCTAAGTAGAGGGAGAAAGATAAAGCGGGAACAGAAAGTTTTTTTTTTTTCATTAAGAGCCGACGCCTGAGCACAAAGGTAGAGGAAGGTGAAAGAGTAGAAAGAGGATAGGAAAAGACCAAAGGATAGGAAACAATTAGCAAAAAATACTCTCCTAATACTGGAGCAAAGGACCACTATGCTAGCAATACACGCAGCAAAGGAGATCTGAGGGGAGGAGGGAGACAGGGGCATTATGGGTAGAGGAGGAGCTTGGAGCTCGGATCCAATGCTGGAGAATGCGACCGAGTCGGATCCATCCCAGATCCATGTCCTCACAGGTTGAACAGCAAATGAAAACAACAACTTCAGATCTATAATTTTATGCTAGATTTACTGACATTTTTCTGATATGGTCAAAAACCATGTTTGAATTGGATTTATTTTTGTAAAGTCTCAATTTGGAAGCTGAATTTCTGGAATTTTCTAGTCTTGCTAGATCTTTTGCCATAACTGTTTACATGTTACAGTCCACAAAATTAACAGTAAGTTTGAAACTAGCATTATTTACAACACTACAACACGTAATTCTTTGCTCCATTATTGGAGTATAAACGCACCACACTGAATCACAAAATTGGAGTCATTAAAAGTGTGCACAGCAGGATAAATAATCGCACCATTCATGCAGGTAGTGTTCCGGTTTTAGAACAACAATTGAAAAGAAGATCCTTGTTTTAGGAATATCCTGAGGCCCCGGAAGTACAGGGAAAGTAATCAACAAGCATTTGGAATGGAATTCAGCTGTGCGCTTGATATATAGTTTAGATAGTTCTTGAAAAAAATATAATACAGGACAACTGGAAAATTTTAAAGGGGAATAATTAAGTTATTCTAATGGTGGAGTGGATTCACCCAAGTTTTTGAACAAAAAGGGAGTAACATTAAAAATACTTTAGAATCAGATACAGGAAATTTACACAATGATGACAACAGAAGGGGAACCTTCAAATGCTAAAACTGCAATTATTGTAGATTTATCAGTGATGCCCAGGAATATATTATGCTACCATTAACACCACAATCAGCCCCCTGGTTTGTTTTCTTGTACAGCTGAATTTGTGGTCTACATAGTGGTCTGTTGCACAAGTGAATATTTTTATTTTGGAAAAAAAGCAAAAAAAATAGCTTGAGGATCAGTGAACTTGTCCATGCAATTAAAAATAAGGGCTTGATAATGCATTGTACAAACATTCAAATTTGTCTTCTAACTTTAAAATGTCTTTACTTAGTATGTTCAACTTTGCAAACAGAAATGTGAGGGATGCTAACAGAGACGATTATTTGGAATACCCATTCTAGACTATAAGTGGCAAATTAATTTGAATGCAATACATAGTTTGAATTTGTCAGTTAACTTCAAATGCTACTTGCCACGAAATTTTAAATATTACACTATTTGAAATATTCAGTATTTTTGGTAGGTAGGCCGCGGTGGTGCAGCGGTTAGCATTGTCGCCTCACAGTAAGAGGTTCTCCCATTCGACTCTCGGCTGGAGCACCTTCTGTGTGGAGTCAGCATGTCCTCCCCGCGGTTGAGTGACGTTAAAGACATGCAGGTAGGTGCGTGCGCAAATGGGAGTGCCTTCTTTGAAGGTTGGGCGTCGGGCTGGCAACTCGGCACCGTAAAAATACACTGCCAATCATTAGCGAACAGGAGTTCCGCTGTGGCGACCCCTAACAGTATTTTTGGTAGGTAATGTAATGAAGTCTAAGTCCTGACTGAAATTTAGAAGATGAACATGCTTTAGTACTTTTACCTGTGTTCTTATTTTGTACTAAAAGTGATTTTATTTCCACAACATTTTGCTGAAACTGTCTGTTTTCCTTTTTAATGGACTTTTGATTTTTCTTCGATTATTATAGCATAGAAGAACAATGCAAGTGGCTATGGCATACGGTTGACTTTACATTTGCCTTTGATAAGATTTTTCACTAGTAACTGGTTAATAGACTTAAGGGGTTAGTTATTATACCTTCAATTATAGAGCAGATCCAGGGATGGCAGTGTTAAAAATGTAGGTAATGCTTTGAATTACGATATGGGACACTACTGAATTGACATTTATTTAGTCTTTATATGTGAGATATTGTAGTACCAACAATCACTTGTACTCTCTATATCCAGATGATATGAAAACAGGCAACTACTACCTGAGAATTCAGATGACATCACTATTCTACAGTCTTCTTTATATACTTGAACACTTGCACACCTAAAAACATACGTTTATACACAGTTGGTTAGGTGTGGGCAGGTCCCCCTCTGTAGTTTAGTGGGCACAAAGTAATACGGCCATAAATAAAAATAAAGCTGGGCACAAAGACTTAAACGAATCAAAGAATATTAATGACATAAATACTGAAAACATATTAAAGATAATGGATCTTGGGATTGCGTTGGATAACAAACTGCCCTTTGATGAGCAGGTACAGAATGGGGGTTAAAGAATACTTAGTAATCTTTGGAACCCTTCCATTAATAAGAAAACAAAAATACTTCTGTAAGGTATTCAATGAAGAACAAAAATGATCCAGTAAACTGAGGAGATATCCTGTCAAGATCATCTAAAGAGTTTCGGAACATTACTTATGACTGTGCCTTGTTTTCTGAGAAAGTACTTTAAAATGGTTCACAAAAGTTATGCATGACATTTGCAAAGAAAAACAGTACAACTTACTGGTTCCCTGAGAGAGTTGTGAATGACTGGAATGGGTTTCCAAAATCTAGTAGGCAATCAAACAATATAATCAATTAAAAGCAGCTTTACACAGCTATTTGATAATCAATATTTTGCCTATTAGATAAACTACAGAGGGGGACCTGCCCACACCTAACCAACTGTGTATATACGTATGTTTTTAGGTGTGCAAGTCTTTAAGTATGTGAAAGCAGTGAGACTCAGTGAGTGAAAGAAGTATATTAAATGCAACAGGTCCTAATACAGATCTCCGTGGAATGACTGATTTCACTTACCCCAAATCAGAGTGAAAAGTATATTAAATGCAACAGGTCCTAATACAGATCTCCGTGGAATGACTGATTTCACTTACCCCAAATCAGAGTGAAAAGTATATTAAATGCAACAGGTCCTAATACAGATCTCCGTGGAATGACTGATTTCACTTACCCCAAATCAGAGTGAAAAGTATATTAAATGCAACAGGTCCTAATACAGATCTCCGTGGAATGACTGATTTCACTTACCCCAAATCAGAGTGAAAAGTGTATTAAATGCAACAGGTCCTAATACAGATCTCCGTGGAATGACTGATTTCACTTACCCCAAATCAGAGTGAAAAGTATATTAAATGCAACAGGTCCTAATACAGATCTCCGTGGAATGACTGATTACACTTACCCCAAATCAGAGTGAAAAGTATATTAAATGCAACAGGTCCTAATACAGATCTCCGTGGAATGACTGATTTCACTTACCCCAAATCAGAGTGAAAAGTATATTAAATGCAACAGGTCCTAATACAGATCTCCGTGGAATGACTGATTTCACTTACCCCAAATCAGAGTGAAAAGTATATTAAATGCAACAGGTCCTAATACAGATCTCCGTGGAATGACTGATTTCACTTACCCCAAATCAGAGTGAAAAGTATATTAAATGCAACAGGTCCTAATACAGATCTCCGTGGAATGACTGATTTCACTTACCCCAAATCAGAGTGAAAAGTATATTAAATGCAACAGGTCCTAATACAGATCTCCGTGGAATGACTGATTTCACTTACCCCAAATCAGAGTGAAAAGTATATTAAATGCAACAGGTCCTAATACAGATCGCCGTGGAATGACTGATTTCACTTACCCCAAATCAGAGTGAAAAGTATATTAAATGCAACAGGTCCTAATACAGATCTCCGTGGAATGACTGATTTCACTTACCCCAAATCAGAGTGAAAAGTATATTAAATGCAACAGGTCCTAATACAGATCTCCGTGGAATGACTGATTTCACTTACCCCAAATCAGAGTGAAAAGTATATTAAATGCAACAGGTCCTAATACAGATCTCCGTGGAATGACTGATTTCACTTACCCCAAATCAGAGTGAAAACTCACGTAACAATATAGGGGTTAATTACAGTTGGTACTAGGATTGTATAACTCTTATGATCATAAATACGGGCATACATTTAGCAAACCCATGTTTGAAAATATCAAGTAATGATCCTATTAAGCTACTGCAGATATAAACGGCTGAAAATATCTTTTGTAACTTTCCAATTAATAAAGCTTCATCTTATGGACCTTTAATTCTTGATCTTGCCAAAGACACACCCTTTATGTACAGGCATAACAATGACCAATTTCCAGGTTATGAGGACTTGACATGAGTATAGTAACAAGTTATAAAAGAGGGTAACATTGGTAATTGGATCCCCTGATAATGCAGCCAAAACCCACTAGGGATGCTGTATGCGCCTGACTACTGTACTGTCATCTTTTATTCTGTCAAGAGACTTAGTTACTAAATCAGCTGTAAATCCTGGACTTGGAACGGTATCTTTATTTCAGATGAAAACACCCAAGGGTAATGCTCAATTCGTTTCGTAATTGTGTACTAATATTTCTAAAATATCAATTAAAGATATTTGCTAAATCAGTATCTAGATGCAGTTTTCTTCTCAACAGAAGCCATTGGCTCAATACTGCTGACATCTTTTGTTCCTATTAACATATGAGAATAATTCGGCAAATTTTGACTATCATAAGTATTCTTTGTTAATTTGCATGCTTTTAAATGGTTTTCTGTTTCACAGTAGACAAGGAGTATGTTTCTTAAACTCTCTACCTCTTTCTTTTCCATTTCAATAACTTAGAACTCTGTTGGCACACAGCAAGAGGTAAATTTGTCATTTTTTCTTGCAACTAATTTTCTGTAGATGTTCATGTATTAAACAAAGGTTTTGAAACATAGACAATGCTAACCGTTCATAGTGGGGGATTACTGCATAAGGGACAAAAAGATCAATTAAAACACACAGAGTTGTTGAATAAAATACCCTATCCAATTGTCAAGGTTTTTTAAAATAATTATAGACTCATGTTTGCATACACACACACACACACATATATATATATATATATATATATATGTGTGTGTGTGTGTGTGTGTGTGTGTGTGCATGTGCATGTGTACATAAGTGATATATATATATATATATATATATATATATATATATACACATATATATGGGTTCCCTTTATAATTTTGAAAAACTGAAATACAGAATTTCAGTTTTCCGAAATTCTAAGCCCGAAAGCTTGAAATCGCGAAACTCCAGAAACGCGAAATTTAAAATCCTGAAGTTTGGAGCTTCTGGTGTTGGATGTGCAGGCAAGTCTGTACGAGTGTGTAGGTTATGGGTTGTAGTGTATGTTACTGTGTGTTTTGGTTGTGATATGTGTGTGCAAGGGGCTGTGGAATGTGTGGGTGTGAGTTACCTTTGTGTGTGTAATTGTGTGGTCTCGGAGTTAGAATATATAGGTAGGGGGTGTGGGGGTTGAGGGGGGCTTGTCCCCCTGGTTATTTGTATTTTAGGATTGTATGTTTGGTTGTGGGGGGAGAGTGTGTGTATGTGTGTGTTGTGTTTGCAGTGTATGTTCGTGATTTTAAGTTTCGCGCTTGTGGTGTTTCAGGCTTGTAAGGTTTCGGGATTTGAATTTCGGAAAACTGAAATTCGGTATTTCAGTTTTCCGAGATTCTCAGGTGAATCCATATATATATATATATATATATATATATATATATATATATATATATATATATATATATATATATGTGTGTGTGTGTACACAAGTGATCGTAAAACAATAATCTCCACCCCTTAAACACATTCAGGCTAACAAATTGATGTCAATAAGGAAACTAAATTCTTTGTCATGGAAAGCCCTACAAGTCAAACACAGATAACCACATACATGTTTGTGACTCATTTTCATATAAACTGATGAGCTTTAACCTTAAAGCATACTGTAAATGACTAACATTCAGAATTTTCTCTGTAAACCTTTGTTGGATACTTCAGGAGTTAAGATATCCGCTATTTTTAAAACAACTGTAGTCTGGGTAGATGATAATTATGGTGCTAGTAAGTCTTTACATGCTTCTTTGTTCAAAGTAAAAAATGAGAATTAGATTTAGGTTTTAATATATTACAGATTATTCTCATTTGTAATACATTACGGATTATACTAATTACTTATCTCCAATTTAATATTTACAATTCTAGCAATTCACAATACATTAATTACACATTAAAATCTTTTAAAAACTTTGCATTTAAAAATACTGAATTAAAAATTGGTTGGGTATAAATTTTCCCTTTGACATTATTTGAGTGTCAACAGAAGAATTATTTATTTACTTGTTTGTTTTATTTTACATTTGTTGGCCGGGATAGTCCGACTGGATACTTGTCCATTTTTAGCGGAGCCCTAAGGAGAAAAGCTCCATACATACATACAGAAAAACTGTTACATTAAACAAGCTAAAGCACTGTTACAGATACAATACATAGGATAAAAGTCATTCATTCTGTCATATATAAATCTGATTTGTTATAGAGTAACAATTAGGAAGCAATGTAGGGGTGGCCCAAAGACCTCTTTAGCACATCTTTATACTGCCAGAGTTAGTCAGGATTAGAGCAAGGACATAGCCATTGCCTTTCAAAGTACTGTTGTAGATTTTTTTGAACTGGGTTAGAACGGGTTCTGAAGTAAGCTCAGCAGGAAGTGAGTTCCATATTTTGCCAACAGAGTTGGCATATAGAGTGTCTCCAGATGAGTTGTTGCTGTTGAGGGTTTGGACTAGTAATTTGTTGGATGAGCGAAGTGTCTTGAGGTTGCTGTAAAGGGTGATAATTTTTGTAAGTACGGGTATGTTTTCAGGTTGGTAGAGAATTTTATGTGCTACTATTAGCTGATTGTATTGAAGTTGGATAGGCAATTCTAGCCCCCCTAGATTCTTTATGTTCAGACAGTGGTGTGTTCTGTATGCTGGTCCAGTGGCTGGAGAGTTTATTAAGGTCAGACTTATGCAGTTTGTGAAGAGACAGGATGCATAAAGGAGGGTGGAAAGTAGATATGTATGGGCAATTACCATCCTAGCTAGTGGAGTGAAGAAAGGTTTGATCTTGTATAGTGAGCCAAGTTTTTTATTAACTTGTTTTAATAGTTTGATTAATATGCATATCAAACTTGAGGTTATCATCAACTGTTAACACCTAAGAGTTTGGTACAGGGATCTGGGACAATGACAGTGCCATTGTGGGACAATGACAGTGCCGTCGTTAGATTTTATAGTAAAGGTTGGAATGGAGGCTTTACGAGTGGGGGGAGAAAAGCAGTAGCTTTGTTTTGTTACGATTTAATAGGAGACATCAATTACAGACCCAATTTTCAACAGTATTAAAAACAAAACATTTTGGGATAGAGTCTGCAGACTTAAAGGAGAGGTGGCAGAGAAAATCAAAGGGGAGTCATCCGAATACTGAATGCAGGTGGCTGTTGGGATGACTGTGTACCAGTCATTAATAAAGATAGAAAATAATAAGGGTCCTAATATAGAGCCCTGAGGGACCCCAAGGGTGATAGATAGAAGGGAAGATAGTATGTTCTGCCTGTCTACCACTCAGATAAGATTTGAACCACTGGATAGTCTGGACATCTAGTGGAATAGTTTTAAGTGTGTGTGAGTAGTTGGTGGTTGACCATGTCGAAGGCTTCGGAGAGATCAAGAAAGAGGGCAGAAGAAAGCTTATTGTTGTTTTGTTTTTTTATTAATAACATTGGAGAAGGACAGAAGTGCCATGGTTGTACTGTGGAATGGTCTGAAAAACTGCTCATAGGTAGATACTAGGCTATCGGCCCAAGGGCCTACGTAAGCCTAGCCAACAAGGTTCGTTGGCTTACGCCACCCAAGAAAGTTATTTTCCTGTGTCACTGTCGAGCAGACACAGAAGTGATCCCTGTGGTGTATTTCCTGTTTCCCATCCACTCATCAAGATTTTTCCTGAAGAGTGCTAATGAAGAACTTTGCTTGACATAGATGGGTTGTCTGTTCCAGAGTATGGGAAGTCTCTGGGACAGGAATCTATCCCTCCAGCATGTCCTGTTTATTGTGGTGACAAGGTTTAGGTCCCTAGAGGGTGTAGCTCGGAGGGATTGGGATTTCTTTAGGTGTAGCATGTCCAACAGCTTTGGGTTTGACATAGCTTTATATGTTAGGCAGAGATCATCTCAGAGTAGGCGATATGCTACAGAGTAAAGCTGGAGTTTTTTGAGACGGTCACTGTAGGGCATTTGTTTGAGGCCAGTAATCCTCTTTGTGAGGTACTTCTGTGGCCTTTCCAGCTGCTGCAGATATCTTGTGAGGTACATTCCAAAAGGGGCATTGTACTCTATAATGGGTCTAATGAGTGTCGAGTAGAGGGGAACAATGACCTCTTTGTTCCTGGATGAGAACCCTTTCATGATGAGGTGTGCCACGTAGAAGGACTTCCTGACTACTGTGACGATGTGACTATCAAAGGAGAGACTACTGTCCACCTGGGTCCCATGGTCTCTTATCACACATTCGGTGTTAAGTAGATTGCTGCCTATGTGGTAGTTCATGGGTACAGAGTTTTTACCAAAGGGGATGACACTGCACTTTTTGGCACTGAGCTTGAGGTCATGGCTCTGACACCAGGCATCTGTCTCAGTGAGGCCCTTCTGTAGGATGTCCACATCATTTGGGGACTTGACTATGTCTCTTAGTTTGCAGTCATCTGCGAACTTCGTTAGCCAGAGGCCTTATGTGTTAGCCTGTACTTCAGAGAAGTAGATACCCAACAGGAGAGGTCCCAGGACGGAACCCTATGGTACTCCACTTGTCACTGCTTTGAGGTCAGATTTCGAGTCTGCAGCTTTTACAGTGTGGGTTCTGTCAGTGAGCCAGTTGGCATCCCATCTTGTAATGTAGGGATTTATACCTAGTTTAGTGAGTTTAGCTATAATTCCAGAATGGGGGATGGTGTCGATAGCCTTGGCGAGGTCAAGATAGGCTGCGTGATCCACCTTATCCTCATCTACGGCTTTGGTGACTGCCTCAAAGACATCGATCAGGTTCAGGAGGCATGATCTGCCTTTCACAAACCTGAACTGGGTGGGATCCAGAGTTTGGAGGTTACCAATGTCTTTGTTTATGAGTTCCATGATGATACATTCCATGGCCTTGCAAACCAGGCTTGTCAAGCTAATAGGTCGATAGTTCCCGGGATAAGTGGTAGCTCCCCCTTTGTGGAGTGGGTTAACTGTTGCTGTGTGCCATTCAGTGGCCACAAAGCCTGATGCGAGGCTATTACTGAACATGGTGCTTAAGTGGGGAGCCAGTTTGTTCTGAAGTTCGTGTAAAACGCAGCCTGGGATGTTGTCCGGTCCCATGGATGCTGTGTTTTTGGCTTTAGAGAGTGCAGCTTTTACCTGCATAGTTGTGATTACAGGGACTCTGCATTCTTCCTGTATAGATATGGGCCCTTTAGGGGGTGAGAGGGGGGTAAAGTTAGCACTGAACCTATCTGCCAGGATGCTGGCAATATCAGTTGGTTCTGAAATTTTCGTGCCTTTGTGCTGCAACTCAGAGCAGATCTGGGTGTTGCCATCGAGAGTCTTGACATAGCTATAGAATGCTTTGCGGGTGTCCTTGGAATTGGTGGCAATTTTGTTTTCGAAGCTAGCTTTGGAGGATCTTATAAGGGATCTCAGCTTCTTACCAGGGAGCTCCTCCACTCATGGGATTTTACTCTCTTTTGCAATAGTTTCTTCCTTCTGTTGTACAGTTTGTTTATGGCAGGGGACCACCAAAATAGCTTCCTTCTTTTGGAGGATAGCGTCTTGGTTCTGTTTGGGATAGCAAGATCCATGCACTCATGTAAGTGCTTGTAGAGTGCATTTGTGTAGGATTCAGCAGTTGTAACTGTACTGTCCGTCTGCATGGGTGTCATGAAGTTCACCACTTCTGTCTTAAGAAGCATGTAGTTGGCTTTGGAGAATTTTTTTACTGTGGTTTCCTTAATCGGGGTGGGGGCGGGATGTGGGTATCAAGGGTGATTAGCTTATGGCCGGATCGGACCAACGAGGAGTTGACTTCAGGTGTGGAACATCGGTCACTCATGTTGGTAATGACTAGGTCTAGGATATTGTTGCCCCTGGTGGGGGTGTGGATAAGTTGATCTAGGGCATTGGAGTTTATGAATTCCACAAAGTGTTGAGTTAAGGAGTTGGTACATGAGTAGATTTCCCAGTTAATGGTGGGGTAGTTGAAGTCGCCCATTATTAGGGTGTTTGGTTGAACCCTAATATTTTCCAGTACGTCAAGAAAAGAGGAGTGGGAATCCTGGGGCACGGTGAGGGATCTGTAGCAAGCTACAATTTGGATTGCAGTTTTGCCCAGAGTTAGTTGCACTTGGATAACCTCAGATGCATTATGCTGAGCAACTAGTCTGGAGGTGTGGATATCCTTAATGAATATGGACACACCTCCGCCTTTGGTGTTTCGGTCCCGGTTACAAGGTCGAAAAGTGTGGTATGAGTTATAGCCTGGTAGTGCAGGGGTGCTTATCCAGGAGAAAGTGCTGAATGAGATGGCTCAGGAGTTGTTTACGGATGCACTTCTCCATAATTTTAGGCAAGGGGTGACAAAATAGCTATACGTCTGTAATTTGACAGTTCATTGGAACTGTCCCCTTTGTAGAGTAGAATAACATGGGATGCCATCCAGATGGAGGTAATAGTGGCTTCTGATATAGTTCCATTGATCAGGATAGAGATTGGGTATGCTATGGCATCTGTAGCTTTTTGTAGATACTCAGCTGGGAGGTGATCCACTGCAAGGGCGGTAGGTTTTAGTTTCTGATTAGGGCAGGGATAAGTAATGTGGAAACTGGTTGAAAGTTAAAGGGGAGTTGAAAACTAGGTGAGCGTTAGGACTTGGGCAACTGGGAGATAGTTGCTTAGCTAGTGACTGGATAGTTTCTGTGAAGAAACTATTAAAGGAATTGGCAACGCTTTCCGAAAGTTTTTGGATGGTAGCCGAGGGGGTAGGAGTTGTGCATTGCCCTGGGTGAATAAGTTTATTTATGCCTGCCCAAAAATTCTGCAGATTGTTTTGATGCTTCTGTTGTAAATGGCAGTAAACGTTTTTTTTATCTAGGGTGGTAGATTTTTTAATGTTGTTCCTTAGTTGTCTAAATCTCAGTTGATCTAAAGGGGATTTTGTGGTACGCCAAGTGGTCCAAGCTTTGTTTCTAAGTAAGATCATTTGTCGGGTTTCTTTTGAAAGCCATGCAGCAACTTTTGCTTTAGTTCTTATAGAACATGCAGGAGGCATGGGTCTCAAGGATGGCTAGGAATTTGGTGTTGAAATATAATACAGCTTCAAGTGGTACATACTTTGAGTTCATTTCGGAAATTAGCGAGGTTATAGTTTTTCTTGTTTCTAATTGTTTTGTAAGTAGGTTGGTGGGGGATGTCAGTCTTATGCCTGGTTAGACAGGTAAGAGAATGTCACTTATGTCTTCAAGTCGGGTACCGGCCCTATACATGTGGGGATGGCTGTTAATGAATATCCAATCTATGATACTATCTTTGTTGTTACGTTTACTGATCCTAGTAGGGTACGATCATATCTGAGTAAATCCATATAGATTTACATTGATGGTCAGAGATTCTGAGGAACAAATAGTCCAGCTGATGTTGAAGTCTCCTAGAACAATGGTTTCTTGAGGGTAGTTACTAGACAACCAAGAGAGGATATCTTCTAGGGTGTTTGCATTATTACCTGGGGGAATGTAGACACAGGCTATGTTAATACTTTTGTTTTTATTAATTTGAAGCTTGGTAATGAGAACTTCAGCATTATCAATACGGGGTGGTTGTGTAGAATCAGAGGTCACATATAGAGTAGTTTTGTATAGTGCAGCTACCCCTCCTCCCTTCCTAGTCGTATGGTCTAATCTTACTATGTTATAACCTGGGGGTAAAACCTCGTTATCTGCCGTTGATGGTTTTAGACAGGTTTCAGTAAGACAAAGTATATCCGGGGACTGTGTCTCTAAGAGTGCATGCAGGTGGTGGACCTTATTATTTAAGGTTCTAATACTTAAGTAGTAAAATAAATTAAAGCACCTGGGTGACACACTATATCGCTTATAAAATTTATTAACAAAAATAAGAACAAAAAGTGAGTGCTTTCACAACTTCACGTTGCTTCATCAGACAATATTAATAAGAATCAACTCAGTTTAAATAGAATTCAAACGCAATTTAAATTTAAAGGAATAGGCATCCGAAATTAAGATCCTGTGAAAGCAGTTACATATAAAACATTTAAATTATTAATTAAAACATGTTAAAACCGTTGTTCAAACTTAAGAAGATATGGCAGAATATTACATATAAAAATATGTTGTTTATTTTGTTAATGTCTGAGGCGTCTTGCTTTGAGAAAAGGAACTAATGAGGTGGTGCCATTTAAACCTGGGTACCTGTCTGCACTCAGTTTAATTATCCACTTCTGTTCAAGTTCTTCAGTTACATTTTCTATATCCCTCCCCTACTGGTCCGTTGTACATGCTGCAGAACAAAGATTTAAATGACTGAGAATGATCTGTGGTCATGACATGGTTTGCTAAGGCATTAGAATGTTTTTGATTATTTATGTCCCTCATATGTTCTAAGATCCTCTCCTTGAGCATTCTATTTGTTTTGCCTATATAAAAAACTGAGCATATTAGGCAAAAACTAAAATAAACAACATCAGTGCTTCTACAATCATAATACTGCTTATTATACCATGACCCCCCCCCAAAATGTGCACGCTGATTGGCCAGCGTGCCCGTTGTAAATCGAGTTATACTAATGGAAAAAAGTCCGGTCGCCCGGACTTTTTTCCCTTAGTATAACTCGTTTTTTTAAAACACTGTCTCGCTATGTTAAATGGGTTTAACATAGCGAGACAGTGTTTTAAAAAAAGCAATGGAGAAAGCAAGATCTCCGTTGCTTTTTTTAGTGTCTCGCTATGTTAAATGAGTTTAACATAGCGAGACAGTTTAAAAAGCGGAGATCTTGCTTTCTCGCTTTTGCTCACAGCTCTGATGTACTGCGCAGGCGTGCAGTACATCAGAACTGCCGCGGATGCCAGACATCTGCGGAAGGGCAGCAAACAGGCATTATACTATGCCATTATTTAAGAAAAGTAATAGTTTCTTTTCTTAAATAATGTCATGGTATAATAGCAATAACCCACTTCTGGGTGTGGGTAATGCTAAATTTACCCACGGTTGGCGTGGTTTGGTCCCGAGGGTGAAGCATTACCCACACCCAGGCGTGGGTTATTGCTATAGTATATAATGTAAAATGTCTAGTAGGATGACAGTACTTATTTTTAGTAAAAATATACTTGCAAGCACTACAATTTCTGCATGGAAACGTGCCTTGTCTTCTGGAGAAATTGGTTGTACGAAGTCTCTCATTATTGCAAAAATGTTGCTTTAATGAAATATTATTCCTAAAACTAAATTTTGGGACATCACCAATGTATGAGATTAGACCAGGTACTTCATGTAATAAGTGCCAGTTTTTTTTAACTACATCTGTATACTGATTAATATCATGTACTTATCAACCCATAACTAAATTAGCCGCAAACGCTATTATTGATAAGGTCTCTTTTTTAGTATTTGACTTATTGATTACTGGATTGATTGATGAACCTCTTTTTAAATACTTTACAGTGCAGAAACCACTAGTACCAAGAATATATGGACGGCCTAAAATCCATAAGGATTTGCTTGTTCCACCTATGCGTCCTATCGTTTCAGGGGCAGGCTGGTGCATTGAACCCTTATCTATATTTGTAGAGGGTAATTTACATGGCTTTTTAGATAATTGTTACACAGTTCTTAGGGATACCAAAATGTTCTTGCAACGGTTATATAATAGAATAGAAACTCTTGATAAGAATGAAGATTATGTGTTCCTTACATGATATTGAGTCTCTCTTTACTAGTATACCCAATTCATGGAGAGTAGAAAAAATAAGGGAGTTTTTGACAGCTGATAAGAGTCTTACAACTAATAAGATTCTTTTAATCTGCACTTTGCTAGAAATTATACTAGAGAATAATGTGGTCACATTTCAAGAACAGTTCTTCCTTCAACAAGTTGGCGTGGCAATGGGCACTTCGTGTGCAAATAGCTACGCAAACTTATCCTTGGTCTGTTGGGAAGAACAACATATTCTTTCTACTCAGAACCCATTTTTTGATCAGGTACTCTGGTACGTACGTTTCGTGGACGATGTCTTTATGTTATGGAGAGGCAATGGTACAGATATTACAAGATTTATGGTCTATCTTCATAATACTACAGATTTTTTGAGGTTTACATTTCATTTTTCTGATACATACATTAATTTTCTTGATGTAAATGTCTCTAAAGTTGAACTAAGACAAATTAAGACAAGTATTTATTATAAGCCTAGTAGAAAAAATACATGCCTTCATAAAACTAGCATGCATCCTAGGCACATCCCTAGAAATGTACTAAAGGGGCAAGTGTATAGGACACTACACTTACATAATAGAGACCAAGATGCTCTGTGTAACCTCAAAACTGAATTTTTAGAGAGGGGCTACTCGAGCACAGAAATTAATAATACAATATCAGATGCATGGAGCTTAAGACATACGAGATGTAAACCATACATGAATTCTGAAGACACTGTTAGAAATATTAGTGATACTGGAGCAAATGTCAGTAACTTTAGAGTAGTGTTTCAGTTTGCGAGCAATATTAATCAGTATACAGATGTAGTTAAGAAAAACTGGCACTTATTACATGAAGTACCTGGTCTAATCTCATACATTGGTGATGTCCCAAAATTTAGTTTTAGGAATAATATTTCATTAAAGCAACATTTTTGCAATAATGAGAGACTTCGTACAACCAATTTCTCCAGAAGACAATGCACGCTTCCATGCAGAAATTGTAGTGCTTGCAAGTATATTTTTACTAAAAATAAGTACTGTCATCCTACTAGACATTTTACATTATATACTAAGCAGTATTATGATTGTAGAAGCATATAGAAAATGTAACTGAAGAACTTGAACAGAAGTGGATAATTAAACTGAGTGCAGACAGGTACCCAGGTTTAAATGGCACCACCTCATTAGTTCCTTTTCTCAAAGCAAGACGCCTCAGACATTAACAAAATAAACAACATATTTTTATATGTAATATTCTGCCATATCTTCTTAAGTTTGAACAACGGTTTTAACATGTTTTAATTAATAATTTAAATGTTTTATATGTAACTGCTTTCACAGGATCTTAATGTTGGATGCATATTCCTTTAAATTTAAATTGCGTTTGAATTCTATTTAAACTGAGTTGATTCTTATTAATATTGTCTGATGAAGCAACGTGAAGTTGTGAAAGCACTCACTTTTTGTTCTTATTTTTGTTAATAAATTTTATAAGCGATATAGTGTGTCACCCAGGTGCTTTAATTTATTTTACTACTTTATACACTTTTTTAGCACCTTGGTATACCGGAAGCCGTTTTTCTTTTTTATATCTAATACTTAGGTGACTGACCAGGAGTGTGTTCGAAGGTCTATTTAAAGTTTGTAGGTTAATTTAAAGTTCATAGATTACATCTTCACTGTGTGGCTCATTGGCAGAATAGCAGTTTTATAACAAGGTATAATTGTTTTTGTCATACAAACTGTAAAGATATAAATAAATCCAGGGACAAGGTGGTCATAACATCCCTGTATTCTTCCCTTATAAGACCCATTATTGAGTACAATGCCCCTTTCTGCTTGTACCTCACAAGGCACATGCAGCAGCTGGAGAAGCTACAGAAGTTCCTCACCAGGAGAATCCAGGGCCTCAAACATCTACCCTACACAGACAGGTTAAAGGCCATGTCCCAAACATCTACCCTACACAGACAGGTTAAAGGCCATGTCCCTCTACTCAGTCTCCTACACATGCATCAGAGGTGACCTCTGTCTGGCCTACAAAGCAATCTTAGACCCCGCCTTGATGGGACTGCTGCATATCCATTGCTCCACTCGAGTAACCCGCACATGCAACCTCAACCTGGTCTGTGGCACCAATAGGACTTGGTGGGACAGATAGTGTCTCCTCCATTTGTGGAACAGACACCCTCTCCACGTCAAGCAGAGTACCTCATTAACTATTTTGAACCACAACCTGGATAACTGGAAGGGGAACAGAAAATACACCACCCCTGGGATTCCACATGTGTCCCTGCTGGACAAGGGCATAGGGTGCTGACTTGTTGGAACAGGGGCTAAATTATTGGCTAGACTTGTAGGGCCTCAGGGCCAATAGCCTAATAACTTCCTATGATCCTATAAATTAATATTTGAAGTTGGAATATCTCAAAATGATATGATGCTTCAACATCAAATTAAACTTTATAAACAAAAAATAAGTTCTTTTATTTGCTTTTAGAATAGTTGTGCCAATTTATTTTTGAAAAAGATAGTAAAACAATTTTATCTAACTTATATAAAATAATTTTAAAATATAGACTTGCTGTTAATGATGGATTTCTTTTAAAGAATGAACAATAACATAACTCAGATTTAGATAACAAATTATATTTTGAAATCTACACTTGCTTCTGAAGTTTATTTTGTTACGATTTATACATGGAAGTGCACTCATAGCACTGTTTAAGCTCCATGAAGTCTACACTTGCTTCTTTGTTAAGATTTATACATGGAAGTGCACTCATAGCACAGTTTAAGCTCCATGAAGTCTACACTTGCTTCTTTGTTACGATTTATACATGGAAGTGCACTCATAACACTGTTTAAGCTCCATGAAGTCTACACTTGCTTCTTTATTACGATTTATACATGGAAGTGCACTCATAGCACTGTTTAAGCTCCATGAAGTCTACACTTGCTTCTTTGTTACGATTTATACATGGAAGTGCACTCATAGCACTGTTTAAGCTCCATGAAGTCTACACTTGCTTCTTTGTTACGATTTATACATGGAAGTGCACTCATAGCACTGTTTAAGCTCCATGAAGTCTACACTTGCTTCTTTGTTACGATTTATACATGGAAGTGCACTCATAGCACTGTTTAAGCTCCATGAAGTCTACACTTGCTTCTTTGTTACGATTTATACATGGAAGTGCACTCATAGCACTGTTTAAGCTCCATGAAGTCTACACTTGCTTCTTTGTTATGATTTATACATGGAAGTGCACTCATAGCACTGTTTAAGCTCCATGAAGTCTACACTTGCTTCTTTGTTACGATTTATACATGGAAGTGCACTCATAGCACTGTTTAAGCTCCATGAAGTCTACACTTGCTTCTTTGTTACGATTTATACATGGAAGTGCACTCATAGCACTGTTTAAGCTCCATGAAGTCTACACTTGCTTCTTTGTTACGATTTATACATGGAAGTGCACTCATAGCACTGTTTAAGCTCCATGAAGTCTACACTTGCTTCTTTGTTACGATTTATACATGGAAGTGCACTCATAGCACTGTTTAAGCTCCATGAAGTCTACACTTGCTTCTTTGTTACGATTTATACATGGAAGTGCACTCATAGCACTGTTTAAGCTCCATGAAGTCTACACTTGCTTCTTTGTTACGATTTATACATGGAAGTGCACTCATAGCACTGTTTAAGCTCCATGAAGTCTACACTTGCTTCTTTGTTACGATTTATACATGGAAGTGCACTCATAGCACTGTTTAAGCTCCATGAAGTCTACACTTGCTTCTTTGTTACGATTTATACATGGAAGTGCACTCATAGCACTGTTTAAGCTCCATGAAGTCTACACTTGCTTCTTTGTTACGATTTATACATGGAAGTGCACTCATAGCACTGTTTAAGCTCCATGAAGTCTACACTTGCTTCTTTGTTACGATTTATACATGGAAGTGCACTCATAGCACTGTTTAAGCTCCATGAAGTCTACACTTGCTTCTTTGTTACGATTTATACATGGAAGTGCACTCATAGCACTGTTTAAGCTCCATGAAGTCTACACTTGCTTCTTTGTTACGATTTATACATGGAAGTGCACTCATAGCACTGTTTAAGCTCCATGAAGTCTACACTTGCTTCTTTGTTACGATTTATACATGGAAGTGCACTCATAGCACTGTTTAAGCTCCATGAAGTCTACACTTGCTTCTTTGTTACGATTTATACATGGAAGTGCACTCATAGCACTGTTTAAGCTCCATGAAGTCTACACTTGCTTCTTTGTTACGATTTATACATGGAAGTGCACTCATAGCACTGTTTAAGCTCCATGAAGTCTACACTTGCTTCTTTGTTACGATTTATACATGGAAGTGCACTCATAGCACTGTTTAAGCTCCATGAAGTCTACACTTGCTTCTTTGTTACGATTTATACATGGAAGTGCACTCATAGCACTGTTTAAGCTCCATGAAGTCTACACTTGCTTCTTTGTTACGATTTATACATGGAAGTGCACTCATAGCACTGTTTAAGCTCCATGAAGTCTACACTTGCTTCTTTGTTACGATTTATACATGGAAGTGCACTCATAGCACTGTTTAAGCTCCATGAAGTCTACACTTGCTTCTTTGTTACGATTTATACATGGAAGTGCACTCATAGCACTGTTTAAGCTCCATGAAGTCTACACTTGCTTCTTTGTTACGATTTATACATGGAAGTGCACTCATAGCACTGTTTAAGCTCCATGAAGTCTACACTTGCTTCTTTGTTACGATTTATACATGGAAGTGCACTCATAGCACTGTTTAAGCTCCATGAAGTCTACACTTGCTTCTTTGTTACGATTTATACATGGAAGTGCACTCATAGCACTGTTTAAGCTCCATGAAGTCTACACTTGCTTCTTTGTTACGATTTATACATGGAAGTGCACTCATAGCACTGTTTAAGCTCCATGAAGTCTACACTTGCTTCTTTGTTACGATTTATACATGGAAGTGCACTCATAGCACTGTTTAAGCTCCATGAAGTCTACACTTGCTTCTTTGTTACGATTTATACATGGAAGTGCACTCATAGCACTGTTTAAGCTCCATGAAGTCTACACTTGCTTCTTTGTTACGATTTATACATGGAAGTGCACTCATAGCACTGTTTAAGCTCCATGAAGTCTACACTTGCTTCTTTGTTACGATTTATACATGGAAGTGCACTCATAGCACTGTTTAAGCTCCATGAAGTCTACACTTGCTTCTTTGTTACGATTTATACATGGAAGTGCACTCATAGCACTGTTTAAGCTCCATGAAGTCTACACTTGCTTCTTTGTTACGATTTATACATGGAAGTGCACTCATAGCACTGTTTAAGCTCCATGAAGTCTACACTTGCTTCTTTGTTACGATTTATACATGGAAGTGCACTCATAGCACTGTTTAAGCTCCATGAAGTCTACACTTGCTTCTTTGTTACGATTTATACATGGAAGTGCACTCATAGCACTGTTTAAGCTCCATGAAGTCTACACTTGCTTCTTTGTTACGATTTATACATGGAAGTGCACTCATAGCACTGTTTAAGCTCCATGAAGTCTACACTTGCTTCTTTGTTACGATTTATACATGGAAGTGCACTCATAGCACTGTTTAAGCTCCATGAAGTCTACACTTGCTTCTTTGTTACGATTTATACATGGAAGTGCACTCATAGCACTGTTTAAGCTCCATGAAGTCTACACTTGCTTCTTTGTTATGATTTATACATGGAAGTGCACTCATAGCACTGTTTAAGCTCCATGAAGTCTACACTTGCTTCTTTGTTACGATTTATACATGGAAGTGCACTCATAGCACTGTTTAAGCTCCATGAAGTCTACACTTGCTTCTTTGTTACGATTTATACATGGAAGTGCACTCATAGCACTGTTTAAGCTCCATGAAGTCTACACTTGCTTCTTTGTTACGATTTATACATGGAAGTGCACTCATAGCACTGTTTAAGCTCCATGAAGTCTACACTTGCTTCTTTGTTACGATTTATACATGGAAGTGCACTCATAGCACTGTTTAAGCTCCATGAAGTCTACACTTGCTTCTTTGTTAAGATTTATACATGGAAGTGCACTCATAGCACTGTTTAAGCTCCATGAAGTCTACACTTGCTTCTTTGTTACGATTTATACATGGAAGTGCACTCATAGCACTGTTTAAGCTCCATGAAGTCTACACTTGCTTCTTTGTTACGATTTATACATGGAAGTGCACTCATAGCACTGTTTAAGCTCCATGAAGTCTACACTTGCTTCTTTGTTATGATTTATACATGGAAGTGCACTCATAGCACTGTTTAAGCTCCATGAAGTCTACACTTGCTTCTTTGTTACGATTTATACATGGAAGTGCACTCATAGCACTGTTTAAGCTCCATGAAGTCTACACTTGCTTCTTTGTTACGATTTATACATGGAAGTGCACTCATAGCACTGTTTAAGCTCCATGAAGTCTACACTTGCTTCTTTGTTACGATTTATACATGGAAGTGCACTCATAGCACTGTTTAAGCTCCATGAAGTCTACACTTGCTTCTTTGTTACGATTTATACATGGAAGTGCACTCATAGCACTGTTTAAGCTCCATGAAGTCTACACTTGCTTCTTTGTTACGATTTATACATGGAAGTGCACTCATAGCACTGTTTAAGCTCCATGAAGTCTACACTTGCTTCTTTGTTACGATTTATACATGGAAGTGCACTCATAGCACTGTTTAAGCTCCATGAAGTCTACACTTGCTTCTTTGTTATGATTTATACATGGAAGTACACTCATAGCACTGTTTAAGCTCCATGAAGTCTACACTTGCTTCTTTGTTACGATTTATACATGGAAGTGCACTCATAGCACTGTTTAAGCTCCATGAAGTCTACACTTGCTTCTTTGTTACGATTTATACATGGAAGTGCACTCATAGCACTGTTTAAGCTCCATGAAGTCTACACTTGCTTCTTTGTTACGATTTATACATGGAAGTGCACTCATAGCACTGTTTAAGCTCCATGAAGTCTACACTTGCTTCTTTGTTACGATTTATACATGGAAGTGCACTCATAGCACTGTTTAAGCTCCATGAAGTCTACACTTGCTTCTTTGTTATGATTTATACATGGAAGTGCACTCATAGCACTGTTTAAGCTCCATGAAGTCTACACTTGCTTCTTTGTTACGATTTATACATGGAAGTGCACTCATAGCACTGTTTAAGCTCCATGAAGTCTACACTTGCTTCTTTGTTACGATTTATACATGGAAGTGCACTCATAGCACTGTTTAAGCTCCATGAAGTCTACACTTGCTTCTTTGTTACGATTTATACATGGAAGTGCACTCATAGCACTGTTTAAGCTCCATGAAGTCTACACTTGCTTCTTTGTTACGATTTATACATGGAAGTGCACTCATAGCACTGTTTAAGCTCCATGAAGTCTACACTTGCTTCTTTGTTACGATTTATACATGGAAGTGCACTCATAGCACTGTTTAAGCTCCATGAAGTCTACACTTGCTTCTTTGTTACGATTTATACATGGAAGTGCACTCATAGCACTGTTTAAGCTCCATGAAGTCTACACTTGCTTCTTTGTTACGATTTATACATGGAAGTGCACTCATAGCACTGTTTAAGCTCCATGAAGTCTACACTTGCTTCTTTGTTACGATTTATACATGGAAGTGCACTCATAGCACTGTTTAAGCTCCATGAAGTCTACACTTGCTTCTTTGTTACGATTTATACATGGAAGTGCACTCATAGCACTGTTTAAGCTCCATGAAGTCTACACTTGCTTCTTTGTTACGATTTATACATGGAAGTGCACTCATAGCACTGTTTAAGCTCCATGAAGTCTACACTTGCTTCTTTGTTACGATTTATACATGGAAGTGCACTCATAGCACTGTTTAAGCTCCATGAAGTCTACACTTGCTTCTTTGTTACGATTTATACATGGAAGTGCACTCATAGCACTGTTTAAGCTCCATGAAGTCTACACTTGCTTCTTTGTTACGATTTATACATGGAAGTGCACTCATAGCACTGTTTAAGCTCCATGAAGTCTACACTTGCTTCTTTGTTACGATTTATACATGGAAGTGCACTCATAGCACTGTTTAAGCTCCATGAAGTCTACACTTGCTTCTTTGTTATGATTTATACATGGAAGTGCACTCATAGCACTGTTTAAGCTCCATGAAGTCTACACTTGCTTCTTTGTTACGATTTATACATGGAAGTGCACTCATAGCACTGTTTAAGCTCCATGAAGTCTACACTTGCTTCTTTGTTACGATTTATACATGGAAGTGCACTCATAGCACTGTTTAAGCTCCATGAAGTCTACACTTGCTTCTTTGTTACGATTTATACATGGAAGTGCACTCATAGCACTGTTTAAGCTCCATGAAGTCTACACTTGCTTCTTTGTTACGATTTATACATGGAAGTGCACTCATAGCACTGTTTAAGCTCCATGAAGTCTACACTTGCTTCTTTGTTACGATTTATACATGGAAGTGCACTCATAGCACTGTTTAAGCTCCATGAAGTCTACACTTGCTTCTTTGTTACGATTTATACATGGAAGTGCACTCATAGCACTGTTTAAGCTCCATGAAGTCTACACTTGCTTCTTTGTTACGATTTATACATGGAAGTGCACTCATAGCACTGTTTAAGCTCCATGAAGTCTACACTTGCTTCTTTGTTACGATTTATACATGGAAGTGCACTCATAGCACTGTTTAAGCTCCATGAAGTCTACACTTGCTTCTTTGTTACGATTTATACATGGAAGTGCACTCATAGCACTGTTTAAGCTCCATGAAGTCTACACTTGCTTCTTTGTTACGATTTATACATGGAAGTGCACTCATAGCACTGTTTAAGCTCCATGAAGTCTACACTTGCTTCTTTGTTACGATTTATACATGGAAGTGCACTCATAGCACTGTTTAAGCTCCATGAAGTCTACACTTGCTTCTTTGTTACGATTTATACATGGAAGTGCACTCATAGCACTGTTTAAGCTCCATGAAGTCTACACTTGCTTCTTTGTTACGATTTATACATGGAAGTGCACTCATAGCACTGTTTAAGCTCCATGAAGTCTACACTTGCTTCTTTGTTACGATTTATACATGGAAGTGCACTCATAGCACTGTTTAAGCTCCATGAAGTCTACACTTGCTTCTTTGTTACGATTTATACATGGAAGTGCACTCATAGCACTGTTTAAGCTCCATGAAGTCTACACTTGCTTCTTTGTTACGATTTATACATGGAAGTGCACTCATAGCACTGTTTAAGCTCCATGAAGTCTACACTTGCTTCTTTGTTACGATTTATACATGGAAGTGCACTCATAGCACTGTTTAAGCTCCATGAAGTCTACACTTGCTTCTTTGTTACGATTTATACATGGAAGTGCACTCATAGCACTGTTTAAGCTCCATGAAGTCTACACTTGCTTCTTTGTTCTGATTTATACATGGAAGTGCACTCATAGCACTGTTTAAGCTCCATGAAGTCTACACTTGCTTCTTTGTTACGATTTATACATGGAAGTGCACTCATAGCACTGTTTAAGCTCCATGAAGTCTACACTTGCTTCTTTGTTACGATTTATACATGGAAGTGCACTCATAGCACTGTTTAAGCTCCATGAAGTCTACACTTGCTTCTTTGTTACGATTTATACATGGAAGTGCACTCATAGCACTGTTTAAGCTCCATGAAGTCTACACTTGCTTCTTTGTTACGATTTATACATGGAAGTGCACTCATAGCACTGTTTAAGCTCCATGAAGTCTACACTTGCTTCTTTGTTACGATTTATACATGGAAGTGCACTCATAGCACTGTTTAAGCTCCATGAAGTCTACACTTGCTTCTTTGTTACGATTTATACATGGAAGTGCACTCATAGCACTGTTTAAGCTCCATGAAGTCTACACTTGCTTCTTTGTTACGATTTATACATGGAAGTGCACTCATAGCACTGTTTAAGCTCCATGAAGTCTACACTTGCTTCTTTGTTACGATTTATACATGGAAGTGCACTCATAGCACTGTTTAAGCTCCATGAAGTCTACACTTGCTTCTTTGTTACGATTTATACATGGAAGTGCACTCATAGCACTGTTTAAGCTCCATGAAGTCTACACTTGCTTCTTTGTTACGATTTATACATGGAAGTGCACTCATAGCACTGTTTAAGCTCCATGAAGTCTACACTTGCTTCTTTGTTACGATTTATACATGGAAGTGCACTCATAGCACTGTTTAAGCTCCATGAAGTCTACACTTGCTTCTTTGTTACGATTTATACATGGAAGTGCACTCATAGCACTGTTTAAGCTCCATGAAGTCTACACTTGCTTCTTTGTTACGATTTATACATGGAAGTGCACTCATAGCACTGTTTAAGCTCCATGAAGTCTACACTTGCTTCTTTGTTACGATTTATACATGGAAGTGCACTCATAGCACTGTTTAAGCTCCATGAAGTCTACACTTGCTTCTTTGTTACGATTTATACATGGAAGTGCACTCATAGCACTGTTTAAGCTCCATGAAGTCTACACTTGCTTCTTTGTTACGATTTATACATGGAAGTGCACTCATAGCACTGTTTAAGCTCCATGAAGTCTACACTTGCTTCTTTGTTACGATTTATACATGGAAGTGCACTCATAGCACTGTTTAAGCTCCATGAAGTCTACACTTGCTTCTTTGTTACGATTTATACATGGAAGTGCACTCATAGCACTGTTTAAGCTCCATGAAGTCTACACTTGCTTCTTTGTTACGATTTATACATGGAAGTGCACTCATAGCACTGTTTAAGCTCCATGAAGTCTACACTTGCTTCTTTGTTACGATTTATACATGGAAGTGCACTCATAGCACTGTTTAAGCTCCATGAAGTCTACACTTGCTTCTTTGTTACGATTTATACATGGAAGTGCACTCATAGCACTGTTTAAGCTCCATGAAGTCTACACTTGCTTCTTTGTTACGATTTATACATGGAAGTGCACTCATAGCACTGTTTAAGCTCCATGAAGTCTACACTTGCTTCTTTGTTACGATTTATACATGGAAGTGCACTCATAGCACTGTTTAAGCTCCATGAAGTCTACACTTGCTTCTTTGTTACGATTTATACATGGAAGTGCACTCATAGCACTGTTTAAGCTCCATGAAGTCTACACTTGCTTCTTTGTTACGATTTATACATGGAAGTGCACTCATAGCACTGTTTAAGCTCCATGAAGTCTACACTTGCTTCTTTGTTACGATTTATACATGGAAGTGCACTCATAGCACTGTTTAAGCTCCATGAAGTCTACACTTGCTTCTTTGTTACGATTTATACATGGAAGTGCACTCATAGCACTGTTTAAGCTCCATGAAGTCTACACTTGCTTCTTTGTTACGATTTATACATGGAAGTGCACTCATAGCACTGTTTAAGCTCCATGAAGTCTACACTTGCTTCTTTGTTACGATTTATACATGGAAGTGCACTCATAGCACTGTTTAAGCTCCATGAAGTCTACACTTGCTTCTTTGTTACGATTTATACATGGAAGTGCACTCATAGCACTGTTTAAGCTCCATGAAGTCTACACTTGCTTCTTTGTTACGATTTATACATGGAAGTGCACTCATAGCACTGTTTAAGCTCCATGAAGTCTACACTTGCTTCTTTGTTACGATTTATACATGGAAGTGCACTCATAGCACTGTTTAAGCTCCATGAAGTCTACACTTGCTTCTTTGTTACGATTTATACATGGAAGTGCACTCATAGCACTGTTTAAGCTCCATGAAGTCTACACTTGCTTCTTTGTTACGATTTATACATGGAAGTGCACTCATAGCACTGTTTAAGCTCCATGAAGTCTACACTTGCTTCTTTGTTACGATTTATACATGGAAGTGCACTCATAGCACTGTTTAAGCTCCATGAAGTCTACACTTGCTTCTTTGTTACGATTTATACATGGAAGTGCACTCATAGCACTGTTTAAGCTCCATGAAGTCTACACTTGCTTCTTTGTTACGATTTATACATGGAAGTGCACTCATAGCACTGTTTAAGCTCCATGAAGTCTACACTTGCTTCTTTGTTACGATTTATACATGGAAGTGCACTCATAGCACTGTTTAAGCTCCATGAAGTCTACACTTGCTTCTTTGTTACGATTTATACATGGAAGTGCACTCATAGCACTGTTTAAGCTCCATGAAGTCTACACTTGCTTCTTTGTTACGATTTATACATGGAAGTGCACTCATAGCACTGTTTAAGCTCCATGAAGTCTACACTTGCTTCTTTGTTACGATTTATACATGGAAGTGCACTCATAGCACTGTTTAAGCTCCATGAAGTCTACACTTGCTTCTTTGTTACGATTTATACATGGAAGTGCACTCATAGCACTGTTTAAGCTCCATGAAGTCTACACTTGCTTCTTTGTTACGATTTATACATGGAAGTGCACTCATAGCACTGTTTAAGCTCCATGAAGTCTACACTTGCTTCTTTGTTACGATTTATACATGGAAGTGCACTCATAGCACTGTTTAAGCTCCATGAAGTCTACACTTGCTTCTTTGTTACGATTTATACATGGAAGTGCACTCATAGCACTGTTTAAGCTCCATGAAGTCTACACTTGCTTCTTTGTTACGATTTATACATGGAAGTGCACTCATAGCACTGTTTAAGCTCCATGAAGTCTACACTTGCTTCTTTGTTACGATTTATACATGGAAGTGCACTCATAGCACTGTTTAAGCTCCATGAAGTCTACACTTGCTTCTTTGTTACGATTTATACATGGAAGTGCACTCATAGCACTGTTTAAGCTCCATGAAGTCTACACTTGCTTCTTTGTTACGATTTATACATGGAAGTGCACTCATAGCACTGTTTAAGCTCCATGAAGTCTACACTTGCTTCTTTGTTACGATTTATACATGGAAGTGCACTCATAGCACTGTTTAAGCTCCATGAAGTCTACACTTGCTTCTTTGTTACGATTTATACATGGAAGTGCACTCATAGCACTGTTTAAGCTCCATGAAGTCTACACTTGCTTCTTTGTTACGATTTATACATGGAAGTGCACTCATAGCACTGTTTAAGCTCCATGAAGTCTACACTTGCTTCTTTGTTACGATTTATACATGGAAGTGCACTCATAGCACTGTTTAAGCTCCATGAAGTCTACACTTGCTTCTTTGTTACGATTTATACATGGAAGTGCACTCATAGCACTGTTTAAGCTCCATGAAGTCTACACTTGCTTCTTTGTTACGATTTATACATGGAAGTGCACTCATAGCACTGTTTAAGCTCCATGAAGTCTACACTTGCTTCTTTGTTACGATTTATACATGGAAGTGCACTCATAGCACTGTTTAAGCTCCATGAAGTCTACACTTGCTTCTTTGTTACGATTTATACATGGAAGTGCACTCATAGCACTGTTTAAGCTCCATGAAGTCTACACTTGCTTCTTTGTTACGATTTATACATGGAAGTGCACTCATAGCACTGTTTAAGCTCCATGAAGTCTACACTTGCTTCTTTGTTACGATTTATACATGGAAGTGCACTCATAGCACTGTTTAAGCTCCATGAAGTCTACACTTGCTTCTTTGTTACGATTTATACATGGAAGTGCACTCATAGCACTGTTTAAGCTCCATGAAGTCTACACTTGCTTCTTTGTTACGATTTATACATGGAAGTGCACTCATAGCACTGTTTAAGCTCCATGAAGTCTACACTTGCTTCTTTGTTACGATTTATACATGGAAGTGCACTCATAGCACTGTTTAAGCTCCATGAAGTCTACACTTGCTTCTTTGTTACGATTTATACATGGAAGTGCACTCATAGCACTGTTTAAGCTCCATGAAGTCTACACTTGCTTCTTTGTTACGATTTATACATGGAAGTGCACTCATAGCACTGTTTAAGCTCCATGAAGTCTACACTTGCTTCTTTGTTACGATTTATACATGGAAGTGCACTCATAGCACTGTTTAAGCTCCATGAAGTCTACACTTGCTTCTTTGTTACGATTTATACATGGAAGTGCACTCATAGCACTGTTTAAGCTCCATGAAGTCTACACTTGCTTCTTTGTTACGATTTATACATGGAAGTGCACTCATAGCACTGTTTAAGCTCCATGAAGTCTACACTTGCTTCTTTGTTACGATTTATACATGGAAGTGCACTCATAGCACTGTTTAAGCTCCATGAAGTCTACACTTGCTTCTTTGTTACGATTTATACATGGAAGTGCACTCATAGCACTGTTTAAGCTCCATGAAGTCTACACTTGCTTCTTTGTTACGATTTATACATGGAAGTGCACTCATAGCACTGTTTAAGCTCCATGAAGTCTACACTTGCTTCTTTGTTACGATTTATACATGGAAGTGCACTCATAGCACTGTTTAAGCTCCATGAAGTCTACACTTGCTTCTTTGTTACGATTTATACATGGAAGTGCACTCATAGCACTGTTTAAGCTCCATGAAGTCTACACTTGCTTCTTTGTTACGATTTATACATGGAAGTGCACTCATAGCACTGTTTAAGCTCCATGAAGTCTACACTTGCTTCTTTGTTACGATTTATACATGGAAGTGCACTCATAGCACTGTTTAAGCTCCATGAAGTCTACACTTGCTTCTTTGTTACGATTTATACATGGAAGTGCACTCATAGCACTGTTTAAGCTCCATGAAGTCTACACTTGCTTCTTTGTTACGATTTATACATGGAAGTGCACTCATAGCACTGTTTAAGCTCCATGAAGTCTACACTTGCTTCTTTGTTACGATTTATACATGGAAGTGCACTCATAGCACTGTTTAAGCTCCATGAAGTCTACACTTGCTTCTTTGTTACGATTTATACATGGAAGTGCACTCATAGCACTGTTTAAGCTCCATGAAGTCTACACTTGCTTCTTTGTTACGATTTATACATGGAAGTGCACTCATAGCACTGTTTAAGCTCCATGAAGTCTACACTTGCTTCTTTGTTACGATTTATACATGGAAGTGCACTCATAGCACTGTTTAAGCTCCATGAAGTCTACACTTGCTTCTTTGTTACGATTTATACATGGAAGTGCACTCATAGCACTGTTTAAGCTCCATGAAGTCTACACTTGCTTCTTTGTTACGATTTATACATGGAAGTGCACTCATAGCACTGTTTAAGCTCCATGAAGTCTACACTTGCTTCTTTGTTACGATTTATACATGGAAGTGCACTCATAGCACTGTTTAAGCTCCATGAAGTCTACACTTGCTTCTTTGTTACGATTTATACATGGAAGTGCACTCATAGCACTGTTTAAGCTCCATGAAGTCTACACTTGCTTCTTTGTTACGATTTATACATGGAAGTGCACTCATAGCACTGTTTAAGCTCCATGAAGTCTACACTTGCTTCTTTGTTACGATTTATACATGGAAGTGCACTCATAGCACTGTTTAAGCTCCATGAAGTCTACACTTGCTTCTTTGTTACGATTTATACATGGAAGTGCACTCATAGCACTGTTTAAGCTCCATGAAGTCTACACTTGCTTCTTTGTTACGATTTATACATGGAAGTGCACTCATAGCACTGTTTAAGCTCCATGAAGTCTACACTTGCTTCTTTGTTACGATTTATACATGGAAGTGCACTCATAGCACTGTTTAAGCTCCATGAAGTCTACACTTGCTTCTTTGTTACGATTTATACATGGAAGTGCACTCATAGCACTGTTTAAGCTCCATGAAGTCTACACTTGCTTCTTTGTTACGATTTATACATGGAAGTGCACTCATAGCACTGTTTAAGCTCCATGAAGTCTACACTTGCTTCTTTGTTACGATTTATACATGGAAGTGCACTCATAGCACTGTTTAAGCTCCATGAAGTCTACACTTGCTTCTTTGTTACGATTTATACATGGAAGTGCACTCATAGCACTGTTTAAGCTCCATGAAGTCTACACTTGCTTCTTTGTTACGATTTATACATGGAAGTGCACTCATAGCACTGTTTAAGCTCCATGAAGTCTACACTTGCTTCTTTGTTACGATTTATACATGGAAGTGCACTCATAGCACTGTTTAAGCTCCATGAAGTCTACACTTGCTTCTTTGTTACGATTTATACATGGAAGTGCACTCATAGCACTGTTTAAGCTCCATGAAGTCTACACTTGCTTCTTTGTTACGATTTATACATGGAAGTGCACTCATAGCACTGTTTAAGCTCCATGAAGTCTACACTTGCTTCTTTGTTACGATTTATACATGGAAGTGCACTCATAGCACTGTTTAAGCTCCATGAAGTCTACACTTGCTTCTTTGTTACGATTTATACATGGAAGTGCACTCATAGCACTGTTTAAGCTCCATGAAGTCTACACTTGCTTCTTTGTTACGATTTATACATGGAAGTGCACTCATAGCACTGTTTAAGCTCCATGAAGTCTACACTTGCTTCTTTGTTACGATTTATACATGGAAGTGCACTCATAGCACTGTTTAAGCTCCATGAAGTCTACACTTGCTTCTTTGTTATGTTACGATTTATACATGGAAGTGCACTCATAGCACTGTTTAAGCTCCATGAAGTCTACACTTGCTTCTTTGTTACGATTTATACATGGAAGTGCACTCATAGCACTGTTTAAGCTCCATGAAGTCTACACTTGCTTCTTTGTTACGATTTATACATGGAAGTGCACTCATAGCACTGTTTAAGCTCCATGAAGTCTACACTTGCTTCTTTGTTACGATTTATACATGGAAGTGCACTCATAGCACTGTTTAAGCTCCATGAAGTCTACACTTGCTTCTTTGTTACGATTTATACATGGAAGTGCACTCATAGCACTGTTTAAGCTCCATGAAGTCTACACTTGCTTCTTTGTTACGATTTATACATGGAAGTGCACTCATAGCACTGTTTAAGCTCCATGAAGTCTACACTTGCTTCTTTGTTACGATTTATACATGGAAGTGCACTCATAGCACTGTTTAAGCTCCATGAAGTCTACACTTGCTTCTTTGTTACGATTTATACATGGAAGTGCACTCATAGCACTGTTTAAGCTCCATGAAGTCTACACTTGCTTCTTTGTTACGATTTATACATGGAAGTGCACTCATAGCACTGTTTAAGCTCCATGAAGTCTACACTTGCTTCTTTGTTACGATTTATACATGGAAGTGCACTCATAGCACTGTTTAAGCTCCATGAAGTCTACACTTGCTTCTTTGTTACGATTTATACATGGAAGTGCACTCATAGCACTGTTTAAGCTCCATGAAGTCTACACTTGCTTCTTTGTTACGATTTATACATGGAAGTGCACTCATAGCACTGTTTAAGCTCCATGAAGTCTACACTTGCTTCTTTGTTACGATTTATACATGGAAGTGCACTCATAGCACTGTTTAAGCTCCATGAAGTCTACACTTGCTTCTTTGTTACGATTTATACATGGAAGTGCACTCATAGCACTGTTTAAGCTCCATGAAGTCTACACTTGCTTCTTTGTTACGATTTATACATGGAAGTGCACTCATAGCACTGTTTAAGCTCCATGAAGTCTACACTTGCTTCTTTGTTACGATTTATACATGGAAGTGCACTCATAGCACTGTTTAAGCTCCATGAAGTCTACACTTGCTTCTTTGTTACGATTTATACATGGAAGTGCACTCATAGCACTGTTTAAGCTCCATGAAGTCTACACTTGCTTCTTTGTTACGATTTATACATGGAAGTGCACTCATAGCACTGTTTAAGCTCCATGAAGTCTACACTTGCTTCTTTGTTCTGATTTATACATGGAAGTGCACTCATAGCACTGTTTAAGCTCCATGAAGTCTACACTTGCTTCTTTGTTACGATTTATACATGGAAGTGCACTCATAGCACTGTTTAAGCTCCATGAAGTCTACACTTGCTTCTTTGTTACGATTTATACATGGAAGTGCACTCATAGCACTGTTTAAGCTCCATGAAGTCTACACTTGCTTCTTTGTTACGATTTATACATGGAAGTGCACTCATAGCACTGTTTAAGCTCCATGAAGTCTACACTTGCTTCTTTGTTACGATTTATACATGGAAGTGCACTCATAGCACTGTTTAAGCTCCATGAAGTCTACACTTGCTTCTTTGTTACGATTTATACATGGAAGTGCACTCATAGCACTGTTTAAGCTCCATGAAGTCTACACTTGCTTCTTTGTTACGATTTATACATGGAAGTGCACTCATAGCACTGTTTAAGCTCCATGAAGTCTACACTTGCTTCTTTGTTACGATTTATACATGGAAGTGCACTCATAGCACTGTTTAAGCTCCATGAAGTCTACACTTGCTTCTTTGTTACGATTTATACATGGAAGTGCACTCATAGCACTGTTTAAGCTCCATGAAGTCTACACTTGCTTCTTTGTTACGATTTATACATGGAAGTGCACTCATAGCACTGTTTAAGCTCCATGAAGTCTACACTTGCTTCTTTGTTACGATTTATACATGGAAGTGCACTCATAGCACTGTTTAAGCTCCATGAAGTCTACACTTGCTTCTTTGTTACGATTTATACATGGAAGTGCACTCATAGCACTGTTTAAGCTCCATGAAGTCTACACTTGCTTCTTTGTTACGATTTATACATGGAAGTGCACTCATAGCACTGTTTAAGCTCCATGAAGTCTACACTTGCTTCTTTGTTACGATTTATACATGGAAGTGCACTCATAGCACTGTTTAAGCTCCATGAAGTCTACACTTGCTTCTTTGTTACGATTTATACATGGAAGTGCACTCATAGCACTGTTTAAGCTCCATGAAGTCTACACTTGCTTCTTTGTTACGATTTATACATGGAAGTGCACTCATAGCACTGTTTAAGCTCCATGAAGTCTACACTTGCTTCTTTGTTACGATTTATACATGGAAGTGCACTCATAGCACTGTTTAAGCTCCATGAAGTCTACACTTGCTTCTTTGTTACGATTTATACATGGAAGTGCACTCATAGCACTGTTTAAGCTCCATGAAGTCTACACTTGCTTCTTTGTTACGATTTATACATGGAAGTGCACTCATAGCACTGTTTAAGCTCCATGAAGTCTACACTTGCTTCTTTGTTACGATTTATACATGGAAGTGCACTCATAGCACTGTTTAAGCTCCATGAAGTCTACACTTGCTTCTTTGTTACGATTTATACATGGAAGTGCACTCATAGCACTGTTTAAGCTCCATGAAGTCTACACTTGCTTCTTTGTTACGATTTATACATGGAAGTGCACTCATAGCACTGTTTAAGCTCCATGAAGTCTACACTTGCTTCTTTGTTACGATTTATACATGGAAGTGCACTCATAGCACTGTTTAAGCTCCATGAAGTCTACACTTGCTTCTTTGTTACGATTTATACATGGAAGTGCACTCATAGCACTGTTTAAGCTCCATGAAGTCTACACTTGCTTCTTTGTTACGATTTATACATGGAAGTGCACTCATAGCACTGTTTAAGCTCCATGAAGTCTACACTTGCTTCTTTGTTACGATTTATACATGGAAGTGCACTCATAGCACTGTTTAAGCTCCATGAAGTCTACACTTGCTTCTTTGTTACGATTTATACATGGAAGTGCACTCATAGCACTGTTTAAGCTCCATGAAGTCTACACTTGCTTCTTTGTTACGATTTATACATGGAAGTGCACTCATAGCACTGTTTAAGCTCCATGAAGTCTACACTTGCTTCTTTGTTACGATTTATACATGGAAGTGCACTCATAGCACTGTTTAAGCTCCATGAAGTCTACACTTGCTTCTTTGTTACGATTTATACATGGAAGTGCACTCATAGCACTGTTTAAGCTCCATGAAGTCTACACTTGCTTCTTTGTTACGATTTATACATGGAAGTGCACTCATAGCACTGTTTAAGCTCCATGAAGTCTACACTTGCTTCTTTGTTACGATTTATACATGGAAGTGCACTCATAGCACTGTTTAAGCTCCATGAAGTCTACACTTGCTTCTTTGTTACGATTTATACATGGAAGTGCACTCATAGCACTGTTTAAGCTCCATGAAGTCTACACTTGCTTCTTTGTTACGATTTATACATGGAAGTGCACTCATAGCACTGTTTAAGCTCCATGAAGTCTACACTTGCTTCTTTGTTACGATTTATACATGGAAGTGCACTCATAGCACTGTTTAAGCTCCATGAAGTCTACACTTGCTTCTTTGTTACGATTTATACATGGAAGTGCACTCATAGCACTGTTTAAGCTCCATGAAGTCTACACTTGCTTCTTTGTTACGATTTATACATGGAAGTGCACTCATAGCACTGTTTAAGCTCCATGAAGTCTACACTTGCTTCTTTGTTACGATTTATACATGGAAGTGCACTCATAGCACTGTTTAAGCTCCATGAAGTCTACACTTGCTTCTTTGTTACGATTTATACATGGAAGTGCACTCATAGCACTGTTTAAGCTCCATGAAGTCTACACTTGCTTCTTTGTTACGATTTATACATGGAAGTGCACTCATAGCACTGTTTAAGCTCCATGAAGTCTACACTTGCTTCTTTGTTACGATTTATACATGGAAGTGCACTCATAGCACTGTTTAAGCTCCATGAAGTCTACACTTGCTTCTTTGTTACGATTTATACATGGAAGTGCACTCATAGCACTGTTTAAGCTCCATGAAGTCTACACTTGCTTCTTTGTTACGATTTATACATGGAAGTGCACTCATAGCACTGTTTAAGCTCCATGAAGTCTACACTTGCTTCTTTGTTACGATTTATACATGGAAGTGCACTCATAGCACTGTTTAAGCTCCATGAAGTCTACACTTGCTTCTTTGTTACGATTTATACATGGAAGTGCACTCATAGCACTGTTTAAGCTCCATGAAGTCTACACTTGCTTCTTTGTTACGATTTATACATGGAAGTGCACTCATAGCACTGTTTAAGCTCCATGAAGTCTACACTTGCTTCTTTGTTACGATTTATACATGGAAGTGCACTCATAGCACTGTTTAAGCTCCATGAAGTCTACACTTGCTTCTTTGTTACGATTTATACATGGAAGTGCACTCATAGCACTGTTTAAGCTCCATGAAGTCTACACTTGCTTCTTTGTTACGATTTATACATGGAAGTGCACTCATAGCACTGTTTAAGCTCCATGAAGTCTACACTTGCTTCTTTGTTACGATTTATACATGGAAGTGCACTCATAGCACTGTTTAAGCTCCATGAAGTCTACACTTGCTTCTTTGTTACGATTTATACATGGAAGTGCACTCATAGCACTGTTTAAGCTCCATGAAGTCTACACTTGCTTCTTTGTTACGATTTATACATGGAAGTGCACTCATAGCACTGTTTAAGCTCCATGAAGTCTACACTTGCTTCTTTGTTACGATTTATACATGGAAGTGCACTCATAGCACTGTTTAAGCTCCATGAAGTCTACACTTGCTTCTTTGTTACGATTTATACATGGAAGTGCACTCATAGCACTGTTTAAGCTCCATGAAGTCTACACTTGCTTCTTTGTTACGATTTATACATGGAAGTGCACTCATAGCACTGTTTAAGCTCCATGAAGTCTACACTTGCTTCTTTGTTACGATTTATACATGGAAGTGCACTCATAGCACTGTTTAAGCTCCATGAAGTCTACACTTGCTTCTTTGTTACGATTTATACATGGAAGTGCACTCATAGCACTGTTTAAGCTCCATGAAGTCTACACTTGCTTCTTTGTTACGATTTATACATGGAAGTGCACTCATAGCACTGTTTAAGCTCCATGAAGTCTACACTTGCTTCTTTGTTACGATTTATACATGGAAGTGCACTCATAGCACTGTTTAAGCTCCATGAAGTCTACACTTGCTTCTTTGTTACGATTTATACATGGAAGTGCACTCATAGCACTGTTTAAGCTCCATGAAGTCTACACTTGCTTCTTTGTTACGATTTATACATGGAAGTGCACTCATAGCACTGTTTAAGCTCCATGAAGTCTACACTTGCTTCTTTGTTACGATTTATACATGGAAGTGCACTCATAGCACTGTTTAAGCTCCATGAAGTCTACACTTGCTTCTTTGTTACGATTTATACATGGAAGTGCACTCATAGCACTGTTTAAGCTCCATGAAGTCTACACTTGCTTCTTTGTTACGATTTATACATGGAAGTGCACTCATAGCACTGTTTAAGCTCCATGAAGTCTACACTTGCTTCTTTGTTACGATTTATACATGGAAGTGCACTCATAGCACTGTTTAAGCTCCATGAAGTCTACACTTGCTTCTTTGTTACGATTTATACATGGAAGTGCACTCATAGCACTGTTTAAGCTCCATGAAGTCTACACTTGCTTCTTTGTTACGATTTATACATGGAAGTGCACTCATAGCACTGTTTAAGCTCCATGAAGTCTACACTTGCTTCTTTGTTACGATTTATACATGGAAGTGCACTCATAGCACTGTTTAAGCTCCATGAAGTCTACACTTGCTTCTTTGTTACGATTTATACATGGAAGTGCACTCATAGCACTGTTTAAGCTCCATGAAGTCTACACTTGCTTCTTTGTTACGATTTATACATGGAAGTGCACTCATAGCACTGTTTAAGCTCCATGAAGTCTACACTTGCTTCTTTGTTACGATTTATACATGGAAGTGCACTCATAGCACTGTTTAAGCTCCATGAAGTCTACACTTGCTTCTTTGTTACGATTTATACATGGAAGTGCACTCATAGCACTGTTTAAGCTCCATGAAGTCTACACTTGCTTCTTTGTTACGATTTATACATGGAAGTGCACTCATAGCACTGTTTAAGCTCCATGAAGTCTACACTTGCTTCTTTGTTACGATTTATACATGGAAGTGCACTCATAGCACTGTTTAAGCTCCATGAAGTCTACACTTGCTTCTTTGTTACGATTTATACATGGAAGTGCACTCATAGCACTGTTTAAGCTCCATGAAGTCTACACTTGCTTCTTTGTTATTTGTTACGATTTATACATGGAAGTGCACTCATAGCACTGTTTAAGCTCCATGAAGTCTACACTTGCTTCTTTGTTACGATTTATACATGGAAGTGCACTCATAGCACTGTTTAAGCTCCATGAAGTCTACACTTGCTTCTTTGTTACGATTTATACATGGAAGTGCACTCATAGCACTGTTTAAGCTCCATGAAGTCTACACTTGCTTCTTTGTTACGATTTATACATGGAAGTGCACTCATAGCACTGTTTAAGCTCCATGAAGTCTACACTTGCTTCTTTGTTACGATTTATACATGGAAGTGCACTCATAGCACTGTTTAAGCTCCATGAAGTCTACACTTGCTTCTTTGTTACGATTTATACATGGAAGTGCACTCATAGCACTGTTTAAGCTCCATGAAGTCTACACTTGCTTCTTTGTTACGATTTATACATGGAAGTGCACTCATAGCACTGTTTAAGCTCCATGAAGTCTACACTTGCTTCTTTGTTACGATTTATACATGGAAGTGCACTCATAGCACTGTTTAAGCTCCATGAAGTCTACACTTGCTTCTTTGTTACGATTTATACATGGAAGTGCACTCATAGCACTGTTTAAGCTCCATGAAGTCTACACTTGCTTCTTTGTTACGATTTATACATGGAAGTGCACTCATAGCACTGTTTAAGCTCCATGAAGTCTACACTTGCTTCTTTGTTACGATTTATACATGGAAGTGCACTCATAGCACTGTTTAAGCTCCATGAAGTCTACACTTGCTTCTTTGTTACGATTTATACATGGAAGTGCACTCATAGCACTGTTTAAGCTCCATGAAGTCTACACTTGCTTCTTTGTTACGATTTATACATGGAAGTGCACTCATAGCACTGTTTAAGCTCCATGAAGTCTACACTTGCTTCTTTGTTACGATTTATACATGGAAGTGCACTCATAGCACTGTTTAAGCTCCATGAAGTCTACACTTGCTTCTTTGTTACGATTTATACATGGAAGTGCACTCATAGCACTGTTTAAGCTCCATGAAGTCTACACTTGCTTCTTTGTTACGATTTATACATGGAAGTGCACTCATAGCACTGTTTAAGCTCCATGAAGTCTACACTTGCTTCTTTGTTACGATTTATACATGGAAGTGCACTCATAGCACTGTTTAAGCTCCATGAAGTCTACACTTGCTTCTTTGTTACGATTTATACATGGAAGTGCACTCATAGCACTGTTTAAGCTCCATGAAGTCTACACTTGCTTCTTTGTTACGATTTATACATGGAAGTGCACTCATAGCACTGTTTAAGCTCCATGAAGTCTACACTTGCTTCTTTGTTACGATTTATACATGGAAGTGCACTCATAGCACTGTTTAAGCTCCATGAAGTCTACACTTGCTTCTTTGTTACGATTTATACATGGAAGTGCACTCATAGCACTGTTTAAGCTCCATGAAGTCTACACTTGCTTCTTTGTTACGATTTATACATGGAAGTGCACTCATAGCACTGTTTAAGCTCCATGAAGTCTACACTTGCTTCTTTGTTACGATTTATACATGGAAGTGCACTCATAGCACTGTTTAAGCTCCATGAAGTCTACACTTGCTTCTTTGTTACGATTTATACATGGAAGTGCACTCATAGCACTGTTTAAGCTCCATGAAGTCTACACTTGCTTCTTTGTTACGATTTATACATGGAAGTGCACTCATAGCACTGTTTAAGCTCCATGAAGTCTACACTTGCTTCTTTGTTACGATTTATACATGGAAGTGCACTCATAGCACTGTTTAAGCTCCATGAAGTCTACACTTGCTTCTTTGTTACGATTTATACATGGAAGTGCACTCATAGCACTGTTTAAGCTCCATGAAGTCTACACTTGCTTCTTTGTTACGATTTATACATGGAAGTGCACTCATAGCACTGTTTAAGCTCCATGAAGTCTACACTTGCTTCTTTGTTACGATTTATACATGGAAGTGCACTCATAGCACTGTTTAAGCTCCATGAAGTCTACACTTGCTTCTTTGTTATGATTTATACATGGAAGTGCACTCATAGCACTGTTTAAGCTCCATGAAGTCTACACTTGCTTCTTTGTTACGATTTATACATGGAAGTGCACTCATAGCACTGTTTAAGCTCCATGAAGTCTACACTTGCTTCTTTGTTACGATTTATACATGGAAGTGCACTCATAGCACTGTTTAAGCTCCATGAAGTCTACACTTGCTTCTTTGTTACGATTTATACATGGAAGTGCACTCATAGCACTGTTTAAGCTCCATGAAGTCTACACTTGCTTCTTTGTTACGATTTATACATGGAAGTACACTCATAGCACTGTTTAAGCTCCATGAAGTCTACACTTGCTTCTTTGTTACGATTTATACATGGAAGTACACTCATAGCACTGTTTAAGCTCCATGAAGTCTACACTTGCTTCTTTGTTACGATTTATACATGGAAGTGCACTCATAGCACTGTTTAAGCTCCATGAAGTCTACACTTGCTTCTTTGTTACGATTTATACATGGAAGTGCACTCATAGCACTGTTTAAGCTCCATGAAGTCTACACTTGCTTCTTTGTTACGATTTATACATAGAAGTGCACTCATAGCACTGTTTAAGCTCCATGAAGTCTACACTTGGTTCTTTGTTATGATTTATACATGGAAGTGCACTCATAACACTGTTTAAGCTCCATGAAGTCTACACTTGCTTCTTTGTTACGATTTATACATGGAAGTGCACTCATAGCACTGTTTAAGCTCCATGAAGTCTACACTTGCTTCTTTGTTATGATTTATACATGGAAGTGCACTCATAGCACTGTTTAAGCTCCATGAAGTCTACACTTGCTTCTTTGTTACGATTTATACATGGAAGTGCACTCATAGCACTGTTTAAGCTCCATGAAGTCTACACTTGCTTCTTTGTTACGATTTATACATGGAAGTACACTCATAGCACTGTTTAAGCTCCATGAAGTCTACACTTGCTTCTTTGTTATGATTTATACATGTAAGTGCACTCATAGCACTGTTTAAGCTCCATGAAGTCTACACTTGCTTCTTTGTTAAGATTTATACATGGAAGTGCACTCATAGCACTTTTTAAGCTCCATATACAACAATTAAGATGAATGGGAATGGTTACACACATTGCAGCGGATCTACATTATAAGATCGATGGTTGAAAATATCGAACAACATATGGTCGATGTCTTCAAACGTCGCCCTTATAAAAAAAGAAAAAAAAAGAAAAAAGTACCCTAATGGGTTTAAGCAGGGGGGCAAGCTCCCCTGCACCCCCCCCCCACTACTTAAATATATCAACTCCCAAGACTGCACTACATTGCAGTAAATGGAAATCTCCCCTTATGGAGATTTCTATTTACACACTTGAGATTCTGAGCATTCGATATTCTTGTGTCGACAATGTTAGATTTGAAATTGTCGGCTTTCGATAATATAATATAGACCCATTGCTGGAGATGTAATACTGGACTCAAAACAAACTGGTGGCATATTATACTTGAATGTAAATGTATTAAAACATTTTGAGAAAACATAGATCATTTTATTCAATCATTAAACAGTAGATTTCTGCCAGGGATTGTCCTGGTTCTCTCCAGGACATGGGTAGTCCTTGCTAGAAAAATCTTGGGCACAAATGATACATCTCTTATCTAGTATTATATACGGACTTAATGGCTAGGCTTGTAAAGACCCTCGGGTCAGCAGCCTAGTAACATCCTATGAACCGATTATGTAGTGATAAAGTAAAGAACATGTTCTGTTTAATTCTCCTGTACCTAGAGGTCTTATGTCTGATCAGCTTTTCATTGTTTTGGTTAATTTTAGTGATGGCTAGAAAAGTTATCTCTGGGACATGGACACAGAATAAAGAATATCTCTCATGGATTTCATCCAACTTGTGAAGTCAGTAATAACTAAAGAAAAACAGAGCATATCAGAAGAAACTAACTCTAATCACTGGACTAACGTATTGTTACTGTTAGACAAGTCTGAGAAAAATACTACTGCTACCAACTCTTCAACTGTTTAGATTTTTTTGTTTGATGATGTGTTTCCATCCATATTTTTATTTCAGTTTACATTGTTACATTTTAGGATACCTTTCCACTGCAGGCAAACTTATAAATATTGTACATAGTTATTTGATGCCTTTAAGAAACTGATATGCTTCATAAATTGATTTTAGTTACCAGAGCTTTTGATAAGTCCAGACAGGTCACCATTAAATGCTACAATAGCATTGTTTTTTGTTAATTCCTGAGATCAATTAACCTTACTATACAATCTTCATTTGAAAGGTTTTTATCTGTCATAAATAACATTAGAATGTTGCAACAAAAACAAGTTGAACAGTAAAGAAAAAAATGAAAAGTTGTATTCTCAAGTCCCCTAAAGTATTTAACTGTTCAATATACACAACTTTCCTGGGTATGTTTGTTATTAACAAATCAAGAGTGTCATTTTTTGTGTTGGGTATGTTTGTTATTAACAAAGAGTGTCGTTTGTTGTGTTGGGTAGGTTTATTATTAACAAATGGAGTGTTATTTGTTGTGTTGGGTAGGTTTGTTATTAACAAATGGAGTGCTGTTTGTTGTGTTGGGTAGGTTTGTTATTAACAAATGGAGTATTTGTTGTGTTGGGTAGGTTTGTTATTAAGAAATGGAGTGTTTGTTGTGTTGGGTAGGTTTGTTATTAACAAAGAGTGTTGTTTGTTGTGTTGGGCAGGTTTGTTATTAACAAATGGAGTATTGTTTGTTGTGTTGGGAATGTTTGTTATTAACAAAGAGTGTTGTTTGTTGTGTTGGGTAGGTTTGTTATTAACAAATGGAGTGTTGTTTGTTGTGTTGGGTAGGTTTGTTATTAACAAATGGAGTATTGTTTGTTGTGTTGGGTAATTTTGTTATTAACAAATGGAGTGTTGTTTCTTGTGTTGGGTAGGTTTGTTATTCACAAATGGAGTGTTGTTTCTTGTGTTGGGTAGGTTTGTTATTAACAAATGGAGTGTTTGTTGTGTTGGGTAGGTTTGTTATTAACAAATGGAGTGTTTGTTGTGTTGGGTAAGTTTGTTATTAACAAAGAGTGTTGTTTGTTGTGTTGGGTAGGTTTGTTATTAACAAACGGAGTATTGTTTGTTGTGTTGGGTATGTTTGTTATTAACAAAGAGTGTTGTTTGTTGTGTTGGGTAGGTTTGTTATTAACAAATGGAGTGTTGTTTGTTGTGTTGGGTAGGTTTGTTATTAACAAATGGAGTGTTGTTTGTTGTGTTGGGTAGTTTTGTTATTAACAAATGGAGTGTTGTTTCTTGTGTTGGGTAGGTTTGTTATTCACAAATGGAGTGTTGTTTCTTGTGTTGGGTAGGTTTGTTATTAACAAATGGAGTGTTTGTTGTGTTGGGTAGGTTTGTTATTAACAAATGGAGTGTTTGTTGTGTTGGGTAAGTTTGTTATTAACAAAGAGTGTTGTTTGTTGTGTTGGGTAGGTTTGTTATTAACAAACAGAGTATTGTTTGTTGTGTTGGGTATGTTTGTTATTAACAAAGAGTGTTGTTTGTTGTGTTGGGTAGGTTTGTTATTAACAAATGGAGTGTTGTTTGTTGTGTTGGGTAGGTTTGTTATTAACAAATGGAGTGTTGTTTGTTGTGTTGGGTAGTTTTGTTATTAACAAATGGAGTGTTGTTTCTTGTGTTGGGTAGGTTTGTTATTCACAAATGGAGTGCTGTTTGTTGTGTTGGGTAGGTTTGTTATTAACAAATGGAGTGTTGTTTGTTGTGTTGGGTAGGTTTGTTATTAACAAATGGATTGTTGTTTGTTGTGTTGGGTAGGTTTGTTATTAACAAATGGAGTGTTGTTTGTTGTGTTGGGTAGATTTGTTATTAACAAATGGAGTGTTGTTTGTTGTGTTGGGTAGGTTTGTTATTCACAAATGGACTAATGTTTGTTGTGTTGGGTAGGTTTGTTATTAAGAAATGGAGTGCTGTTTGTTGTGTTGGGTAGGTTTGTTATTAACAAATGGAGTGTTGTTTGTTGTGTTGGGTAGGTTTGTTATTAACAAATGGAGTGTTGTTTGTTGTGTTGGGTAGCTTTGCTATTAACAAATGGAGTGTTGTTTGTTGTGTTGGGTAGGTTTGTTATTAACAAATGGAGTGTTGTTTGTTGTGTTGGGTAGGTTTGTTATTCACAAATGGAGTGTTGTTTGTTGTGTTGGGTAGGTTTGTAATTTACAAATGGAGTGTTGTTTGTTGTGTTGGGTAGGTTTGTAATTTACAAATGGAGTGTTGTTTGTTGTGTTGGGTACGTTTGTTATTAATAAATGGAGTGTTGTTTGTTGTGTTGGGTAGGTTTGTTATTCACAAATGGAGTGTTGTTTGTTGTGTTGGGTAGGTTTGTTATTAACAAATGGAGTGTTGTTTGTTGTGTTGGGTAGGTTTGTAATTTACAAATGGAGTGTTGTTTGTTGTGTTGGGTAGGTTTGTAATTTACAAATGGAGTGTTGTTTGTTGTGTTGGGTAGGTTTGTAATTTACAAATGGAGTGTTGTTTGTTGTGTTTTGTTTTTTATGTTAAGAACAGGAATTCACTTCTCAAAGTGCTTCAGAGGAAGCAGCTCATCAACATCTTTTCAGTGTCAGTAAACTGACGGCTTGTAGGTAACAACCTTCCCTCCAGGTGACTGGATGTCTGACACACAGAGGCTGTAGGAATAATCTCCCCTCCAGGTGACTGGATCTCTGACACGTAGAGGCTGTAGGTACAACCGCCACTCCAGGTGAATGGATGCCTGACACGCAGAGGCTGTAGGTACAACCTCCCTTCCAGGTGACTGGATCTCTGACACGCAGAGGCTGTAGGTACAACCTCCCTTCCAGGTGACTGGATGTCTGACACACAGAGGCTGTAGGAATAATCTCCCCTCCAGGTGACTGGATGTTTGACACGCAGAGGCTGTAGGTACAACCGCCACTCCAGGTGAATGGATGCCTGACACGCAGAGGCTGTAGGTACAACCTCCCTTCCAGGTGACTGGATCTCTGACACGCAGAGGCTGTAGGTACAACCTCCCTTCCAGGTGACTGGATCTCTGACACTCAGAGGCTGTAGGGACTACCTCCACTCCAGGTGACTGGATGTTTGACACGCAGAGGCTGTAGGGACTACCTCCACTCCAGGTGACTGGATCTCTGACACTCAGAGGCTGTAGGGACTACCTCCACTCCAGGTGACTGGATGTTTGACACGCAGAGGCTGTAGGTACAACCTCCCCTCCATGTGACTGGATCTCTGACACGCAGAGGCTGTAGGTACAACCTCCCCTCCAGGTGACTGGATCTCTGACACTCAGAGGCTGTATGTACTACCACCACTCCAGGTGACTGGATGTCTGACACTCAGAGGCTGTAGGGACTACCTCCACTCCAGGTGACTGGATGTTTGACACGCCGAGGCTGTAGGGACTACTTCCCCTCCAGGTGACTGGATGTCTGATAAGCAGAGGCTGTACGTACTTCCTCCCTTCCAGGTGACTGGATGTCTGACATGCAGAGGCTGTAGGTAATACCTCCACTCCAGGTGACTGGATGTCTGACACGCAGAGAGTGTAGGGACTACCTCCACTCCAGGTGACTGGATGTCTGACACTCAGAGGCTGTAGGTACTAGCTCCACTCCAGGTGACTGGATGTCTGACACTGCAGTGTGGCACTACTGAGTGAGTTACACTTCAGATATGATGTTAAACGGAGGCCACATCTGCTTGAGTTGATGGTAGCTCAAGCAGATGTAAAATATTCTGAGCCAGCTATGAAAGAGTACAAGTTCCCCTATGTCCTGGCCAAATCCCCTGATAGTAAAAATACCATCTCAGAAAAAGGCCACTAGCATAGTGGGACTTACCTGGTCAGCAAAGGATGAATAAATGCATCATAATATCTTCATCTCTACTGTTGCTACTTCCTTGTGACCTTTTTCCTGTCTACATATCCCATCTCTTTATTATTGTGCTTTTGTTTATCATTAAAACTTTGTCGCTGAGTCTATATTTCTCAGTTCATTTCCATGCAAATTCTGTTTTGACAGTGCACTGCTTTATTGTAACAACACATCTGATAATAGTCAGTCTGCATGTTGGTTTGTTTTATAAATACCACTGAGGTACTTAGATCTATTTGTAGAAACTCACTGTATTGTAACCCTTTCCCTAATGTCCATGAGTGGGACTGAATTTAAAATGGACTCCCCTTGCCCTAAAAGCATGTCAGTACAATCGTCACCAAGCTCTCTTCTTACTAATTTGGATCCGATAACGACTTGCATTTGTTTGTATGTGCTGTCCTCACGGATAAAGCTGCTGCTAAACTGAGCATTCAGCAGCAAAAGCATATTGGTAAACAGCTGTCTCATCTAGCAGTGACTGTAACCATGTAAGGGCTAACTGGTTACTTTTAAAAATAAGACTCAAACAATTGTTAAACTTCTCTGACGTGAAAGCAGATATCACACAGCCATGGCTAACTGAAATTTCCGAGGAGTGAGGACTGGGTACTACTAATAAGTCTGCCACAGACACTAATATCTCCCAAAAGGGGCTTGCCAGAACTAGCTGTTGTTGCACCTATGACAACCTTAAGCTTATCACCAAACAAGTAGATTCATAAGTCCATGCATGAATACTAGGCTAAATGCATTCAAGGGCAATTTTACGCCTAGTAAGTAACTCTTGATCAGAATCAAACCCTGTACCTTATGCCTATGAGGCAAACACCTAACCATTATGATATATCCCGTGGAGAATACATGCATCGATCCTGCTACTGCTCGTACAGTAAGCAAGCTCTCTACCATTTGGCCCAATTCCCATACACTAAGTACTATAGTTGCCTTTGGGAAGAAGACTGTCCTAATTATGACCACATAAATGAGATCCTGCTTAACATCAACTCTGTCATTAGAGAACTAGGTACCTTTGTACTCAATGATAAATGCCATTTGTCCCATGTCTGTTGTGGACACAGATAGCTATTAAATGTCTGACACTCAGTGTCCTAGGTGGATACAGGACATTATTCTTCTTTCCGGAATACCTGGCTAAGCGTAGAAAGGCCCCCAGGTCATTAGCCTAGCAACAATCTATGAATCTATACACTAGCCTTCCGACACCACATATCAGTTATAGTTAGAAAATGCTTCCATTTAATTATCAATGGTATGGCCACCAACTCCAAGGATGCCATAATCCCTCTCTATTCCTTCCTTTTGGGCCAGTCATGGAAGACATTTCGAATGTAACTCTCCAAATAGCTTGATAAAGGAGAAAGACAGCAACATTTTATAACCAAAGAAGAAAGAAAAATACTTCAAAGAACTCTGTTTCCTTAGCTATCCAGAAAAATTTACAACCCTTTTGTTTTCCTGTCTTAAACCAACTCCTACGTGGTCATCTCTTCCTAGTTGTCTATCCCATAAAAGATCTTGCCCTATTAGACCTACTCCATCTCAAAATACTGCTGATGCTAAAAATACTCACTCCAAACACTTCAACCTTTGCTGTAACTGAAGACCTCGTACAGAGAAAGATTTCTCACCCAGACATTTCTGTACCTATGGAACAAGCTCCCCTTACATGTGAAACAATTTAGCACATTGGTCTGCTACAAGTTTTGTTTTGATATTTCGATGGGTTCCTACAAATTAGCCCATGGGGCATGCAGTACGGTCTTCACTGAGCAGGGTGACTAATCCATCTACTGACGTTTGACTTATATAGCTAGGCTGTACATGGTACTAAGGACCTATCAATGTATGAACCAAAGAGGGTGTTTTCTGTAGGCACAGAGAGAAATAGGTAGAAGACGGACTTATTCCATGTACTGCTCAGTAGCTGCAGTGAGATAGAAGTCTGCTTGGTTACCTTTAGCTCAAAACGATGGTGTTATTATGAAAAGTAAGAGCGCAGTTTTGTGGCAATGAAAGACAAAAAAGTACAATGTAATATGGTGAGATGACCCTGTAGTGGAATAAGGTATAAGCATGCTCTAGAAATAGCCATAAAGTAGCACAAATTATCACTTGTACTTGATACAAATGTGCAGTGGACACTGGGTAAGAGCTGTCCAATGCTGGCTTCCACATAGTATTACTCATTTCCATAGTGACCTCCATTTCCTATGACAGACATTTCGCACTAACAGAAGGTTTCTTATGCAGAATGACTTCACCTCCTGGTATTAATGTAAGGACTGCAGGTTCTCTTTGTGAACATATCCACTATGAGAAGATGTGGCATTCAGCAGCCTAGTGGGCCAGATTTCCTTTACGTTTAAATCTCAGTAAACTATCACTCAAAATGTGAAATCATGATGCAAGAAAAAGAAGATAGAATTTGGATTGTAGCAGAGGCTTGGAGGATGAAATGGTTTTAATAATGTTATTTATCAATAAAGACTGCAAAAGTACAATGATGGCTGCTTGGAAACTTATCAGAAAGTTCAGCTCACACAAGTCAAATCATATGGTTGAATAAGCTACAGAAGCCATCAAGCTGAAAGATTCACTATCTCTAGTTGTGGACAGTGTCTTCTTCTGGATAGTTAAGGTAAGAATAAGAGAAGGGAGATAATTGTTGGAGACAAAAGAGGACTGCATTTTAAAGACTCTAGTTTCCTTCTCCTAGATACACCTGATGGAAACAAGGAAGTGAGGAGAAAACAGCAGTGGGCAGCGGAGGCAGAAGGTTACAAGTCCCTCAGCTCAGTTACCTGTTGTGGTTAGTGAATGATGGTTACAACAAAACCTTATCCTTGGTTACCACTTGTTGGTAGCAAAGGCAGACGGGTCTATATTACATCGTCGAACTCACAGGAGTTCGAACGATGTAATATCGAACCTTGAAGTTCAAAACCCAAGAATTACGAAAACACAGAAAAGCTATTTTATTTTCCCAGGCAAAAAAAAAATCGCTGTTCCTGTACAAAAAAAAAAAAAAAATGTACACTTTAAACTTAAACTAATGTAGGGGGGGGCTTTGCTCCCACACCCCCCAACATGGGGGGCTGTGCCCCCCACACACCCCCTACTTAAATATACCAACTCTGAGATCGCACCACAGTGGAGGAAATAGCAAAGCCCCAAAAACAGCCCACCAATTTTTTTCCCTGGGAAAAAAATCAGTGTGTCGTGGCTTCCCTATTGTCGTATTTTGAACCTATGGGTTCGATATTACAACGTTCGGACACCTGTGAGTTCGACGTTGTAATATAGATCCAAGACAGACAGTTAAGAGAAAACTCTCAGAACTGGTCGTATTTCGAACCTATGGGTTCGATATTACAACGTTCGGACGCCTGTGAGTTCGACGTTGGAATATAGATCCAAGACAGACAGTTAAGAGAAAACTCTCAGAACTGGTTAACAGTTGTGGGTAATGAAAGCAAGTGGTAAGAAACAAATCTTCAGCCTTGGTTACCTCTTTCAGAAGGGAAAACATGGTTATAACAAAACCTCCTTGGTTACCTGTTGTGAGTACTGAAGGCAGATAGTTAAGAGAAAACCCTCAGCACTGGTAACCAGTTGTGGCTAGTAGATGCAAGTAGTCACAACAAAACCCTCCGCCTTGATTATTTACTATTGTTAGTGAAGGTTGGGGGTTACAAGAAAACCTTCAGACTTGGTTACCTCTTGTGGGTAGGAAGGAAAGATGGTTATAATAAAATCCTCACTTTGGTCATTTGTTGTGATGGCAGATGGTTACAAAAAGACCCTCATCTTTGGTTACTAGATGTGGATAGTAAGAGATGGTTATAACAAACCCCTCACCCTTATTTACCTGTTGTAACTGTTCCAATACAACTGAATGTTGGGAAGATTGGGAGCACTGACCATACGTTGACGAACTGTTTGCACCAGCTCAGTGTTGTTTGTCAGCTCATCCTGAAATGAAAGAAAGGTAGAAGTTTTTTAATCTGTTTTAACTAGTGGCACACCTCCCACCACACTTACTAAACATAATCAAGTAATACACAGACACAGGTAAGGATAGTCACAAAGAAAGTGTCATAAGTTGCCACACCTTTTATCTTTGTCAGAACTGCAAATTCCAAACTGAAAGATATGCCTTCATCTTAAAGGGATTTTAATAAAGGGGATTTAAAAGTAAGTAAAAACAACATCAAGAAAAAAAAACAAAAAAGGGTATTGGGGTACATTTGTAAATGAATAGGGTATTAGACACAAAAGGGAAAGGCAAAAGGAAACTAGAAAGCATCAGAAGTGCATATTATAATAATACACAGGGCTGAGCATGCTGACAGGCCAACCTGCAATTCATTCTATCAGCTTTACAAACCTGGCAGGCGAAAGTACAGGCACATTAAGGAAAACAACTCTTTGGTTAAATTACAGTTTCAAAAGGATATACAACAAGAAACTGTCTACTTCACTTTTAAAAACTAGCCTAGTTAAAAAAAAAAAAAAAGGATACATCTGAAGTGACTTTCCTTTTTATTAGAAGTATAAAATCAGTTTCATCTCAAAGGATGAAAGCAATAACAAGGTTTTCTTTATTTATAACACAAAGCGAGATAAAATGAACATTATTATCAGCCAAAAATCAAATGATCACACAGCTGCATGACAGAGTGTACTCCCCAAAACGTTACAAAAACAAAGACATACGCTATACAGTGATATACAGATAAGGGAGAAGACAGACGTCACAGTGCTACACAGATAAGGGAGAAGACAGACGTCACAGTGCTACACAGATAAGGGAGAAGACAGACGTCACAGTGCTACACAGATAAGGGAGAAGACAGATGTTACAGTGCTACACAGATAAGGGAGAAGACAGATGTCACAGTGCTACACAGATAAGGGAGAAGACAGATGTCACAGTGCTACACAGATAAGGAAGAAGACAGATGTCACAGTGCTACACAGATAAGGGAGAAGACACATGTCACAGTGCTACACAGATAAGGAGAAGACAGACGTCACAGTGCTACACAGATAAGGGAGAAGACAGATATCACAGTGCTACACAGATAAGAGAGAAGACAGATGTTACAGTGCTACACAGATAAGGGAGAAGTCAGATGTCACAGTGCTACACAGATAAGGGAGAAGACAGACGTCACAGTGCTACACAGATAAGGGAGAAGACACATCACAGTGCTACACAGATAAGGGAGAAGACATGTCACAGTGCTACACAGATAAGGGAGAAGACACATGTCACAGTGCTGCACAGATAAGGGAGAAGACAGATGTCACAGTGCTACACAGATAAGGGAGAAGACACATGTCACAGTGCTACACAGATAAGGGAGAAGACAGATGTTACAATGCTACACAGATAAGGGAGAAGACAGATGTTACAATGCTTCACAGATAAGGGAGAAGACAGACGTCACAGTGCTACACAGATAAGGGAGAAGACAGACGTCACAGTGCTACACAGATAAGGGAGAAGACAGACGTCACAGTGCTACACAGATAAGGGAGAAGACAGATGTTACAGTGCTACACAGATAAGGGAGAAGACAGATGTTACAGTGCTACACAGATAAGGGAGAAGACACATGTCACAGTGCTACACAGATAAGGGAGAAAACAGATGTTACAGTGCTACACAGATAAGGAAAAAGACACGTCACAGTGCTACACAGATAAGGGAGAAGACACATGTCACAGTGCTACACAGATAAGGGAGAAGACACATGTCACAGTGCTACACAGATAAGGGAGAAGACAGACATCATAGTGCTACACAGATAAGGGAGAAGACAGATGTCACAGTGCTACACAGATAAGGGAGAAGACAGATGTCACAGTGCTACACAGATAAAGGAGAAGACAGACGTCACAGTGCTACACAGATAAGGGAGAAGACAGACGTCACAGTGCTACACAGATAAGGGAGAAGACACATGTCAGTGCTACACAGATAAGGGAGAAGACAGACGTCACAGTGCTACATAGATAAGGGAGAAGACAGATGTTACAGTGCTACACAGATAAGGGAGAAGACACATGTCACAGTGCTACACAGATAAAGGAGAAGACACATGTCACAGTGCTACACAGATAAGGAAGAAGACAGATGTCACAGTGCTACACAGATAAGGGAGAAGACAGATGTTACAGTGCTACACAGATAAGGGAGAAGACAGATGTTACAGTGCTACACAGATAAGGGAGAAGACAGATGTTACAGTGCTACACAGATAAGGGAGAAGACACGTCACAGTGCTACACAGATAAGGGAGAAGACAGATGTTACAGTGCTACACAGATAAGGGAGAAGACAGATGTTACAGTGCTACACAGATAAGGGAGAAGACACATGTCACAGTGCTACACAGATAAGGGAGAAGACAGATGTCACAGTGCTACACAGATAAGGGAGAAGACAGATGTCACAGTGCTACACAGATAAGGGAGAAGACAGATTTTACAGTGCTACACAGATAGGGGAGAAGACAGATGTCACAGTGCTACACAGATAAGGGAGAAGACAGATGTTACAGTGCTACACAGATAAGGGAGAAGACAGACGTCACAGTGCTACACAGATAAGGGAGAAGACAGATGTCACAGTGCTACACAGATAAGGGAGAAGACACATGTCACAGTGCTACACAGATAAGGGAGAAGACAGATGTTACAGTGCTACACAGATAAGGAAAAAGACACGTCACAGTGCTACACAGATAAGGGAGAAGACACATGTCACAGTGCTACACAGATAAGGGAGAAGACACATGTCACAGTGCTAAACAGATAAGGGAGAAGACAGACATCACAGTGCTACACAGATAAGGGAGAAGACAGATGTCACAGTGCTACACAGATAAGGGAGAAGACAGATGTCACAGTGCTACACAGATAAGGGAGAAGACAGATGTTACAGTGCTACACAGATAAGGGAGAAGACAGATGTCACAGTGCTACACAGATAAGGGAGAAGACAGATGTCACAGTGCTACACAGATAAGGGAGAAGACAGATGTCACAGTGCTACACAGATAAGGGAGAAGACATATGTTACAGTGCTACACAGATAAGGGAGAAGAAAGATGTCACAGTGCTACACAGATAAGGAAGAAGACAGATGTCACAGTGCTACACAGATAAGGGAGAAGACAGATGTTACAGTGCTACACAGATAAGGGAGAAGACAGATGTTACAGTGCTACACAGATAAGGGAGAAGACAGATGTCACAGTGCTACACAGATAAGGGAGAAGACAGATGTGACAGTGCTACACAGATAAGGGAGAAGACAGACATCACAGTGCTACACAGATAAGGGAGAAGACAGATGTCACAGTGCTACACAGATAAGGGAGAAGGCAGATGTCACAGTGCTACACAGATAAGGGAGAAGACAGATGTCACAGTGCTACACAGATAAGGGAGAAGACACATGCCACAGTGCTACACAGATAAGGGAGAAGACACATGTCACAGTGCTACACAGATAAGGGAGAAGACACATGTCACAGTGCTACACAGATAAGGGAGAAGACACATGTCACAGTGCTACACAGATAAGGGAGAAGACAGATGTCACAGTGCTACACAGATAAGGGAGAAGACACATGTCACAGTGCTAAACAGATAAGGGAGAAGACACATGTCACAGTGCTAAACACATAAGGGAGAAGACACGTCACAGTGCTACACAGATAAGGGAGAAGATACATGTCACAGTGCTACACAGATAAGGGAGAAGACAGATGTCACAGTGCTACACAGATAAGGGAGAAGACACATGTCACAGTGCTAAACAGATAAGGGAGAAGACAGATGTCACAGTGCTACACAGATAAGGGAGAAGACACATGTCACAGTGCTAAACAGATAAGGGAGAAGACAGATGTCACAGTGCTACACATATAAGGGAGAAGACAGATGTTACAGTGCTACACAGATAAGGGAGAAAACAAATGTCACAGTGCTAGACAGATAAGGGAGAAGACAGATGTTACAGTGCTACACAGACAAGGGAGAATACAGATGTCACAGTGCTACACAGATAAGGGAGAAGAGAGATGTCACAGTGCTATACAGATAAGGGAGAAGACACATGTCACAGTGCTACACATATAAGGGAGAAGACAGATGTCACAGTGCTACACAGATAAGGGAGAAGACAGATGTCACAGTGCTACACAAATAAGGGAGAAGACAGATTTCATAGTGATATACACATAAGGGAAAAGACATACATCACTATGCTAAACAAATACGGGAGAAGACAGATGTCATAGCGATACACAGACAAAGGATAAGATGGATGTCACAGTGCTACAGGGATAAAAAGTGTATCCAGTGGATTATAGTGGATTAGTCCAGATAAAATCACTTCAGCTAGCAGCTGTGGGGCACACACTCTCTTTCTATCTCCCTGTGGGAGGAATAAATACACCTTTTTTGAAGTTTCAAGCAGTTTATTGAGTTAAGTAGGTAGAGGGATGAGTGTTCTCGTAATATATTACATTCAACAAGTCAGTTATTTAAAAGCAGTTGTAGACAATGGTGGGAGGGCCCAGCAGAGCTGATTGGCTCCTTATTTTTCCATTCCTAGATTTTCCTCCAATCACAACGCTGACAGGTTATTCCCTATTTGAATATTCCTGAAAGACTCATGAGTATTTATCAGCTCAGCAGGCTGTGTAACCTCATTCTTAGTTAAAAGGTTTTATTTTTAATTTTTAACTTTTAACAGACATAACCTACCATAACAACCTACCACTATATAACTATATTTATGAAAACACTTTCACCTGAGCTTCATCAGGCTCATCTAATAGAGAAGTTTCCACTTTGATCACTAACACTGCCTGTTTTTATGAGGCTATCACCAGATGTTATTAGTTGGTTTTGTAACCCATCTAAAACTGCATCTCTTTCTGTAGGGCTCATATTTCTTGAAGCCAATTTTGAAAGTTTAATTACAGAACTTTTCATATAGTCTATCATATGTAATATGAAAGGCTGTGCCCACTGTTACAAGGCTGACATCTCCTGAAATACAACATGAAAGGCTAAGTACAGTAAGAGGCCTGAGAAACTTTTGCATAGGCTTTCTGTGCCCATGAAATCAAAATCCACCAAGTGGTGAATGGCAGAGTATGCAAAACCTTAAATATAAAACTGTGCTTACAGTGTAAACAATACAGCAGTGTGGAGTGCTGCCCTAGGATAGCAATGTTCATTGTACTGCAGACTATAGAAATGTTGTTAAATGCAAACCAAAGTGGCTAAAGTGTCTACACCTGGGGGTAGCTCAATGAGAGGGGAGAATGCTCCTGGACTCAGTGCATGATTTTATGGTACTCCAGTCTGATGTCTTCACTGTCAAGCTTCTTCGTGAATCTAAGAGTTACTAAAGGCTCTTCTGTTCAGATTGTGCCTCTCTTTAGATTCCAGGTGGTGAAGTTCGTGCAAAAGAGAGCTAGATAGCTCTGTACCTGGCTAAATAAAGGGCTGGAAACTGGAAGGTATCAGGTGGAAGGACAGTTAACCAATGAACCAAAACACACAAAGAACTGCGACTACAGCTGTGTAGTGGAAACCCACAGTGAACACAATACGTCATATGAATGATCCAATAAAGGAAAAGGTCACGCCACTAAAAAAAATCAAGTCTTTATTGAATAATCAGTTTAGCACTTTTGTCCTGTTCACATCCAGGACTTCTTCAGAACTGGAGTTAGATGATGTAAGAGGCTGATGCAATCAGTATGGGTGTGGGCTGTCAGTCAAACTACAAGGTGTTTAGCCCCCATTTATTTCACTCCTAACAACAAAAGGAAACCCCAAGTCACAAATGAGTAGTACAGAAAAATTCCAATAACCTAGAGTTGCTGTTTAAGTCTGTACACATTATGAGGTAAAAAGCATTTTCATATGCATGACAGTTTCTGTTTGGATTTGCACACATCTAGAGATCACAAAACAAGACAAAATACAACAAAACAAAATAAACAAGGTGTCTTGTTTTCCATGTTAGTAGTTCCCAGATAAACCATACTAAGGTAGATGCAGTGATTTACAGATGTAATTTTTTGATTGGCTTTTTCATATTAACAGCAGCAACTACGGTTAATTAACAGTATATGTCCAAATCCAGGGTTAAAAAGTGCAGGTGTGTTAGCTGTATGACGTATGATTTGGTTTCTTGACTGCAAGCAAAATTTTCATGGAAATGCTTAGTTTAGACCATGGAAGTGGTGGTTTTTCAGCATGTTCTGCCAACTCGGCTCCATTTTCTTCAAGGATGGCATTTTTGTTTCCTTTGACTGGACCCATAATCAGCTTGTCCAAGATGTGGAATATGGCACAGAGCTACACACATGACAGAGATGATGGCTATCACTGTGATACACAGATAAGGGAGAAGACAGATATCATAATTCTACACAGATAATAGAGATGAAAGATGTCATAATGATACACAGATAATGAAGTAGACATGTGTAAGTTAAACCGGTAAGGAAGTAGATCTGTGATAGCGTTATACCAGTAAGGAAGTAGACATTATAGTGTTATACTGGTGAGGAAGTAGACACAATAGTGTTATACCATCATATTGGGTGACTTCAACTACCCAAATATAGACTGGGAACATTACTCAAGCCCTAACTTTCTAGCCCAACGGTTCCTGGAGTTCATAAATTCAAATGCCATCTAGTCACTGTTCCCACGAGAGGAGAAAATATACTAGATCTCATTATCACAAACATGGGGACAAAATGCTCCACACCAGAAGTATATCCCTCATTGGTGAGATCTGATCATAAACTAATCTCACTGGAAATCCACATCCCGCCCCCACCCCAAACAAAAAAGACCACAGTGAAGAACTTCTCTAAAGCAAACTTCACACTACTCAAGACTGGTGTGGTATCCTTCAAGGCCCCTGAGCCAGTGGAAACCACAACCCAAGCTGCGGAAGCCCTTACAAATGCCTTCTATGAACACCTCCAGGACTGCATGGATCAGGCAATCCCAAATAAAACCAAGACTCTTTCCACAAAGGGCAAGCGTCCAGTCTGGTGGACCCCAGCCATTAACAAACTTTACAATAAGAGGAGAAAGCTATTACATGATAGAACAAAATCCATAAAAGGAAGTCACCCCTGATCATTATTAGTAAAAAATACGAGCACTCATAAAATCAACTAAGGCCAATTTTGAGAGAAAAATTGCCATGGATTCAAAGGACAATCATAAGGCCTTTTTCAGCTATGTTAGGAACCTGGGTGGAAACTCCCAGATATGCTCAGAATTAGTCCAAAATGATACAAAAATCACTGAACCCACAGACATTGCCAACATACTGGCAGACAGGTTCAGTGCAAACTTCACCCTCTCCCCTAAAGGAGAGATAAATATCCCCACAAAGTGTAGCCTCCCAGACATCTCAAATGCACAGGTGAAAGCTGCGCTCTCTAAAGCTAAAAACACAGCATCAATGGGACCGGATGGTGTCCCCGGCTGTGTGCTACACGAGCTAAATGAGGAATTAAACCCGCACATAAGGCAGCTGTTTAATCTCAGCCTTACCACAGGATACGTGCCCAAGGAGTGGCATACGGCAACTGTGGTCCCACTCCACAAAGGCGGTGCCTCTACGGACCCTGGTAATTACCGCCCCATAAGCTTAACAAGTCTAGTCTGCAAAGCTATGGAGAGGATCATAATGGAGCTCATAAACAAAGATATAGGGGACTTGCAGGCATTGGACCCGACCCAGTTTGGCTTCATCAAGGGCAGATCATGCCTTTTGAACTTGGTCGACTTCTTCGAAACAGTCACCAAGGCCATTGATGAGGGAAAGGCAGTCCATACAGCCTACCTTGACCTTGCAAAGGCCTTCGACACAATACCCCACTCGGGTATTGTAGAAAAACTTACCAGCTTAAATGTAAACCCATATGTCACAAGATGGGTTGCAAACTGGCTTAAGGACAGAACCCACAGGGTTAGAGTTGCTGGCGCTATGTCAGACTCCAAGCCGGTCACAAGCGGTGTCCCACAGGGCTTGGTCCTTGGCCCCCTATTGTTCGGCATCTACTTCTCAGAAGTACACGCCAACATGGGAGGACTTTGGCTGACAAAGTTTGCAGACGACTGCAAACTGGGCGCCATAGTGGAAACTGCATCGGACACGGATATCCTTCAGAAGGGACTCACGGAAACAGATAGCTGGTGCCAGAGCCATGGCCTGAAGTTAAACGCCAAAAAATGTATAGTCATACCCTTCGGGAAAAACAAGGTAACCCCAAGCTACCATATAGGTGGCAATCCACTAAGCACAGAAGAGGTTATCAGGGACCTGGGGACCCAGGTTGACAGTGGCCTTTCTTTTGACACTCACGTTGCTAAAGTGGTTAGAAAGACCTTCTACATTGCCCACCTGATCATGAAGGGATTCACATCCAGATCTAGTGAGGTCATTGTTCCCCTGTACTCTTCACTTATCAGACCAATGATCGAGTACAATGCCCCATTCGGGATGTATCGCACCCGACATCTGCAGCAATTGGAGAGACCCCAAAAGTTCCTCACCAAAAGGATAAAGGGACTCCAAAATCTGTCATATGCTGCCATATTGAAGAAACTCCAGCTCTATTCAGTTGCATACCGTCTGCTCAGAGGTGACATGTGCCTGACATACAAGGCCATGTCCAACCCGGAATTAATGGACATGCTCTACCTCAAAAAATCCAAATCCACCAAAACCACTAGAGCAAGCGACTTAAACCTTAGCACGGATATAAATAGGACATGCTGGAGGGATAGATTTATCACTCAGAGACTCCCTATGCTGTGGAATAAAATCCCGGTCCATGTGAGGCAGTGCACCTCACTGGCTCTGTTCAAGAGAAATCTTGACCTGTGGATGGGAGATCGTAGGTTTATCCCGGGAATCATCTCTGTGTCACTGCTGGACAGAGGCACAACAAACTAATGGGCACAGTATTTTTTTATATAAGGGGTGGCGTAAGCCACAAAAATTTGGGCTAGGCTTATAAATGCCTTAGGGCAGATAGCCTAGTATAAACCTATGAACCTATGAACCTATGTGATGGTAGATATACGATAGTGTTGTACCAGTAAGGAAGTAGACATGTGATAGTGTCATACCGGCAAGGAAGTAGACATGATAGTGTTACACCAGTAAGGAAGTAGACTTCTGATAGTGTTACACTGGTAAGGAAGTAGACATGAAGTGTTACACCGGTAAAGAAGTAGACATGATAGTGCTATAATGGTAAGGAAGTAGATGTGATATGATACACTGGAAAGGAAGTAGACATGATAGTGTTATACAGCTAAAAAAGTAGACATGACAGTGTTATACTGGTAAGGAAGTAGACATGATAGTGTTATACTAGTAAGGAAGTAGATATGTGACAGTGTTATACCGGTAAGGAAGTAGACATGATTGTGTTATACCGGTAAGGAAGTAAACATGACAGTGTTATACCGGTAAGGAAGTAAACATGATAGTGTTATACCGGTAAGGAAGTAGACATAATAGTGTTACACCAGTAAGGAAGTAGACATGCCAGTGTTATACTGGTAAGGAAGTAGGCATGACAGTGTTACACCAGTAAGGAAGTAGACAAGTGATACTGTTATACTGTTAAGGAACTATACATTTGAGAGTGTTATACTGGTAAGGAAGTAGACATGTTATAGCATTATACCAGTAAGGAAGTTGACATGATAGTGTTATACTGCTAAAAAAGTAGACATGTGATAGTGTTATACCGGTAAGGAAATAGACTTGAGACACTGTTACACCGGTAAGGAAGTAGACTTGTGATAGTGTTATACCACTAAGGAAGTAGACATGACAGTGTTATACTGGTAAAAAAGTAGACATGTGATAGTGGTACACCGGTAAGGAAGGAGACGTGATAGTGTTATACAGGTAAGGAAGTAGACATGTGATAGTGTTATACCAGTAAGGAAGCAGACATGTGATAGTGTTATACTGGTAAGGAAGCAGACATGTGATAGTGTTATACCGGTAAGGAAGCAGACATGTGATAGTGTTATACCGGTAAAGAAGTAGACATGTGACAGTGTTAAACAGGTAAGGAAGTAGACATGATAGTGTTATACTAGTAAGGAAGTACACATGATAGTGTTATACCAGTAAGGAAGTAGATATTATACCAGAAAGGAAGTAGACATGTCATAGTGTTATACCGGTAAGGAAGTAGACATGACAGTGTTATACTGGTAAAAAAGTAGACATGTGATAGTGGCACACCGGTAAGGAAGGAGACGTGATAGTGTTATACAGGTAAGGAAGTAGACATGTGATAGTGTTATACCGGTAAGGAAGCAGACATGTAATAGTGTTATACCGGTAAGGAAGCAGACATGTGACAGTGTTATACCGGTAAAGAAGTAGACATGTGACAGTGTTAAACAGGTAAGGAAGTAAACACGATAGTGTTATACTGGTGAGGGAGTACACATGATAGTGTTATACTGGTAAGGAAGTAGATATTATACCGGTAAGGAAGTAGACATATGATAGAGTTATTCCGGTATGGAAGCAGACATGATAGTGTTATATCAGTAAGGAAGCAGACTTCTGAAAGTGTTACACCGGTAAGGAAGTAGACATGTGACAGTGTTATACCTGTAATGATAGTGCTATAATGGTAAGGAAGTAGACGTGATATGATACACTGGAAAGGAAGCAGACATGATAGTGTTATACAGCTAAAAAAGTAGATGTGACAGTGTTATACTGGTAAGGAAGTAGACATGATAGTGTTATACCAGTAAGGAAGTAGATATGTGACAGTGTTATACCAGTAAGGAAGTAGACATCTGATAGTGTTATACCGGTAAGGAAGTAAACATGATAGTGTTATACCGGTAAGGAAGTAAACATGATAGTGTTATACCGCTAAGAAAGTAGACATAATAGTGTTACACCAGTAAGGAAGTAGACATGCCAGTGTTATACTGGTAAGGAAGTAGGCATGACAGTGTTACACCAGTAAGGAAGTAGACAAGTGATACTGTTATACTGTTAAGGAAGTAGACATTTGAGAGTGTTATACTGGTAAGGAAGTAGACATGTGATATCATTATACCAGTAAGGAAGTAGATATGTGACAGTGTTATACCGGTAAGGAAGTAGACATGACAGTGTTATACCGGTAAGGAAGTAGATATGCGACAGTGTTATACCGGTAAGAAAGTAGACATGACAGTGTTTTACAGGTAAGGAAGTAGACATGTGATAGTGTTATACTGGTAAGGAAGTAGACATGACAGTGTTATAATGGTAAGGAAGTAGACATGTGATAGTGTTATACCTGTAAGGAAGTGCACATGATAGTCTTATACTGGTAAGGAAGTAGACATGATAGTGTTATACCAGTAAGGAAGTAGACATGATAGTGTTATACCAGTAAGGAAGTAGATATGTAACAGTGTTATACCAGTAAGGAAGTAGATATATGATAGAGTTATTCCGGTATGGAAGCAGACATGATAGTGTTATACCAGTAAGGAAGTAGACTTCTGATAGTGTTAAACCGGTAAGGAAGTAGACATGATAGTGCTATAATGGTAAGGAAGTAGATGTGATATGATACACTGGAAAGGAAGCAGACAAGATAGTGTTATACAGCTAAAAAAGTAGACGTGACAGTGTTATACTGGTAAGGAAGTAGACATGATATTGTTATACTGGAAAAGAAGCAGCCATGTGATAGTGCTATACTGGTAAGAAAGTAGACATGTGATAGTGCTATACTGGTAAGAAAGAAGACATGATATGTTACACTGGTAAGGAAGTAGACATGATGGTGTGATATTGGTAAGTAAGTAGACACGTCACAGTGTTATACTGGTAAAGAAGTAGACATGATAGTGTTATACTGTAAGGAAGTAGACATCTGATAGTGTTATGAAATGTGATAGTGTTCCATGGGTAAAGAAGCAGACATGTGATAATATTATACCGGTAAGGAAGTAGATATATATCATATCTACTTCTAGATTAAACATGACTAAATATGCAATTTTTCTACTATTTCCTCTTTCTCCTCCTACAGTCTCGATTAACCCACTTTGCACCTCCCTCTGTAAATCCCTCTGTGTACTAATATTAACCTTCCCGTGTAAATCCCTCTATGTACTAACATGGGTCCCCTACTAATTACCGAAACGCCGATTCGCCGACAAAGAAATCACCGACACCAAACGACCGACAACGCAGTTGACCGACACGCCTGAATCCCGACAGCTGGAAGACCGACAAGGGGAATGTGTAAGCGCGACCTGGTAAGTATGCGATAGTGAGGGATTTAGGAGTAGGGAGCGGACAGGTAAGTGTGCAATAGTGAGGGATGTAGGGTTAGGGTGTGTGATAGGTGAGTGTGCGGTAGTGTCGGAGCTTGGGGTTAGGGGTGTGTAAGTGAGTTAGGGTTAGGGTGCAGGTGGGGAGGTGTGCGTAGTGTCGGAGCTTGGGGTTAGGGGTGGGTAAGTGAGTTAGGGTTAGGGTGCAGGTAGGGAGAGTGTTCGGTAGTGTCGGAGCTTGGGGTTAGGGGTGGGTGAGTGAGTTAGGGTTAGGGTGCAGGTAAGGAGAGTGTGCGGTAGTGTCGGAGCTTGGGGTTAGGGGTGGGTGAGTGAGTTAGGGTTAGGGTGCAGGTAGGGAGAGTGTGCGGTAGTGTCGGACCTTAGGGTTAGGGTTTGGGTTAGGGCTAGTGGATATGTGTTGTAGTGTACTGTGTTGTTTACGTGTAGTGTGTCGGTGTTATGGTGTTCGGTGTTTTGCGTTGTCGGTACTTCGTGTTGTCGGTCGTTTGGTGTCGGTGATTTCTTTGTCGGCGAATCGGCGTTTCGGTCATTAGTCGTAGACCCACTAACATACACCTCCCTGTGTAAATCCCTCTATGTACTAAACTTAAACTCCCTCTGTAAATCTCTCTATGTACTAACATGCACCTCCCTCTGTAAATCCCTCAGTGTACTAACATGCACCTCCCTCTGTAAATCCCTCTATGTACTAACATTAACCTCTCTCTGTAAATCTCTCTATTTACTAACAATAACTTCCCTCTGTAAATCCCCCTATGTACTAACATACACCTCCCTCTGTAAATCCCTCTGGGTACTAACATTAACCTCTCGGTGTAAATCTCTCTATGTAGTAACATACACCTCCCTCTGTAAATCCCTCTACATACTAACATACACCTCCCTGTGCAAATCCCCCTATGTACTAACATACACCTCCCTCTGTAAATCCCTCCATGTACTAACATACACCTCCGTCTGTAAATCCCTCTGTGTACTAACATTAATCTCCCCTCTGTAAATCCCTCTATGTACTAACATACACCTCTCTCTGTAAATCCCTCTATGTGCTAACATACACCTCCCTCTGTAAATCCTTCTATGTGCTAACATGCACCTACCTCTGTAAATCCCTCTGTGTAATAACATTAACCTCCCTCTGTAAATCCATCTACGTACTAATATTAACCTTCCTCTGTATGTACTAACATACACCTCCCTCTGTAAATCACTCTATGTACTAACAATGCACCTCCCTCTGTAAATCACTCTATGTACTAACATTAACCTCTCTCTGTAAATCCCTCTATGTGCTAACAATAACTTCCCTGTGTAAATCCCTCTATGTACTAACATACACCTCCCTCTGTAAATCCCTCTATGTACTAACATACACCTCCCTCTGTAAATCCCTCTGGGTACTAACATTAACCTCCCGGTGTAAATCTCTCTATGTAGTAACATACAACTCCCTCGGTAAATCCCTCTACATACTAACATACCCCTCCATCTGTAAATCCCTCTGTGTACTAACATACACCTCCCTCTGTAAATCCCTCAATGTACTAACATGCACCTCCCTCTGTAAATCCCTCTATGTACTAACATTAACCTCCCTCTGTAAATCCCTCTATGTACTAACATACACCTCCCTCTGTAAATCCCTCTATGTACTAACATACACCTCCCTCTGTAAATCCCTCTATGTACTAACATACACCTCCCTCTGTAAATCCCTCTATGTACTAACATTAACCTCCCTCTGTAAATCCCTCTATGTACTAACATACACCTCCCTCTGTAAATCCCTCTATGTACTAACATACACCTCCCTCTGTAAATCCCTCTATGTACTAACATTAACCTCCCTCTGTAAATCCCTCTATGTACTAACATACACCTCCCTCTGTAAATCCCTCTATGTACTAACATTAACCTCCCTCTGTAAATCCCTCTATGTACTAACATACACCTCCCTCTGTAAATCCCTCTATGTACTAACATACACCTCCCTCTGTAAATCCCTCTATGTACTAACATTAACCTCCCTCTGTAAATCCCTCTATGTACTAACATACACCTCCCTCTGTAAATCCCTCTATGTACTAACATACACCTCCCTCTGTAAATCCCTCTATGTACTAACATACACCTCCCTCTGTAAATCCCTCTATGTACTAACATACACCTCCCTCTGTAAATCCCTCTATGTACTAACATTAACCTCCCTCTGTAAATCCCTCTATGTACTAACATACACCTCCCTCTGTAAATCCCTCTATGTACTAACATTAACCTCCCTCTGTAAATCCCTCTATGTACTAACATACACCTCCCTCTGTAAATCCTCTATGTACTAACATACACCTCCCTCTGTAAATCCCTCTATGTACTAACATACACCTCCCTCTGTAAATCCCTCTATGTACTAACATACACCTCCCTCTGTAAATCCCTCTATGTACTAACATTAACCTCCCTCTGTAAATCCCTCTATGTACTAACATACACCTCCCTCTGTAAATCCCTCTATGTACTAACATACACCTCCCTCTGTAAATCCCTCTATGTACTAACATTAACCTCCCTCTGTAAATCCCTCTATGTACTAACATACACCTCCCTCTGTAAATCCCTCTATGTACTAACATACACCTCCCTCTGTAAATCCCTCTATGTACTAACATACACCTCCCTCTGTAAATCCCTCTATGTACTAACATACACCTCCCTCTGTAAATCCCTCTATGTACTAACATACACCTCCCTCTGTAAATCCCTCTATGTACTAACATTAACCTCCCTCTGTAAATCCCTCTATGTACTAACATACACCTCCTCTGTAAATCCCTCTATGTACTAACATTAACCTCCCTCTGTAAATCCCTCTATGTACTAACATACACCTCCCTCTGTAAATCCCTCTATGTACTAACATACACCTCCCTCTGTAAATCCCTCTATGTACTAACATACACCTCCCTCTGTAAATCCCTCTATGTACTAACATACACCTCCCTCTGTAAATCCCTCTATGTACTAACATACACCTCCCTCTGTAAATCCCTCTATGTACTAACATTAACCTCCCTCTGTAAATCCCTCTATGTACTAACATACACCTCCCTCTGTAAATCCCTCTATGTACTAACATACACCTCCCTCTGTAAATCCCTCTATGTACTAACATTAACCTCCCTCTGTAAATCCCTCTATGTACTAACATTAACCTCCCTCTGTAAATCCCTCTATGTACTAACATACACCTCCCTCTGTAAATCCCTCTATGTACTAACATACACCTCCCTCTGTAAATCCCTCTATGTACTAACATACACCTCCCTCTGTAAATCCCTCTATGTACTAACATACACCTCCCTCTGTAAATCCCTCTATGTACTAACATTAACCTCCCTCTGTAAATCCCTCTATGTACTAACATACACCTCCCTCTGTAAATCCCTCTATGTACTAACATACACCTCCCTCTGTAAATCCCTCTATGTACTAACATACACCTCCTCTGTAAATCCCTCTATGTACTAACATACACCTCCCTCTGTAAATCCCTCTATGTACTAACATACACCTCCCTCTGTAAATCCCTCTATGTACTAACATTAACCTCCCTCTGTAAATCCCTCTATGTACTAACATACACCTCCCTCTGTAAATCCCTCTATGTACTAACATACACCTCCCTCTGTAAATCCCTCTATGTACTAACATACACCTCCCTCTGTAAATCCCTCTATGTACTAACATACACCTCCCTCTGTAAATCCCTCTATGTACTAACATACACCTCCCTCTGTAAATCCCTCTATGTACTAACATACACCTCCCTCTGTAAATCCCTCTATGTACTAACATACACCTCCCTCTGTAAATCCCTCTATGTACTAACATTAACCTCCCTCTGTAAATCCCTCTATGTACTAACATACACCTCCCTCTGTAAATCCCTCTATGTACTAACATACACCTCCCTCTGTAAATCCCTCTATGTACTAACATACACCTCCCTCTGTAAATCCCTCTATGTACTAACATACACCTCCCTCTGTAAATCCCTCTATGTACTAACATACACCTCCCTCTGTAAATCCCTCTATGTACTAACATACACCTCCCTCTGTAAATCCCTCTATGTACTAACATACACCTCCCTCTGTAAATCCCTCTATGTACTAACATACACCTCCCTCTGTAAATCCCTCTATGTACTAACATACACCTCCCTCTGTAAATCCCTCTATGTACTAACATACACCTCCCTCTGTAAATCCCTCTATGTACTAACATTAACCTCCCTCTGTAAATCCCTCTATGTACTAACATACACCTCCCTCTGTAAATCCCTCTATGTACTAACATACACCTCCCTCTGTAAATCCCTCTATGTACTAACATACACCTCCCTCTGTAAATCCCTCTATGTACTAACATTAACCTCCCTCTGTAAATCCCTCTATGTACTAACATACACCTCCCTCTGTAAATCCCTCTATGTACTAACATACACCTCCCTCTGTAAATCCCTCTATGTACTAACATTAACCTCCCTCTGTAAATCCCCTCTATGTACTAACATACACCTCCCTCTGTAAATCCCTCTATGTACTAACATACACCTCCCACTGTAAATCCCTCTATGTACTAACATACACCTCCCTCTGTAAATCCCTCTATGTACTAACATACACCTCCCTCTGTAAATCCCTCTATGTACTAACATACACACCTCCCTCTGTAAATCCCTCTATGTACTAACATACACCTCCCTCTGTAAATCCCTCTATGTACTAACATACACCTCCCTCTGTAAATCCTCTATGTACTAACATACACCTCCCTCTGTAAATCCCTCTATGTACTAACATACACCTCCCTCTGTAAATCCCTCTATGTACTAACATTAACCTCCCTCTGTAAATCCCTCTATGTACTAACATACACCTCCCTCTGTAAATCCTCTCTATGTACTAACATACACCTCCCTCTGTAAATCCTCTATGTACTAACATACACCTCCCTCTGTAAATCCCTCTATGTACTAACATACACCTCCCTCTGTAAATCCCTCTATGTACTAACATACACCTCCCTCTGTAAATCCCTCTATGTACTAACATACACCTCCCTCTGTAAATCCCTCTATGTACTAACATACACCTCCCTCTGTAAATCCCTCTATGTACTAACATACACCTCCCTCTGTAAATCCCTCTATGTACTAACATACACCTCCCTCTGTAAAATCCTCTATCTACTAACATACACCTGCCTCTGTAAATCCCTCTATGTACTAACATACACCTCCCTCTGTAAATCCCTCTATGTACTAACATACACCTCCCTCTGTAAATCCCTCTATGTACTAACATACACCTCCCTCTGTAAATCCCTCTATGTACTAACATACACCTCCCTCTGTAAATCCCTCTATGTACTAACATACACCTCCCTCTGTAAATCCCTCTATGTACTAACATACACCTCCCTCTGTAAATCCCTCTATGTACTAACATACACCTCCCTCTGTAAATCCCTCTATGTACTAACATACACCTCCCTCTGTAAATCCCTCTATGTACTAACATACACCTCCCTCTGTAAATCCTCTATGTACTAACATACACCTCCCTCTGTAAATCCCTCTATGTACTAACATACACCTCCCTCTGTAAATCCCTCTATGTACTAACATACACCTCCCTCTGTAAATCCCTCTATGTACTAACATTACACCTCCCTCTGTAAATCCCTCTATGTACTAACATACACCTCCCTCTGTAAATCCCTCTATGTACTAACATACACCTCCCTCTGTAAATCCCTCTATGTACTAACATACACCTCCCTCTGTAAATCCCTCTATGTACTAACATACACCTCCCTCTGTAAATCCCTCTATGTACTAACATACACCTCCCTCTGTAAATCCCTCTATGTACTAACATACACCTCCCTCTGTAAATCCCTCTATGTACTAACATACACCTCCCTCTGTAAATCCCTCTATGTACTAACATACACCTCCCTCTGTAAATCCCTCTATGTACTAACATACACCTCCCTCTGTAAATCCCTCTATGTACTAACATACACCTCCCTCTGTAAATCTTTCTATGTACTAACATACACCTCCCTCTGTAAATCCCTCTATGTACTAACATACACCTCCCTCTGTAAATCCCTCTATGTACTAACATACACCTCCCTCTGTAAATCCCTCTATGTACTAACATACACCTCCCTCTGTAAATCCCTCTATGTACTAACATACACCTCCCTCTGTAAATCCCTCTATGTACTAACATACACCTCCCTCTGTAAATCCCTCTATGTACTAACATACACCTCCCTCTGTAAATCCCTCTATGTACTAACATACACCTCCCTCTGTAAATCCCTCTATGTACTAACATACACCTCCCTCTGTAAATCCCTCTATGTACTAACATACACCTCCCTCTGTAAATCCCTCTATGTACTAACATACACCTCCCTCTGTAAATCCCTCTATGTACTAACATACACCTCCCTCTGTAAATCCCTCTATGTACTAACATACACCTCCCTCTGTAAATCCCTCTATGTACTAACATACACCTCCCTCTGTAAATCCCTCTATGTACTAACATTAACCTCCCTCTGTAAATCCCTCTATGTACTAACATACACCTCCCTCTGTAAATCCCTCTATGTACTAACATACACCTCCCTCTGTAAATCCCTCTATGTACTAACATACACCTCCCTCTGTAAATCCCTCTATGTACTAACATACACCTCCCTCTGTAAATCCCTCTATGTACTAACATACACCTCCCTCTGTAAATCCCTCTATGTACTAACATACACCTCCCTCTGTAAATCCCTCTATGTACTAACATTAACCTCCCTCTGTAAATCCTCTATGTACTAACATACACCTCCCTCTGTAAATCCCTCTATGTACTAACATACACCTCCCTCTGTAAATCCCTCTATGTACTAACATACACCTCCCTCTGTAAATCCCTCTATGTACTAACATTAACCTCCCTCTGTAAATCCCTCTATGTACTAACATACACCTCCCTCTGTAAATCCCTCTATGTACTAACATGCACCTCCCTCTGTAAATCCCTCTATGTACTAACATTAACCTCCCTCTGTAAATCCCTCTATGTACTAACATACACCTCCCTCTGTAAATCCTCTATGTACTAACATTAACCTCCCTCTGTAAATCCCTCTATGTACTAACATACACCTCCCTCTGTAAATCCCTCTATGTACTAACATACACCTCCCTCTGTAAATCCCTCTATGTACTAACATACACCTCCCTCTGTAAATCCCTCTATGTACTAACATACACCTCCCTCTGTAAATCCCTCTATGTACTAACATACACCTCCCTCTGTAAATCCTCTATGTACTAACATACACCTCCCTCTGTAAATCCCTCTATGTACTAACATACACCTCCCTCTGTAAATCCCTCTATGTACTAACATACACCTCCCTCTGTAAATCCCTCTATGTACTAACATACACCTCCCTCTGTAAATCCCTCTATGTACTAACATACACCTCCCTCTGTAAATCCCTCTATGTACTAACATACACCTCCCTCTGTAAATCCCTCTATGTACTAACATGCACCTCCCTCTGTAAATCCCTCTATGTACTAACATACACCTCCCTCTGTAAATCCCTCTATGTACTAACATTAACCTCCCTCTGTAAATCCCTCTATGTACTAACATACACCTCCCTCTGTAAATCCCTCTATGTACTAACATACACCTCCCTCTGTAAATCCCTCTATGTACTAACATTAACCTCCCTCTGTAAATCCCTCTATGTACTAACATACACCTCCCTCTGTAAATCCCTCTATGTACTAACATACACCTCCCTCTGTAAATCCCTCTATGTACTAACATACACCTCCCTCTGTAAATCCCTCTATGTACTAACATACACCTCCCTCTGTAAATCCCTCTATGTACTAACATTAACCTCCCTCTGTAAATCCTCTATGTACTAACATACACCTCCCTCTGTAAATCCCTCTATGTACTAACATACACCTCCCTCTGTAAATCCCTCTATGTACTAACATACACCTCCCTCTGTAAATCCCTCTATGTACTAACATTAACCTCCCTCTGTAAATCCCTCTATGTACTAACATACACCTCCCTCTGTAAATCCCTCTATGTACTAACATACACCTCCCTCTGTAAATCCCTCTATGTACTAACATACACCTCCCTCTGTAAATCCCTCTATGTACTAACATTAACCTCCCTCTGTAAATCCCTCTATGTACTAACATTAACCTCCCTCTGTAAATCCCTCTATGTACTAACATACACCTCCCTCTGTAAATCCCTCTATGTACTAACATACACCTCCCTCTGTAAATCCCTCTATGTACTAACATACACCTCCCTCTGTAAATCCCTCTATGTACTAACATACACCTCCCTCTGTAAATCCCTCTATGTACTAACATACACCTCCCTCTGTAAATCCCTCTATGTACTAACATTAACCTCCCTCTGTAAATCCCTCTATGTACTAACATACACCTCCCTCTGTAAATGCCTCTATGTACTAACATACAACTCCCTCTGTAAATCCCTCTATGTACTAACATACACCTCCCTCTGTAAATCCCTCTATGTACTAACATACACCTCCCTCTGTAAATCCCTCTATGTACTAACATACACCTCCCTCTGTAAATCCCTCTATGTACTAACATTAAGCTCCCTCTGTAAATCCTCTATGTACTAACATTTACCTCCCTCTGTAAATCCACTATGTACTAACATTAACCTCCCTCTGTAAATCCCTCTATGTACTAACATACACCTCCCTCTGTAAATCCCTCTATGTACTAACATACACCTCCCTCTGTAACATCCTCTATGTACTAACATACACTTCCCTCTGTAAATCCTCTGTGTACTAACATTAACCTCCCTCTGTAAATCCCTCTATGTACTAACATACACCTCCCTCTGTAAATCCCTCTATGTACTAACATACACCTCCCTCTGTAAATCCCTCTATGTACTAACATACACCTCCCTCTGTAAATCCCTCTATGTACTAACATACACCTCCCTCTGTAAATCCCTCTATGTACTAACATACACCTCACTCTGTAAATCCTCTATGTACTAACATACACCTCCCTCTGTAAATCCCTCTATGTACTAACATACACCTCCCTCTGTAAATCCCTCTATGTACTAACATTAACCTCCCTCTGTAAATCCCTCTATGTACTAACATACACCTCCCTCTGTAAATCCCTCTATGTACTAACATACACCTCCCTCTGTAAACCCCTCTATGTACTAACATTAACCTCCCTCTGTAAATCCCTCTATGTACTAACATTTACCTCCCTCTGTAAATCCCTCTATGTACTAACATACACCTCCCTCTGTAAATCCCTCTATGTACTAACATTAACCTCCCTCTGTAAATCCCTCTATGTACTAACATACACCTCACTCTGTAAATCCCTCTATGTACTAACATACACCTCCCTCTGTAAATCCCTCTATGTACTAACATTTACCTCCCTCTGTAAATCCCTCTATGTACTAACATACACCTCCCTCTGTAAATCCCTCTATGTACTAACATACACCTCCCTCTGTAAATCCCTCTATGTACTAACATTAACCTCCCTCTGTAAATCCCTCTATGTACTAACATACACCTCCCTCTGTAAATCCCTCTATGTACTAACATACACCTCCCTCTGTAAATCCCTCTATGTACTAACATACACCTCCCTCTGTAAATCCCTCTATATACTAACATACACCTCCCTCTGTAAATCCCTCTATGTACTAACATACACCTCCCTCTGTAAATCCCTCTATGTACTAACATACACCTCCCTCTGTAAATCCCTCTATGTACTAACATACACCTCCCTCTGTAAATCCCTCTATGTACTAACATTAACCTCCCTCTGTAAATCCCTCCATGTACTAACATACACCTCCCTCTGTAAATCCCTCTATGTACTAACATACACCTCCCTCTGTAAACCCCTCTATGTACTAACATTAACCTCCCTATGTAAATCCCTCTATGTACTAACATTTACCTCCCTCTGTAAATCCCTCTATGTACTAACATACACCTCCCTCTGTAAATCCCTCTATGTACTAACATTAACCTCCCTCTGTAAATCCCTCTATGTACTAACATACACCTCACTCTGTAAATCCCTCTATGTACTAACATACACCTCCCTCTGTAAATCCCTCTATGTACTAACATTTACCTCCCTCTGTAAATCCCTCTATGTACTAACATACACCTCCCTCTGTAAATCCCTCTATGTACTAACATACACCTCCCTCTGTAAATCCCTCTATGTACTAACATTAACCTCCCTCTGTAAATCCCTCTATGTACTAACATACACCTCCCTCTGTAAATCCCTCTATGTACTAACATACACCTCCCTCTGTAAATCCCTCTATGTACTAACATACACCTCCCTCTGTAAATCCCTCTATGTACTAACATACACCTCCCTCTGTAAATCCCTCTATGTACTAACATTAACCTCCCTCTGTAAATCCCTCTGTGTACTAACATACATCTCCCTCTGTAAATCCCTCTATGTACTAACATTTACCTCCCTCTGTAAATCCCTCTATGTACTAACATTAACCTCCCTCTGTAAATCCCTCTATGTACTAACATACACCTCCCTCTGTAAATCCCTCTATGTACTAACATTAACCTCCCTCTGTAAATCCCTCTATGTACTAACATACACCTCCCTCTGTAAATCCCTCTATGTACTAACATTAACCTCCCTCTGTAAATCCCTCTATGTACTAACATTAACCTCCCTCTGTAAATCCCTCTATGTACTAACATTAACCTCCCTCTGTAAATCCCTGTATGTACTAACATTAACCTCCCTCTGTAAATCCCTCTACATACTACCATTAAACTCCCTCTGCAAATCGTTTTACATACTAATTTTAACCTCCTTCTCTATATCCTTCTATGTGCTAACTAACATTAACTTCCATCTGCAAATCCTCTTGCCCTCTCTTTCCTGTATACAGCCAATATCCTCTCATTTATAATGTTTTTCATTTCTTCTTGGAGCACTTCCCACACAAAGAAACTCCTACCCTTTGCTCTTTCTGTACTAAACATCTGGCAAAATATATGAAAACATGCTCATGTTTTTCTGCTTTTACTTCATGGAATTGTTCCAGGCAGCTACTATTACGCAGACTATTTAAACATGCCTGGCCTATTTACACTTTTGTTTCACTTTGTATTTTAAATCTTACTGTATTACTTGTAACTCACCATTTCTGCGTTGATGCGTGTTGAATTTTACATTTAATTGTATTACTTGTATCTGTATGTTTTGGAGCTCCCCCCAGCCTTCCACTGAAAATGGGTTCTTTTTGGCCCAGCTGGACTATCCCTGGTAAACAAATGTCAATAAATAAAATAATGTGACAAAAATAATACACGGTCATTGAGGTCTGGGGTTACAACGCTGAAGTAATTCACAGACATATACAACAACTCTATGAATGTACAATCCTATAGCTTATATGCAATATTAACTATGCCAAGTTAACCTTCTGTGCAATATGCCAAGTTAGCATTCAGTTCAATATGAAATCTAAAAACGAAACAAACACCTCAGCAGGGTAAAATGCCTTTGTAAAACGAAAAAACAGAACAACGAAACAGTCCCAAAGGCACACCAGTGGCTAATAATCCAGGATTCCAACGTAAAAAAGAGACCTTTATTGTAGCAGAACTTCTCAAAACAGTAAGCGCTTTCACGTTGTATAAACGCTTCTTCAGACTTCAACATTGAAGTCTGAAGAAGCGTTTATACAACGTAAATGTCTTACTGTTGTTACTGTTGGATTAGCATTAGTATACGTGTACTGTTGTATTAATATCAGTATATGCTGTATGCCCATTGAGTTCAAAGTAATGCAACTTCATTCAATTGAACTGTTGTATGGTCTGAACGATAATAAAGTTTACTTTGACTTGACTTTAAGATGTTCATAATGGTTTTATACATTTTGTATCCCTCACAAGTTTACATGTTTTTGCTTACCGTCACAAGCATATCCATATCCAAGTCTTATCTTTCACAAGCATATCTATATTCAGCTTTTGTCTTTTACAAGCCTATCTCTATGCAGCTTTTTGCTGTGCTGTATTACCAATGTTATTAACAAGAACTCCATTTTAGGCACAATATGCACTGTGCTTTATTGCCAATGTTATCAACAAGAACTCCATTTTAGGCACAATATGCACTGTGCTGTATCACCAATGTTATTAACAAACTCCATTTTAGGCACAATATGCACTGTGCTGTATCACCAATGTTATTAACGAACTCCATTTTAGGGAAATACGCACTGTGCTTTATTGCCAATGTTATTAACAAGAACTCCATTTTAGGCACAATATGCACTGTGCTGTATTACCAATGTTATTAACAAGAACTCCATTTTAGGGACAATATGCACTGTGCTTTATTGCCAATGTTATTAACAAGAACTCAATTTTAGGCACAATATGCACTGCGCTGTATTACTAATGTTATTAACAATAACTCCATTTTACTGGGGATTGAGATGAAGCCAGTGTCGCACTTGATGAGTCTGGCCTTGTTGGGGAGATAGTAGGGCCATAAAGGCAGAAGTATTAGCAGGGAAAATGTAACCAGATGACTTAATACAAGGGAGTAACCAAACTGGCAGAATTCAGGAACTGATGAATACAGGTTAGTTTAATGAGGAAATACTTTAATGAGGTCTACCACCAGCACATTACAATATGCTACCGTGACACTCATAGAACTATAAACTTTATTTACTTATTTAAATTTGTTTATCTGAAGGAACACTGATCCAACAATGACCAATAACAGGCTCAGCCTATGTTACATGATAATGTACCAAAACAATAAGCAGTAATGGAATAATGATCGATCTGACAAATATATACGAAGATCTGCAAACTAAATACATTTACAGTTACATAATTAGAAAAGGTAGACTAGAGCTAACATACAAGTAGAAGTGGTGGAGATATGCACAGTAGTTTTTAGGTTAGGGAAGCTAACAGGGACTGGTAAGAACAAAGAGGGGGCTAGATTATATGTGTAGTGGGTTTACAGCAGTAATGGCAGAGTAAGATGAACCACAGGTTAGGATAAGTGAGTTACTCAGGTGCATCAGGTACATGTGAGGGAAAGGTGCTATTAGTTGGAGATACCTGCTCATGTCATATGCCCTTCAGATGGTCAGTTGCAGTCAAACTGTTCTAGTAAATCTTGTTTGAACTGTGGCCTAAACAGGGAGTACTTTGTGTGATCAGTTAAATCAGGAGGAAGTGACTGCCATAGTTTTGGGGCCTGTACACAAAAGCAGTGACTAGCAGAGTATAGTTTGAGAGAAGTGATTTGTAGGGAGGGACCAGATCTCACTTAGCTGCTTACAGGTTTGTGTAGTAAAAAGTTTGGAAGACAGAGCTGTCAAGTCTGAGTATTTTGAAAAGTAAGGAACTACAAAGGAGATTTTATCTGTCCAGTACTGGAAGCTACTTAACTTTTGAAAGAATAAGGCAGTGGCGTTCATTCCATTATGATACAGCTATGAATTGACACACTTTTGTAAGGCAGGGTGTTCATTCCATGATGAGATAACTATGAACTGACATTTTCATAAGGCAGTGGTGTTCATTCCATGATGATACAGCTATGAATTAACATACTTTGGTAAGGCAGTGGTGCTCATTCCGTGATGAGATAGCTATGAACTGACATACTTTCATAAGCAGTGGTGTTCACTCCATGATGAGACATCTATGAACTGACATACTTTCATAAGGCAGTGGTGTTCATTCCATGATGAGATAGCTATGAACTGACATACTTTAGTAAGACAGTGGTGTTCAATCCGTGATGAGATAGCTATGAATTGACATACTTTAGTAAGACAGTGGTGTTCATTCCATGATGAGATAGCTATGAACTGACATACTTTAGTAAGACAGTGGTGTTCATTCCATGATGAGATAGCTATGAACTGACATACTTTAGTAAGACAGTGGTGTTCAATCCGTGATGAGATAGCTATGAATTGACATACTTTCATAAGGCAGTGGTGGTCATTCTGTGATGAGATAGCTATGAATTGACATACTTTTGTAAGGCAGTGGTGGTCATTCTGTGATGAGATAGCTATGAATTGACATACTTTCATAAGGCAGTGGTGGTCATTCTGTGATGAGATAGCTATGAATTGACATACTTTTGTAAGGCAGTGGTGGTCATTCTGTGATGAGATAGCTATGAACCGACATAGTTTCGTAAGGTAGTGGTGTTCATTCCATGATGAGATAGCTATGAACTGACATACTTTCATAAGGCAGTGGTGTTCATTCCATGATGAGATAGGTATGAACTGACATACTTTAGTAAGACAGTGGTGTTCAATCTGTGATGAGATAGCTATGAATTGACATACTTTCATAAGGCAGTGGTGGTCATTCTGTGATGAGATAGCTATGAATTGACATACTTTTGTAAGGCAGTGGTGGTCATTCTGTGATGAGATAGCTATGAACCGACATAGTTTCGTAAGGTAGTGGTGCTCATTCCGTGATGAGATAATTATGAACTGACATAAGCAGTGGTGTTCATTCCATGATGAGATAGCTATGAATTAACATACTTTTTTAAGGCAGTGGTGTTCATTCCATGATGAGATAGCTATGAATTAACCAATTTTATAAGGCAGTGGTGTTCATTCCGTAATGAGATAGCTATGAAGTGACATACTTTTGTAAGGCAGTGGTCATTCTATGATGAGATAGCTATGAACTGACATACTTTCGTAAGACAGTGGTGTTCATTCCATGATGAGATAGCTATGAACTGACATACTTTCATAAGGCAGTGGTGTTTATTCCATGATGAGATAGCTATGAAGTGACATACTTTTGTAAGGCAGTGGTGTTCATTCCATGATGAGATAGCTATGAACTGACATACTTTCATAAGGCAGTGGTGTTCACTCCATGATGAGATAGCTATGAACTGACATACTTTCATAAGGCAGTGGTGTTCATTCCATGATGAGATAGCTATGAACTGACATACTTTCATAAGGCAGTGGTGTTCATTCCATGATGAGATAGCTATGAACTGACATACTTTTGTAAGGCAGTGGTGTTCATTCTGTGATGAGAAAGCTATGAACTGACATACTTTCATAAGGCAGTGGTGGTCATTCTGTGATGAGATAGCTATGAACTGACATACTTTTGTAAGGCAGTGGTGTTCACTCCATGATGAGACATCTATGAACTGACATACTTTCGTAAGACAGTGGTGTTCATTCCATGATGAGATAGCTATGAAGTGACATACTTTCATAAGGCAGTGGTGTTTATTCCATGATGAGATAGCTATGAAGTGACATACTTTTGTAAGGCAGTGGTGTTCATTCCATGATGAGATAGCTATGAACTGACATACTTTCATAAGGCAGTGGTGTTTATTCCATGATGAGATAGCTATGAACTGACATACTTTTGTAAGGCAGTGGTGTTCATTCTGTGATGAGATAGCTATGAACCGACATACTTTCATAAGGCAGTGGTGTTCATTGCATGATGAGATAGCTATGAACTGATATACTTTCATAAGGCAGTGGTGCTCATTCCATGATGAAATAGCTATGAACCGACATACTTTCATAAGGCAGTGGTGTTCATTGCATGATGAGATAGCTATGAACTGACATACTTTTGTAAGGCAGTGGTGTTCATTCTGTGATGAGATAGCTATGAACTGACATACTTTTGTAAGGCAGTGGTGTTCATTCTGTGAGGAGATAGCTATGAACTGACATACTTTTGTAAGGCAGTGGTGTTCATTCTGTGATGAGATAGCTATGAAGTGACATACTTTTGTAAGGCAGTGGTGTTCATTCTGTGAGGAGATAGCTATGAAGTGACATACTTTTGTAAGGCAGTGGTGTTCATTCTGTGAGGAGATAGCTATGAAGTGACATACTTTTGTAAGGCAGTGGTGTTCATTCTGTGATGAGATAGCTATGAACTGACATACTTTTGTAAGGCAGTGGTGTTCATTCTGTGATGAGATAGCTATGAACTGACATACTTTTGTAAGGCAGTGGTGTTCATTCTGTGATGAGATAGCTATGAACTGACATACTTTTGTAAGGCAGTGGTGTTCATTCTGTGAGGAGATAGCTATGAAGTGACATACTTTTGCAAGGCAGTGGTCATTCTATGATGAGATAGCTATGAACTGACATACTTTTGTAAGGCAGTGGTGTTTATTCCATGATGAGATAGCTATGAACTGACATACGTTTGTAAGGCAGTGGTGTTCATTCTGTGAGGAGATAGCTATCAACTGACATACTTTCGTAAGGCAGTGGTGTTCATTCTGTGAGGAGATAGCTATGAAGTGACATACTTTCATAAGGCAGTGGTGTTTATTCCATGATGAGATAGCTATGAACTGACATACTTTTGTAAGGCAGTGGTGTTCATTCTGTGAGGAGATAGCTATGAAGTGACATACTTTTGTAAGGCAGTGGTGTTAATTCCATGATGAGATAGCTATGAACTGACATACTTTTGTAAGGCAGTGGTGGTCATTCCATGATGAAATAGCTATGAACTGACATACTTTCATAAGGCAGTGGTGTTTATTCCATGATGAGATAGCTATGAACTGACATACTTTCGTAAGGCAGTGGTGTTCATTCCATGATGAGATAGCTATGAAGTGACATACTTTTGTAAGGCAGTGGTGTTCATTCCATGATGAGATAGCTATGAACTGACATACTTTTGTAAGGCAGTGGTGTTCATTCTGTGATGAGATAGCTATGAACTGATATACTTTTGCAATGCAGTGGTCATTCTATGATGAGATAGCTATGAAGTGACATACGTTTGTAAGGCAGTGGTGTTCATTCTGTGATGAGATAGCTATGAACTGACATACTTTTGTAAGGCAGTGGTGTTCATTCTGTGATGAGATAGCTATGAACTGAAATACTTTTGTAAGGCAGTGGTGTTCATTCTGTGATGAGATAGCTATGAACTGAAATACTTTTGTAAGGCAGTGGTGTTCATTCCATGATGAGACATCTATGAACTGACATACTTTCATAAGGCAGTGGTGTTCATTCCATGATGAGATAGCTATGAAGTGACATACTTTTGTAAGGCAGTGGTGTTCATTCCATGATGAGATAGCTATGAAGTGACATACTTTTGTAAGGCAGTGGTGTTCATTCTGTGATGAGATAGCTATGAAGTGACATACTTTTGTAAGGCAGTGGTGTTCATTCTGTGATGAGATAGCTATGAAGTGACATACTTTTGTAAGGCAGTGGTGTTCATTCTGTGAGGAGATAGCTATGAACTGACATACTTTTGTAAGGCAGTGGTGTTCATTCTGTGATGAGATAGCTATGAACTGACATACTTTTGTAAGGCAGTGGTGTTCATTCTGTGATGAGATAGCTATGAACTGATATACTTTTGCAATGCAGTGGTCATTCTATGATGAGATAGCTATGAAGTGACATACTTTTGCAAGGCAGTGGTCATTCTATGATGAGATAGCTATGAAGTGACATACTTTTGTAAGGCAGTGGTGTTCATTCCATGATGAGATAGCTATGAACTGACATACTTTTGTAAGGCAGTGGTGTTCATTCTGTGATGAGATAGCTATGAAGTGACATACTTTTGTAAGGCAGTGGTGTTCATTCTGTGATGAGATAGCTATGAACTGATATACTTTTGCAATGCAGTGGTCATTCTATGATGAGATAGCTATGAAGTGACATACGTTTATAAGGCAGTGGTGTTCATTCCGTAATGAGATAGCTATGAACTGAAATACTTTTGTAAGGCAGTGGTGTTCATTCCATGATGAGATAGCTATGAAGTGACATACTTTTGTAAGGCAGTGGTGTTCATTCTGTGAGGAGATAGCTATGAAGTGACATACTTTTGTAAGGCAGTGGTGTTCATTCTGTGATGAGATAGCTATGAAGTGACATACTTTTGTAAGGCAGTGGTGTTCATTCTGTGATGAGATAGCTATGAACTGATATACTTTTGCAATGCAGTGGTCATTCTATGATGAGATAGCTATGAAGTGACATACGTTTGTAAGGCAGTGGTGTTCATTCCATGATGAGGTAGCTATGAACTGACATACTTTATTGCAGAGGTTTTGAATAGTGGCAGTGTTTTTGATAGAGGTTGATGCAACAAGGGGAATGTATACTCAAGTTGGGCAAGCAGACTGTTTTATTACAAACCAGGAACAATGTATAAAAAACACAAATGAACTAGTGCCTCGGCATATACTCTCAAGGTTTAAACGTGTTTATATTTGGCAACAATCACGAACGTTGTGTTGTAATACCGGGCAAGGAGAATGCCTTTTCCTATAAGGGCCTTGCTGGATATGACAGGAACTGAGATATTTTGGTGGCCCAGAAGAATAGAGTGTTGACCTTGGCTCTCATCTTTTTTATGTGCTCATGGAATATTAAAGGATTGGGAGACTTACATAATCTTTTACAGCTGCCAAATAATATGGACTTTATTTTTTGGCATCTTGCAGTAGTTTCTTGGAGTTTATCCAGTGCTATAGCTTAAGAAGGTCCTTTGAAAGTTGAATTTCATGTGTAGGATGCAAAATATCAGACCTACAGATGACCATATCATGTGCATAATGCTGTAGTGGTAAGTAGGGCATGTCTAGTGGGGGACTGCTGATGAAGACTGAGAATAGAAGAGATGCTAGAATGGGGTCCTGTGGGGCCCCACAGTGTTTGATGGGGCCGTTGAAAAGGCTGGGTCCTATCTTTACCTGAAATGAATGGCTTCACAAAAAGTCTTTAAACCATGCAGTGCCATCACGGCTGACCACAGTGTCTTGCAGATGGAGAAGTAAAATTGGATGATTGACCATGTCAAAGGCATGGGTTAAGTTAATGAACAGAGCTCCAGTAAGATTTCCTTTATCCATGTTGGTTAAGATGTTATCAGTCAGGGTCAACATAACAGTCATTGCGCTCCATCACAGGATGATAGGAAGCTACCCTAGGACCCTTACAAGCCTGGCCAAGTTATACCCTTATTTCCATGATGAGCACCCATTGCCCCTGTCCAAGAGGGAGACAGGTGGAACCCCTGGGGTGAGTTTACGGTCATTCATCCAATCATCCACACTGCGTTTGAAGAGGGCCAATAAGGTGCTCTGTTTGACATGAAGTGGGAGTGTGTTCCAAAGGTGTGGTATCCTCTGGGAGACAAATCTGTCCCTCCAGCAGGTTCTATTAATGTCACCTACCAGGTTAAGGCCATTAGAGGGAGTGACCCGTGTACCATTTGACTTGCAGATTTGCAGCATTTCCAATAAAGCAGGGTCAGAGACTGCCTTATGTGCAAGGCAGAGATCACATCTGAGTAGTCTGTGTGAAACACAATAACGTGACAGTGATTTCACATGTTCTCATAGGGCAGATGCTGAAGACCTTGAATTTTCCTTGTGAGGAACCTTTGTGGTCTCTCCAATTGCTGAAAGTGCTTGGAAAGGTACATTCCAAAGGGGGTGTTGTACCCAACTATTGGCCTGATGAGGGAAGAGTATAGTGAGGTTAACTTCTAACAACAAAACATGAATACATGGTAATTGAAATGTTAGAAATCAAATATACTTATCTAAAAGAACAACAACTAAATTAACTATTCGCAATGGTGTCCACTGTAAAGCAAAGCTTTTTCAACAAAAAAAAGAAATGTCATGAGCATAGTTGTTAGTTAATTATTAAAGTTTGTTTGTCCAGCAATTCTTTGAGTTTCAAACATATATTATACGAAGAGGTGATTATTCTAGATGTTCTTGTCCTGATTGTAAGTGCAAGACAATAAATGTCAGTCACCAGGTGAGTACAAATTCCTTCAGAGAAGGAGTGTCTGATTTATTTAAATTTGTTGACCAGGAGTGTCCGACTGGACGTAGGTCCATTTTCAGCGGAGGCCCGCGGAGAAAAGCTCCACAGTAAAATAAACAGACAGTAGTTACATTGGATTACATAGCGATTAACAATTTAACATAGAAATTACTTACAACATATTTACAGATGAAGAACATATTTTTCCAGTTCTTGGGGATGGCTTCTCCTGCTAATGCTAAGATTTTTATTTTATTTATTTATTTTATTTTTATTTAACATTTGTTGACCGGGAAAGTCCGACTAGGTTCCACAGATCCTGTTTTCAGCGGAGACCTGGGGAGAAATGCTCCAGAAGCATGTCCATAAAACAGGGTATTTTATTTTCGTTACACAAGTGGGAATAGGTGGTAGAAAATAAGGTTTGGTCAGCATAAATTTATCATTAAAAACAGACTGCAAGAGAAAATTCATATTATTCCAGTATGTTTTAAGTTTTATAGAATTGTAAAACATATGCTGCCGGTCAGCTTTAACATTTAGTTTACATCTCCAGCATGCTGTGTTTTTATTATACATCAATTCAACTTTATGTGGTGTGATAAAGCTTCTATGTAAGAACTTCCAAGACAATATCCTCCACCTTAGAGATGAAGTACTTAGTTTTGAAGACTGGAGTAATAGATTTTTACCATCTTCCTTGGGGGGGGGGGGGGATATTAGACAGCAGGTGATATTTTAGTAGGTATATGATTTTTTCAATAATTTTAGCAACGGTGGGTAGGAGGGAAATAGGAGGAAGTACCTGCAAGAAAACGGCCTGGTTTCTTTAGGTAGTGAACTGACAAAAAATGATTTCCAAACATTTGTCATAGTATTGGTGGTGAGGCAAAGGTTGTACATGTGCTAAAGGGGGGTTGTGATGAAATTTCTGCAGTGGCACCCTAACCAAGGGCAGACTTTATCAGGTCCAGCTAGTGACTCCATAAAGATCTGTCATGTAGATGTACGGTTAAGATTTGCTTAGAGGTAGTTCTTGAGAAATAAATAGGTGGAATGAAATCAGGGGAGTTAGGCTGTCATTGCTGTCTGAAGCACTGTGTGTTGATGATGAAATGTGAGAAGGGTGTGGAGGTCTGAAGGTATAAGATTACCAGATGTACCCTACAGTGGATAAACTCTGTTACTGAATCTCCTCAACATCTCATGTCCTGACACCTACAACTGTTTTCATGATGTGTACATTATTTTTTCCTTTCTCTGTACAGAACATTGTAGATTGCATTTTGCACTCTCTCTCCTATCTTTTTTGTATTATACGTCCATCTGTTATTATGTTTGCGTCGCATTATATGTACTTATGTTTCTACTTACTCTGAAAGATGCATAATTTACTGAATTGTACACGTACTCTGTAGTGCCTTTGCCTATATGGCATGGGTCATGACCGAAAAGTGTCCTTTGACCTCTCCATTTATGAAATGTTAAATAAACGAGCTGTTTAGCTTCCTGAAATCACTGTAAATTCTTACAGATCCACTGGGAATGGGCACCAGTACAAAAGGGCTATTCTACTTACTATGGGATGCTGCTGGTGCACTCTACGTTATAACTATAAATAGTTCACCTCATTATGTCTTCCTGGAGCACTGTACATTAAAACTGCATTTACGTCAACTTGTTATGTCTTCCTGGTGCACTGTACGTTACAACTGCATTTACTTCACCTTGTTATATCTTCCTGGTGCACTGTACATTATAACTGTGTTTACTTCACCTCGTTATGTCTTCCTGGTGCACTGTACATTATAACTGCATTTAACTCCCCTCAGTACTATCTAACTGGTGCACTGTACATTATAACTGTGTTTACTTCACCTCGTTATGTCTTTCTAGTGCACTGTAAATATAACTGTATTTAATTTACCTCATTATGTCTTCCTGGTGCACTGTACATTATAACTGCATTTACTTCACCTCATTATGCCTTACTGGTGCACTGTACATTATAACTGAATGTACTTCACCTCATTGTCTTCCTGATGCACTGTACATTATAACTGTGTTTACTTCACCTCGTTATGTCTTCCTGGTGCACTGTACATTACAACTGCATTTACTTCACCTCGTTATGTCTTCCTGGTGCACTGTACATTATAACTGTGTTTACTTCACCTCATTATGTCTACCTGGTGCACTGTACATTATAACTGTATTTACTTCACCTTGTTATGTCTTTCTGGTGCACTGTACATTATAACTGCATTTACTTCACCTTGTTATGTCTTCCTGGTGCACTGTACATTATAACTGCATTTACTTCACCTCGTTATGTCTTCCTGGTGCACTGTACATTATAACTGCATTTACTTCACCTTGTTATGTCTTCCTGGTGCACTGTACATTATAACTGCATTTATTTCACCTCATTATGACTTCCTGGTGCACTGTACATTATAACTGCATTTACTTCACCTTGTTATGACTTCCTGGTGCACTATGCATTATAACTACATTTACTTCACCTCATTATATCCTCCTGGTGTACTGTACATTATAACTGTATTTACTTCAGTTTATGTCTTCCTGGAGCACTGTACATTATAACTGCATTTACTTCACCTCATTATATCTTCCTGGTGCACTGTACATTATAACTGTATTTACTTCACCTTGTTATGTCTTCCTGGTGCAGTGTACATTATAACTGCATTTACTTCACCTCATTATGTCTTCCTGGTGCTCTGTACATTATAACTGCATTTACTTCAGTTTATGTCTTCCTGCTGCACTGCACATTATAACTGTATTTAATTTACCTCATTAAATCTTCCTGGTGCACTGTACATTATAACTGCATTTACTTTACCTCATTATGACTTCCTGGTGTACTGTACATTATATCTGCATTTACTTCACCTCATTATGTCTTCCTGGTGCACTGTACATTATAACTGAATTTACTTCATCTTATGTCTTCCTGGTGCACTGTACATTATAACTGCATTTACGTCACCTCATTATGTCTTCCTCGTGCACTGTACATTATAACTGCATTTGCCTCACCTCATTATGTCTTCTTGGTGCACTGTACATTATAACTGCATTTAACTCCCCTCAGTTACATCTTCCTGGTGCACTGTACAATATAACTGCATTTACTTCACCTATGTCTTCCTGGTGCACTGTACTTTATAACTGCATTTACATCACCTTGTTATGATTTCCTGGTACACTGTACATTATACCTACATTTACTTCACATTGTTATGTCTTCTTAGTGCACTGTACATTATAACTGAATGTCCTTCACCTCATTATGTCTTCCTGATGCACTGTACATTATAACTGTATTTAATTTACCTCATTATATCTACCTGGTGCACTGTACATTATTACTGTATTTACTTCACCTTGGTATGTCTTCCTGGTGCACTGTACATTATAACTGTATTTACTTCACCTTGGTATGTCTTCCTGGTGCACTGTACATTATAACTGTATTTACTTCACCTCATTATGTCTTCTTGGTGCACTGTACATTATAACCACATTTACTTCACCTCATTATGTCTTTTTGGGGCACTGTACATTATAACTGCATTTACTTCACCCTGGTATGTCTTCCTGGTGCACTGTACATTATAACTGCATTTACTTCACCTCATTATGTCTTCCTGGTGCACTGTACATTATAACCACATTTACTTCACCTCATGTCTTCCTGGAGCACTGTACATTATAACTACATTTTCTTCACCTGGCTATGTCTTTTTGGTGCACTGTACATTATAACTGCATTTACTTCACCTTGGTATGTCTTCCTGGTGCACTGTACATTATAACTGCATTTACTTCACCTCATTATGTCTTCTTGGTGCACTGTACATTATAACTGTATTTACTTCACCTTATTATGACTTCCTGGTGCACTGTACATTACAAATGCATTTACTTCACCTTGTTATGTCTTCCTGGTGCACTGTACATTATAACTGTATTTAACTTACCTCATTACATCTTCCTGGTGCACTGTACATTATAAGTGCGTTTACTTCATCTCATTATGTCTTCCTGATACACTGTACATTATAACTGCATTTAATTTACCTCTTTATATCATCGAGGTGCACTGTACATTATAACTGAATTTACTTCACCTCATATCTTCATAGTGCATCATACATTGTAACTGTGTTTGCTTCACCTCATTACGTCTTCCTTGTGCACTGTAAATTATAACTACATTACTTCACCTCATTATGTCTTCCTAGTGAAATGTACATTATAACTGTGTTTACTTCACCTCGTTATGTCTTCCTAGTCAAACTTACACTATAACGGTGTTTACTTCACCTCATTATGTCTTCCTAGTACACTGTACATTATATCTGCATTTACTTCACCTCATTATGTCTTCCTAGTGCACTGTACATTATAACCGCATTTACTTCACCTCATTATGTCTTCTTAGTGCACTGTACATTATAACTGAATTTACATTACCGCACTGTGTCTACCTGGTGCAACGTACATTATAACTGCATTTACTTCACCTCATTATGTCTTCTTAGTGCACTGTACATTATAACTGAATTTACATTACCGCGCTGTGTCTACCTGGTGCAACGTACATTATAACCGCATTTACTTCACCTCATTATGTCTTCTTAGTGCACTGTACATTATAACTGAATTTACATTACCGCACTGTGTCTACCTGGTGCACTGTAAATTATAACTGTATTTACCTCACCTTGCTATGACTTCCTGGTGCACTGTACATTATAACTGTATTTACTTCACCTCATTATGTCTTCCTGGTGCACTGTACATTACAACTGCATTTACTTAACCTTGTTATGTCTTCCTGGAGCACTGTACATTATAACTGCATTTACTTCACCTTGTTATGCCTTCCTGGTGGACTGTACATTATAACCACATTTACTTCACCTTATGTCTTGCTGATGCAATGTAAATTATAATTGTGTTTACTTCACCGGAGTATGTAATCCTGGTGCACTGTACATTATAACTGTGTTTAATTCACCTCGTTATGTCTTCCTGGTGCACTGTACATTATAACCACATTTACTTTACCTCATTATGTCTTCCTGGTGCACTGTACATTACAACTGTATTGACTTCACATAGTTATGTTTTCATGGTGCACTGTACATTATAACTGCATTTACTTCACCTCATTATGTCTTGCTACTGCACTGTACATTATAACTGTGTTTACTTCACCTCATTACGTCTTCCTGGTACACTGTACATAACTGCACTTACTTCACCTTATGTCTTCCTGGTGCACTGCACATTATAACTGCATTTATCTCCCCTCAGTTATAACTTCCTGGTGCACTGTACAATATAACTGTATTTACTTCACCTTGTTATGTCTTCTTGGTGCACTGTACATTATAAAGTACAGTTTTGTACCTACCATAAATGTAGATGTTCGAGGATTCCCTTGCTGCAGTCCTGACAATTGGGTATAGTCCGCGTCCCAGTCGGCCCGAATATCAGAGTATAAGGCTGACGTCGGTCATGGCGCCTTAGACTGACGTCAGTACGTCAGGGTACTAATGCGCATGACCGACGTCATTTCCTCAGTCTTTTCTTGCCCCAGATGTCAGAAGACCCAAAAAGACAAGTCCCAAAAACAACCTGCACCAATAAACATGTACAATATATACAGTAATATATATATATACAAAAAATATAAGCATGTAAACTCACCTACACAACCACCCTGAAACACAGAGGGAAGGAGGGAGGGTAATTGGACTGCAGCAAGGGAATCCTCGAACATCTACATTTATGGTAGGTACAAAACTGTACTATGTTCTTCGCCTTCCCTTGCTGCAGTCCTGACAATTGGGTAGAATCCCAAAGCAGAGGTAAGGGAGGCTGGCAAATTATAAAGTAGCAGGAGCTGACAACATGCCTTGTAAAACAGCTGTGGCAAAACCAGCTCTAGTCTTAGAGTATATAGGCAGGTGATAATGCCTAGAGAAAGTATGCACTGAACTCCAAGTAGCTGCTTCCAGAATATCCTTAGTGGCCACCCCCCTTAGAAATGCTGTTGAAGTGGCAGTAGCCCTAGTGGAATGAGGCCTAATCCCAGCTGGAACCTCTTTGCCATGATGGGAATAACAAAATGCAATGCAAAAGCCAATCCACCTAGAAATAGTTTGTTTTGACACAGGCTTGCCCTGTGAACTCAAAGCAAAGAAACAAGTAACTGCTGAGACTGCCTAAAATCTTTAGTCCTGCTCAGATAATAACGCAATTGCCTGTGTACATCTAAAGTGTGCAAAATCTTTTCCCCTTTATTTTGAGGATCTGCAAAAGACGTAGGCAAATGAATAGTTTGGTTTAAAGCCACACTAGAAACCACCTTAGGCATAAAGGAAGGATTAGTACGTAATGATACCCTGTCCTTATGGAAAATCAAAAAGGGCTCTACTGCCATAAGGGCCTGCAACTCAGACACCCTTCTTGCAGAAGTAATAGCCAACAGAAAAGCAGTCTTCCATGACAAATATTTCAATTCAGCAGTAGCTGCAGGCTCAAAAGGTTGTAGAGTAAGTTTTTCCAACACAAAATTGAGATCCCAAGCAGGAGTAGGAGCTCTACGTGGGGGTCTTATATTCTTTGCCCCTCTAAGAAACTGCTTGAACAAAGGATGCGAAAACAAAGGTGGGTCACAATCATAGTGAGCTGAAATTGCTGCAGCATGAATCTTTATGGAAGAGAAGGACAAACCTTTGTCCAATAATTCAGTAAGATATTGAAGAGCCACACTCAAATTAGGCTCTGAAATCTCCAAATTCTTTGCTGTACTCCAAAATAAAAATCTCTTCCATTTTTCTGACACTCTCCTAGTACTAGGCCTTCTAGCTTCCATAATCACATTTAAAACTTGTTGAGGAAGCTGAGACCTACCATGCTTCAACACAGAATATGCCAGGCTGTGAGATGAAGAGATTGAAGCTTGACATTGAGCAGATGACCGTCCTTCTGAGACAACAGATGAGGAATCAGAGGTAAAGGCCATGGAGGCTTCTTTACAAGACTCCTTAGAAGTGGGTACCAGTGTTGCCGAGGCCAATCTGGAGCTATCAAAATCATCCTTGGCCTGTCCTGTCTGACCTTTAGTAATACCTTTGGAAGAAGAGGTAGAGGTGGAAAGGCATAGACATGAAGGTTTTTCCAACTGAAAGACAGAGCATCCACTTTCCAAGCTGTGTGATGAAACCCCTTTGTGCAATACTTTGGCAGCTGGTGGTTTAGTGGAGAAGCGAACAGATCTATGTCTGGAGTTCCCATGACACTGTCAATTTCTGAAATACATGAAGATCCAGTTTCCACTGTGGGGATCCATGATTTGTCTGCTTAATGCATCTGCTAGGGAGTTCTGTGCTCCTGGCAGAAACCTTGCCTGAAGAGTCAGTTGCAAGCTTAAGTCTCCCATAAAATCATTGCTTGCCTGCATAGAGGATAAGAATGTGTTCCCCTTGCTTGTTGATGTACCACATGACAGTTGTGTTGTCTGTCAGAATCAACACCTGCCCTGGAAGAAGTAACTCCTTGAACGCCATCAATGCAAACTGGACTGCTAACATCTCCTTCATGTTGATATGTAGATGCTGTAGTCTGGCAGGCCACTTGTCTTGTATCCACTTTCCATTTAGATGAGCTCCCCAAGCAGTGTCCGAGGCATCTGTCGTTAAAATCTGACTCGCCTCTGGCCGGGTCACAGAGAGTCCCTTGTTTAGGTGACATTCCTGAGCCCACCACAAGAATTCCTTTTGAAGGCAAGGTATTATTTGAATGACAGTGTCCAAATCTTGGCAGTGCTGTGTCCATACATTTTTGAGATACCATTGCAGCTTCCTCATATGCAGTTTGGCATTGGGAAGCACCAGAATACAAGATGCCATGAACCCTAATGCTTGAAGGACTGTCCTTGCAGTCAGCCCGGACTGATGAGATAGTTGATGGAAGTAAAGTGACAGACTGTTTTGTTTGTCCGGGGTTAAAAAGGCCATCTGGGCTGCTGTATTCAGTCTCACACCCAGAAAGCACATGTCTTGAGAGGGTACTAGACTGGACTTTATTTCGTTCACAGAATACCCTAGGCATCTTAGCACTGCTATGACATATTCCAGATGCTGTAGAAGGTGTTCTTTTTCTTGAGCTAGAATCAGGCAGTCGTCCAAGTAAGGATAAATTTGAATGCCTTGCAGCCTGAAGTAAGCTATCACTGGAGCCAGAACCTTTGTGAATACTCTGGGCGCAGTAGATAAGCCAAAGGGCAATGCAGAGAACTGATAATGAAAATCTCCAGTTCGAAACCGCAGATACTTTCTGCAACTTAGCCTTATGGGCACATGAAGGTAAGCTTCCTTGAGATCCAAAGTTACCATCCAGTGATCCTTGCCCAGCAGAGGTAACAGCTGCTGTAACGTCAACATCTTGAACTTGGGAATGTCCAGATAAGTGTTGAGGATAGATAAATCCAAAATTGGTCTCCACATGTTCCCCTTCTTTGGTACTAGGAACAGCCGAGAATAAAATCCGAAGCCCCTTTCTGATACAGGGACTGGCTGAATAGCCCCTATCTGGAGTAACTGAGAAACTTGCTTGTGAGCCTCTTTTCTTTGTGGAGGAGGAACATCTGGCATGCCTTTGAAAGGGGCATTGTGTGGAAATAAAATCTGTAACCGTGATGAATGATATCCAGCACCCATCTGTCTTGAGTGATTAAATCCCAATTTTCTTTGAAAAGAGACAATCTTCCTCCCAAAGGAGCTGCCAGACGAGAATCCACTGGCAGCTGAAAAGGCAGGTCATTGGTTCTGCTTACGAAAGGACTGACCCCTGCCCTCACCAGAAGTCTGAGCAAGTGAACTGTCTGATCTAGGCCTAAACGAACCTTGAGCCCTGCCCCTACCACGTCTAGACCTACCCCTAGACTGGGAACCATAAGCAGGATATGTCCACCCCTTAGCAGGCCAATTTCTACTAAACTTGGAGGCTGCACCTGCAAAAATCTTTAACAGTCTGCATAGACTTAGCTTTGTCCTCCATTTTCTTTAAAACTGCTTCCACAGGCGGTCCAAACAACACATCAGACTGTAAAGGAGCATCCAAAATCCTGGTCTTAACATGCTCAGCTAAATTCTGATCCTTCAACCATGCATGTCTGCGAAGAACCGAACTAGTAGCAGCCACCCTCGAGGAGGCCTGAACAGCATCAAAACCACACTGCAAAGAATGCTTACCCACTTGTTCAGACACATGAACCAAATCCAGCAATTCTTTACACTCAATACCTTCCGCCAAAGCATCCACCTTAGATTTCAATTGTGAAAGGAGATAATTCTGATATTTCAGCATATGAAACTGACAATTCAACGCCCTCATGGCTAGAGTGGAAGAAGTATATACTTTCTTACCCCACCTGTCCAAAGCCCTTGCCTCTTTATCAGAGGGTACAGGATTTTTAACCACAGAAGCTTTAACACCTTTAGGCCCCTGAGAAACAGTTTCTGGGTCCGCCCTGGGACTCTTAAACAAATACTTATGAGCTTCAGGCACCCTATAATACCTATCAGGCTTAACAGGAGCAGGAGGCAAGGAATCAGGGTTCAGAGAAGCCTCTGCAAAAACATCCTCCACCACATTCAACACAGGAGGAATAGCTAAGGGCCTATGCTGAGGCAAAAACAAGAATTCCCTAAGCCTTTTTCTGGAGTCAGAGTAATCTTGGCCTTCCCATTTAAAGTGCTCCCTCATGGAGTGAAGAGTCTCTGAAAATGAAAAATCTTCAGGAGGAGAAGCTGAAGGAGTGGAATCATCCACATCAGAATCAGAATAAGTAGGAAACTCTTGCAAGTCTTCCACAGAAGACTCTGAAGCCTGTGAACACTGTTCAAAACTATCAAACTCCTGTTCCACCCTAGGCCTCTTATCAGGTGGGGGCATAGAACCTCTAATCAGAGTAATCAAATCTTCTGCCATTTTAAGCATATGTTTCTTAGGCACAGAGCCGAAATGCTAGGAGAAGCCCCTACAGAAGCTGAACTTGGCCTTCCTCTAAAAGAAGCTTTGGCAACAGAAGGAGAGGCCCTAACTACCTTGGGAAGAGAGGGAAGAACAGTTACCTGAGAAGCGCCCTCAGCCTGGCCTACTTCCTGAGAGGGCACATCCTGTAACAGTAAAGTATCTGCCTGAGACTCCATAGAGACTCCTGGCAAAACCTCTGGCTCCCTGAGCCTTCCAAAGGACCGACGTCCGGGACTGCCGGTTCCTCACCCCTAGACTTCACTGTTTTGTCCTTGCGCTTCTTAGATGAAGCAGGCCGGAGCATCCGACGGCATAGTATAATTGCAACGCTTCCCAAACACTAACCTAGCACAATCAAGCCTCCTCTTAATAGTGCGCTTATTAAATCTAGCACAAGAGCGGCAACCAACAACGCCGTGCTCAGGCCCTAAACAAGGTATACACAATGTATGATAATCCCTATGCGGTATCTGCTTCCCACAAGAAATACAGTTATTCACTTTTTCTGACATCCGGTAATATACTGAGGCAAGAAAAACCAAAATGTTCTAGCGGGTTACTTAGCCAACTCTGTACTCGGTCTGAAACTCCGGTTTCGGAAAATCTCAGAACGCCAACCTGCACTCGCAAAATTGCTTCTGCATCGGACCATGCGGCAAAAAAGACTGAGGAAATGACGTCGGTCATGCGCATTAGTACCCTGACGTACTGACGTCAGTCTAAGGCGCCATGACCGACGTCAGCCTTATACTCTGATATTCGGGCCGACTGGGACGCGGACTATACCCAATTGTCAGGACTGCAGCAAGGGAAGACGAAGAACATCTGCATTTACTTCACCTCGTTAAATCTTTCTGGTGCACTGAAAGTTATGACTGCATTTACTCCACCTCATATGGTGTTGGCTGCATCTTTTATACCCCTGGCGCACTGACGTCAGGGAGGATGCGACAGCAACTGAAGCCGGACCAGGACTTTGGAATTCAGGCTGACTGTGGGTAGCCTGCCAGCAGGATAACCGAAGTGTAATGACTGCAACAGTGAAACACGTTGAACATCTGCATTTAATTTCCCTCAGTTATATCTTCCTGGTGCACTGTACAATACAACTGCATTTACCTCACCTCGTTAAGTCTTCCTGGTGCACTGTAAGTTATGACTGCATTTACTTACCTCATTATGTTTTCCTGGTGCACTGTTAGCTATAACTGCATTTAACTCCCCACAGTTATATCCTCCACATGCACTGTACATTATAACTGCATTTACTTTAACTCATATGTCTTCCTGGTGCACTGTATATTACAACTGCATTTAATTCACCTCGTTTTGTCTTCCTGGTGCACTGTACATTTATTGTAACTGTGTTTACTTCACCTCACTATGTCTTCCTGGTGCACTGTACATTATAACTGCATTTACTTCACCTCGTTACGTCTTCCTCGTGCACTGTATATTATAACTGCATTTACTTCACCTCATTATGACTTCCTGGTGCACTGTACATTATATCTGCATTTACTTCACCTCGTTATGTCTTCCTGGAGCACTGCACATTACATCTGCATTTGCCTCACCTTTTTATGTCTTCCTGGTGTACTGTACATTATAACTGCATTTTACCCCCCTCAGGTTTATCTTCCTAGTGCACTGTACACTATAACTGCATTTATCTCACCTCGTTATGCCTTCCTGGTGCACTGTACAATATAACTGCATTTACTTCACCTTATGCCTTCCTGGTGCACTGTCCACTATAACTGCATTTCCTTCATCTCTTTATGTCTTCCTGGTGCACTGTACATTATAACTGTATTTATTTCACCTCGTTATGTCTTCCTCGTGCACTGTACATTATAACTGTATTTAATTTACCTAATTATCTCTCCCTGGTGCACTGTACATTATAATTGCGTTTACGTCACCTGATTATGTTTTCCTGGTGCACTGTACATTATAACTGAATTTACTTCACCTCGTTATGACTTCCTGGTGCACTGTACATTATAACTGCATTATTATCACCTTGTTAAGTCTTCCTGGTGCACTGTACATGCAGCACATTATAACTGTGTTTCCTTTACCTGATTATATCATCTTGGTGCACTGTACATTTTAACTAAATTTACTTAACCTGATTATGTCTTCCTGGGACACTGTACATTATAAATACATTTACTTCATATCGTTATGTCTTCCTGGTGCACCGTACATTATAACTGTAATTAATTTACCTCATTAAATCTACCTGGTGCACTGTACATTATAACTGCATTTACTTCACCTCATTATATCTTCCTGGTGCACTGGACATTATAAATGCATTTACTTCACCTCATTATGTCTTCCTGGTGCACTGTACAATATAATTGTATTTACTTCACCTTGTTATGTCTTCCTGGTGCACTGTACATTATAACTGCATTTACTTCACCTCATTATGTCTTCCTGGTGCACTGTACATTACAACCACATTTACTTCACCATATTATGTCTTCCTGGTGCACTGTACATTATAACTGCATTTTCTTCACCTGGCTATGTCTTTTTTGGTGCATGGTACATTATAACTGCATTTACTTCACCTTGGTATGTCTTCCTGGTGCACTGTACATTATAACTGTGTTTACTACCTCATTAGGTCTTCATGGTGCACTGTAAATTACAACTGCATTTACTTCACCTCGTTATGACTTCCTGGTGCACTGCACATTCTAACTGTATTTACTTCACCTCATTATGTCTTCCTGGTATATTGTACATTATCACTGTGTTTACTTCACCTCATTATATCTTCCTGGTGCACTGTACATTATAACTGCATTTACTTCACCTCATTTTGTCTTCCTGCTGCACTGTACATTATAACTGCATTTACTTCACCTCATTATGACTTCCTGGTGCACTGTACATTATAACTGTATTTACTTCACCTCATTATGACTTCCTGGTGCACTGTACATTACAACCACATTTACTTCACCATATTATGTCTTCCTGGTGCACTGTACATTATAACTGCATTTTCTTCACCTGGCTATGTCTTTTTTGGTGCATGGTACATTATAACTGCATTTACTTCACCTTGGTATGTCTTCCTGGTGCACTGTACATTATAACTGCATTTACTACCTCATTAGGTCTTCATGGTGCACTGTAAATTACAACTGCATTTACTTCACCTCGTTATGACTTCCTGGTGCACTGTACATTATAACTGCATTTACTTCACCTCGTTATGACTTCCTGCTGCACTGTACATTATAACTGCATTTACTTCACCTCATTATGACTTCCTGCTGCACTGTACATTATAACTGCATTTACTTCACCTCATTATGACTTCCTGGTGCACTGTACATTATAACTGTATTTACTTCACCTCATTATGACTTCCTGGTGCACTGTACATTATAACTGCATTTACTTCATAGGTTAGTTAGTACTAGGCTAACTGCCCTTGCGAGCCATTTTAAGCCTAGCCAATTATCCATTGTGAGATTCAAGCCATGCACCTTGTGTTTATAAGGCAAACACCTTAACCATTAGCCCACCCTCCCAACCCTTCACCTCATTATATCTTCCTGGTGCACTGTACATTATAACTGCATTTACTTCACCTGGTTATGTCTTCCAAATGCACTGTACATTATAACTGCATTTACTTCAGTTTATGTCTTCCTGCTGCACTGTACATTATAACTGCATTTACTTCACCTCATTATGACTTCCTAGTGCACTGTACATTATAACTGCATTTACTTCATAGGTTAGTTAGTACTAGGCTAACTGCCCTTGCGAGCCATTTTAAGCCTAGCCAATTATCCATTGTGAGATTCAAGCCATGCACCTTGTGTTTATAAGGCAAACACCTTAACCATTAGCCCACCCTCCCAACCCTTCACCTCATTATATCTTCCTGGTGCACTGTACATTATAACTGCATTTACTTCACCTGGTTATGTCTTCCAAATGCACTGTACATTATAACTGCATTTACTTCACCTCATTATGTCTTCCTGGTACACTGTACATTATAACTGCATGTACTTCACCTCATTGTGTCTTCCTGGTACACTGTACATTATAACTGCATTTACTTCACCTCATTATGTCTTCCTGGTGCACTGTACATTATAACTGAATTTACTTCACCTCGTTATGACGTCCTGGTGCACTGTACATTATAACTGCATTTACTTCACCTCATTATGTCTTCCTGGTGCACTGTACATTATAACTGAATTTACTTCACCTCGTTATGACGTCCTGGTGCACTGTACATTATAACTGCATTTACTTCACCTCATTACGTCTTCCTGGTGCACTGTACATTATAACTGTATTTACTTCACCTCATTATGTCTTCCTAATGCACTGCACATTACAACTGTATTTACTTCACCTCACTATGTCTTCCTGATGCACTGTACATTATAACTGCGTTTAATTTACCTCATTATGTCTTCCTGGTGCACTGTACATTATAACTGCTTTTACTTCACCTCGTTATGTCTTCCTGGTGCACTGTACATTATAACTGTATTTAATTTACCTCATTACATCTTCCTGCTGCACTGTACATTATAACTGCATTTACTTCACCTCACTATGTCTTCCTGATGCACTGTACATTATAACTGCGTTTAATTTACCTCATTATGTCTTACTGGTGCACTGTACATTATAACTGCATTTACTTCACCTCATTATGTCTTCCTGGTGCACTGCACATTACAACTGCATTTACTTCACCTTATGTCTTCCTGGTGCACTGTACATTATAACTGTATTTAATTTACCTCATTACATCTTCCTGCTGCACTGTACATTATAACTGCATTTACTTCACCTCATTATGTCTTCCTGGTGCACTGTACATTATAACTGAATTTACTTCACCTTGTTATGTCTTCCTGATGCACTGTACATTACAACTGCATTTAATTTACCTCTTTATATCATCAAGGTGTACTGTGCATTATAACTGAATTTACTTCACCTCATTGTGTCTTCATAGTGCAGCATACATTATAACTACATTACTTTACCTCATTATGTCTTCCTAGTGAAACTTACATTATAACTGCATTTACTTCACCTCATTATATCTTCCTAGTGCACTGTACATAATAACTGAATGTCTTTTATCGTGTTGTCTCTTCCTGGTGCAACATACATTATAACTACATTTACTTCACCTCATTACATCTTCCTGGTGCACTGTCCATTATAACTGTATTTACTTCACCTTGTTATATTTTCCTGGTGCACTGTACATTATAACTGCATTTACCTCACCTTGTTATGTCTTCCTGGTGCACTGTACATTATAACTGCATTTACTTTACCTCGTTATGTCTTCCTGGTGCACTGTACATTATAACTGCATTTACTTCACCTCATTATATCTTTCTGGTGCACTGTACATTATAACTGTATTTACTTCACCTTGTTATGTTTTCCTGGGGCACTGTACATTATAACTGCATTTACCTCACCTCATTACATCTTCCTGGTGCACTGTACATTATAACTGTATTTACTTCACCTTATGTTTTCCTGGTGCACTGTACATTATAAATGCATTTACCTCACCTCGTTATGACTTCCTGGTGCACTGTACATTATAACTGCATTTACTTCACATCATTATGTCTTTCTGGTGCACTGTCCACTATAACTGCATTTACTTCACCTTGTTATGTCTTTCTGGTGCACTGTACATTATAACTGCTTTTACGTCACCTCATTATGTCTTCCTGGTGCACTGTACATTATAACTGTATTTACTTCACCTTGTTATGCCTTCCTGGTGCACTGGACATTATAACTGCATTTACTTCACCTTGTTATGTCTTCCTGGTGCACTGTACATTATAACTGCATTTACTTCACCTCATTATGTCTTCCTGGTGCACTGTACATTATAACTGCATTTACTTCGCCTTGTTATGTCTTCCTGGTACAGTGCACATTATAACTGCATTTACTTCACCTCGTTATGCCTTCCTTGTGCGCTGTACATTATAACTGCATTTACTTCAGTTTGTTATGTCTTCCTAGTGCACTGTATATTATAACTGCATTTACTTCACCTTCTTATGACTTCCAGGTGCACTGTACATTATAACTGCATTTACTTCAGTTTATGTCTCCCTAGTGCACTGTATATTATAACTGCATTTACTTCACCTCATTATGTCTTCTTGGTGCACTGTGCATTATAACTGCATTTACTTCACCTCGTTATGCCTTCCTGGTGCACTGTACATTATAACTGCATTTACTTCAGTTTGTTATGCCTTCCTGGAGCACTGTACATTACAACTGCATTTACTTCACCTTGTTATGTCTTCCTGGTGCACTGTACATTATAACTGCATTTACTTCAGTTTGTTATGCCTTCCTGGTGCACTGTACATTATAACTGCATTTACGTCAGTTTGTTATGCCTTTCTGGTGCACTGTACATTACAACTGCATTTACTTCACCTTGTTATGTCTTCCTGGTGCACTGTACATTACAACTGCATTTACTTCACCTTGTTATGACTTCCTGGTGCACTGCACATTACAACTGCATTTACATCACCTCGTTATGTCTTCCTGGTGCACTGTACATTATATATGCATTTACTTCAGTTTGTTATGACTTCCTGGTGCACTGCACATTACAACTGCATTTACATCACCTCGTTATGTCTTCCTGGTGCACTGCACATTATAATTGGCTGCTGACAGACACATGGCTTTATATACTTTGCTTTGTATTATTTAGTCAAGTTCTTTAGTGCTTCATTTCTTTGATATCTTCAGTACAGTATAATAACGCTTTAGGCATGGGGAAAATTTAGAAAGTTAAAAATACTTGTCTAGGGTGGTTTAGAAAAATGTCCCTATTTGTTCTACTCTTAAATAATTGTACTCCATTTGATAACAACCTTTTCTCTAAACCAGTTTGTATCTCTACTTTTTTTTGGGGGGGAGAGAAGCTAATCAATGTTTTATCTCAAAGAAGTAAGATACAACATCCTATTACACAACATCCTATTATACAACATCCTATTATACAACATCCTATTACACAACATCCTATTATACAACATCCTATTACACAACATCCTATTACACAACATCCTATTATACAACATCCTATTATACAGCATCCTATTATAAAACATCCTATTACATCCTATTACACAACATCCTATTACACAACATCCTATTATACAGCATCCTATTACACAACATCCTATTACACAGCATCCTATTACACAGCATCCTATTACACAACATCCTATTACACAGCATCCTATTACACAACATCCTATTACACAACATCCTATTATACAGCATCCTATTACACAACATCCTATTACACAACATCCTATTATACAGCATCCTATTATACAGCATCCTATTATACAACATCCTATTATACAACATCCTATTACACAACATCCTATTATACAACATCCTATTACACAACATCCTATTATACAGCATCCTATTACATCCTATTATACAACATCCTATTACACAACATCCTATTACACAACATCCTATTACACAACATCCTATTACACAGCATCCTATTATACAACATCCTATTACACAACATCCTATTACACAACATCCTATTACACAACATCCTATTATACAGCATCCTATTACACAACATCCTATTACATCCTATTACACAACATCCTATTATACAGCATCCTATTACACAACATCCTATTACACAACATCCTATTATACAACATCCTATTACACAGCATCCTATTACACAACATCCTATTACACAACATCCTATTATACAACATCCTATTTTTGGATGAATTAAAGAGACAAATATTGTTTGACCTTAGTGCATCTTGACTTTATGTACAATTTGTAATATGAGTGTATTAAACATTTGTTGCCTGAATACTGTGTGGCTATAAATTTCTTTGTTGATTTGTAATCCTTGCTGTTTACTTGGAATTCTTATTTCCTTGTAACACAAATTCTAATCGGTGCCCTCAGTAAGCAAACATAAATAAAATGTCCAGGAAGGACAGGATGTTAGTCCAAAAATATTTTAGACTCGCACAGAAATGAAATAACAGTTGTAGAGAAGGTCTTTTCTTCTCACAATCGGTGACACTTACTAACACAAAAAAGGTGCAACATTTTCTTATAACAATCGGTGACACTAACACAAAAAAGGTGCAACATTTTCTTCTTACAATCGGTGACACTAACACAAAAAAGCTGCAACATTTTCTTCTAACAATCGGTGACACTAACACAAAAAAGTTGCAACATTTTCTTCTAACGATCGGTGACACTAACACAAAAAAGCTGCAACATTTTCTTCTAACAATCGGTGACACTAACACAAAAAAGTTGCAACATTTTCTTCTAACGATCGGTGACACTTACTAACAAAAAAGCTGCAACATTTTCTTCTAACAATCAGTGACACTTACTAACACAAAAAAGCTGCAACATTTTCTTCTAGCAATCGGTGACACTAACACAAAAAAGCTGCAACATTTTCTTCTAACAATCGGTGACACTTACTAATACAAAAAAGCTGCAACATTTTTTGCCCATTTTCACCAGACATACACAGGTAACAGAAAAAGGCAGGAAGTTACTGCAACATGAAACAGAATTAATGTAACATGTAAAGCAAATCTCCTGCAGACTACTATTAGAGACAACTGCCACCCAGTGAAAATCTAGTAATCACACACACACACACACACACACACACACACACACACACACACACGCACACACACACTGAAAACAAACAACGTTCTGGGAATAATGGAACTGCGGACGTTAACCGTCCATATTGCTGTCCTGTTCTAATTACATCAGAGAGACAGAGAGATTAATCAGCAGTGAAAGAAACACTGTTGTTCAAGATAAGGAATGCAATCTCTGCCTAATACACAGGGGCTCTATAATCTAAGGGAAAACAGAGTATCTGCAAGGAAACACAGCTCTTCTTGCCACATTCAGTTCAATACAGTGAACACGGACATGTCCTTACACTCACTGCTGCGGTATTCTTAACAGATGCGATTCCCTGCTGTGGAGTCTGTATATCTGGCCAGTCTACTAAGGACTACTTGTTGCTTTAAAAACGTACATCGAACATCACACAAACACTCCTTGCATAGTGTGAGATGTAAAGAAGACGTTCAGGCCTACCATAATCAGAACGTCTTTGCTGCCAGCCTGAGCGTATCTTTTTACCATCGGTCTGTTTACCTGCATCTGTTCTCTGCCAATTGAATGCATTTCTGTTCTCCAGTGACTACCTACACCTGTTTGCTGATGTCTGTTGCAGTTGCAGATAAGTGCCCTGTTGGGGATTTTGTTTTTTCTTACTGTTTCTGTGCTCCTTGGAGTTAATGTCATCCAGGAAGGGTAAATACCAGTGCGGGGGACAGATTCCCCATAAAGACCACCACAATAAGTGTCTTTTTTGTCTAGAAGCTTCTGATGACCATACGTCTTGTTCTGTTTGTCAGGCATTCATTCCTAAACCCCTTCATAGTAGGCGGTCTTCCCTGTCCTTGTATCTTGTGAACCAGCATCTTAAGCTTCTCTTATCTTAATTGTGTCTTAAGCCCCCGCACTGCGGGTCAGCCGTTAGGGAAGGAGGAGGTAAAAAAAGTATGACCGGAATTTTTCACTGTCCAGCCTCTGTCTGGTGATTCTCCCAAGGTTGTTATAGACATGAAAGCTCACCCAGCTGTGACTGTGTCAGAGGCTGGTGAGGGTCCAGCTGGTAACACATCAGAAGAGGCTTTGCAGGCATCCATCTCAGACATTCAAGGGGAGCCAAGATGGATTTTTTCTGAGTGGCCTAAGGGAGTTCCTTAGTTTTTGGTTGGGGAAGAAGTTCCTACTATGGTTCTCGAATGCTGTCCTGCGTCTGAGCTTTCTCAATTTTTTGGAAGGGATGTTCCCTTAAAAAAGAAACAAGAATGAAACATGTTTCTTCTGTTCCTAGGGATCCAGAAAGTGAGCGGCAAGTCTTCAGGAGCTTTTTACTGCGTTAATGTTCTTAAAGCTTCCTCAAGGGTTTCAGTTCCTGCTCTGCCTCCTTGGTCTTCTACTGCCCTTAAATAGCCTAAAGAACATGATTCTTCTGAGGATGAATTTGATTCCTATGAATCCATAACTAAGTCTACTCAAATGCTTTCTCTTTTAGAGTATGGGTCAGAGGAGGAGGAATCCAGTAATCTAGATGTTCTTTTGGAGGAAATTTCCTTTGGGGACACACTCTCTAGGATGATGGATTTTTTTAAGTGGGATTGTGTTCAGGTCTCTGATATCCATAAGAGGTACTAGGAATTGCTGCAGTTGGAATCCCCTGAACCTGCAGCTATTCCTCCCTATTTTAGCTGCTTTGCTGGATGCTTTTTCCAGTGCCTCTCATGTGCCTGATTCTCTGCCCCCTGCTCCCAAGGAGCATGACAGGTTTTATAGGGTGTCTGAGGATTGTTTTATAGGGTGTCTGAGGATTCTTTTATAGGGTGCCTGAGGATTGTTCTTCCTATATAAATGTCCTGCTGTTGATCCATCTGTCATGTCTGTAGCCTCTGATAAGTCATCTCAACTGCTTTCTTCGCTCAAGTTATTACCTTCTCTGACACTGATAGCAGAACCATGGACAAACTGGGTAAGAAGGTTTACACTTCTGCTATTAATTAATTATATTAATTCTGCTATTAATTAATTATCAGACCCATGCATCTATGTATGTGTTGGCTCTTCTTTCTCAGGGCTCTCACCTTATTTCTGATTTACCAGACTCGGAGGGAAAAACTTCTGTTCTTTCCTTGCTTGGGACTTCTTCTCAAGTCATTCGTCATTCTAGTAAATGTAGTTATGATGCAGCAGATGCCTTTTTTAGGGCTGCAGTTTTTGGTTCAGTGATGAGGAGGTATTCTTGGCTTAGGCTTCAACCTCTATCTGATGACATAAAGCTAAGTTGATGGATGCTCCTCCAGATCTAAATTTTCGTGTGGGGGAAGTAGTTGCTGGTTTAAGTCCCCTTATGATAACGGTAAGGCCTAACAGGAGCTTAAACGTGTGTTTGTTTCTCCTGTGCCTAAATTTCAGAGAAACTACCCCACTAAGCCTGCCTTTGTTCGTAGGCAATCCCACCTTTCTTCTAAAGTTAAGAAGAGGGGCAAACAGGCTCCTCCTGTTAAGATTATTGAGTTTTTAGGGACTCCAAAGCTTTCCTTTCTAGACAAACCAGGTGATGCATGACTGTCCATCTCTTCCCAGCCACATTCATTTTTCTCTTCACCTTTCTCTTTCTCTTCCTTTCTGGCTTCAGATCACTCAGGATTCTTGGGTTCTGTCAGTTATTCAACAGGGGTAACTTCATGGTGTGGAAATCCTGTCCTCCTTTATGGGCATTCCTCAACTTCCTCAGGAACAACTTCCATTTTTCTCAGAGGGTCTTCAAAATCTCTTGACTCAGTATACTTTTCAAGAGGTGCCTGTGTCACAAAGGGTGAAATAGTTCTACCCCAGACTGTTTGTACTGCCCAGAAACAGGGCACTTGGAGACCTATTTTAGACCTCTCTCATCTAAACACCTTTCTAAAGTTACCTTCCTTTCAGATGTTGTTCCATCAGGTTCTGTTTCCTCTCTTGCTCCCTCAGGCCTACATGGTGTCTCAGGATCTCAAGGATGCTTATCTCCATATTCTGATCCATCCTCTTTTCAAGAAGTCTTTTTGTTTCTCTTGTTATTCCTGGCTTTTTCAGTTCTCTGCATTGCCCTTTGGCCTTTCTACTGCCCCATAGGTTTTCACCAAATGCGTTGCTCCTGTGACTGCTTTCTTGCAGGCTTTGAGGTATCCAAATATTTCCTTACTTAAATGACCAGGCATCCTGCCCAGAGACCCCCTTTTTCAAAATCTTCATTTTGCACTTTCCCTGCTTCAGAGCCTGGGGTTCACTATAAATTTCAAAAAGTCTTCTCTGACTCCTTCTCAGGATCATGATTTTCTGGGTTTCAAGATTCAGACGGTGCCAATGCTTGCATCCCTGCCCCTCCAAAGGCCTTAATTGTCATTTGGTTTCATGGCATACACCATTTTGATGCTCCCTCTGGCCAAACTTCACATGAAAACTAAGGGCACTGCTGAGCACCAAAAAACAAGAGATGTAGTAGCTGGCTGAATCACAAAGACTTTATTAGAAAAAAAAACAAAAAATAATAATAAATATATAAAACACATTAACTAGGTCAATGTGTTTTTCATCCTACAATATTGGGCTTCTTCAGATGTAGTAACTCAAGTCACCCAGTACCTTAAATATTTATAACTTCACTCTAAACCTGAAACTGAATCACCAGTCATGTTGTAAAACAATTACAAAGTAGTTACAATATTTGCATACTAAAAACAGTTACGTGTAAAATTCCACAACTGAATAATAAGTAAAATTCACCTTACAATACATACAAAACCTTTTAAAATCTTAAAAATGTTGAAATAATAAAAATAATAAAATCCAACAAAACTGTTGAATTTGAAAAGTTTAATTACTATAAAAATGCATAAAGCCTAGTATGAAAACCTGTCCTTTACTGCCACCAAGTGTTGGAAAACCTTCACTGCAACAGAATGAAAACACCTTAAATGCAAGTAGGAATATGAAGAAACATTTAAATACTGAATTTGTAATGCCCCAAGTGACTACAAAACTTAATCAAATATTTCAAAACAAACATATTCATATAACTAGCAAGATTAATAATGCATAAATAGATGAGTAGTACACAATAAAATATTTAAAAACCACTAAAACAGACTGATTCCATAGAAGCACCAATAATCTGAACAAATAATTGTGACGCCCCTGCACTAGCCCAGTAATCAAGGAGCCTCAATCCTCACCATTGGCAATAGTGAGGGATGTACACACTGGGAAGATGACAAGTACACACACAGTAAAGTGCAATTTCCCTTAACATCACACAGAGATCACAGTCAGTCTGGGGCTAGTTTCTCCCTCTTTCTCCAAATCCCCAATAAGACTCCCCACTGGCACAGCTACAGGGTTGAGATCTCAGGCGACTGGCCAAGCCTGTGCTTCATGTTCTTGTCCAAGTAGCTGACAGACACATACTTTGAGAGTTCATTTATATACAAGCACACACACACACACACACACACACAGGGAGAAAGGCTGGCAAAGGTTTACTAGCTATGCCCCCTTCTGCCCAGACTATAAGGTAGTTATCACTGCCACCAACCACCTATTATAAGGCCCTTACAAAGGGTGTCCAATCCTACTGTGTAATGTTACTATTAATCCAAATGTAGTCTGACCAAGACATGCAAGGCTATTTATGAGTGGCCTGTACAGTGTCACCAGCTGCACATATGCACATACTCTAAGAACTTAAATATGTCTCAAAAATATCAGCCACAAAGATAGGTTTAAATATATTTAATAATAAGTAATAAAAGAACAAGATAATACTCAGTCAATTAACATAGATCAGAGTTCAAAATCACAGGAAATATTTTAAAACAGTTATTACAGGACAGTCTCCAATAAATATAGAAAACATCTAAACTAATCTTTACTATATTCCTATCTAAATCTAAGAGAGATACTATGCCCTGAATCTTACAGCAAGTGCAGATGATGATGATGATGATGATGATGGATGCTTCCAGGTCAAAGACAAAATACAAAATGCATATTCTCTCTCTGAGAGAGTTCTTAAATTAATATCAAACATTACTGCTGGGCCAGCTTGGATGACATCACTCCTTGTCACCTGACTTCAGTTCCCATGCTAAACAGAAACTTAACATCTGTGTGTTAAAAATACATATCTCTCAGATGTTTGCTCAGAACTGGAAGTCGTAAAACAATAAAACACATTTTACATTTTAAACCTAGCAATTACTTCTCTTCAAGACAACAGAAAAAACTTCTAGCTCTAGACGTTGTGTCTCCTTGCTGCATTGAAACTAACTTTTATAGAACAACCATAAAGCACTTAATTTCAACTTATTTTCTTGAAGTTTTGTAAGTTAAGCTTCTATGTTCCAGCAGGGTATGCTGTGGTTTCATTCGTGCAGCTCAGTACACAACATACAGTTCTGTATAAATCACGAGATAAATAAGAGTGGCAGCCAGGAAGGGGGACTAGCCAACATGTCGGACCAATGGAGTACAGGGAATACTACTGTGGATGGACCATGTCACACCCTCCATGACTTTAAAATTTACAATTACAGCAGTGAGAAGATTGACAGGAAACATTTTCCTTTATTTTCAAAAGGTTTTAATTTCATCCCCTCTACAGGGGGTAATTTAGTGGACTGCTTAATAGACTTGAGGATTTTTTTACAGAAAAATAATTTAGACATTATGTTTCAGGGGCAACAGGATGGTGGAACTAATAGTGGTATTAGAAGACCTAGTACCTATAATCCCCCTATACACTCCCAGTTAAAAAATTTTGAAAGGGAGGTCGAAGAAGAAATCAGGAATGTTTACAGGGGTGGATGGCATGGTAAATTTAACATGACTAGAGAAGAAAAGGTACTTCTCAAATCCATTCAAGAAAACAGATACCTGAGGGTGATGCAACCCGACAAAGGTGGAGGGGTGGTCTTCATGGACAGTATTTTGTATTCCAGTAATATGATGGATATGCTTAATAATATCAATAGGTATGTTAGGGTATCCAAGAATGAGATTAACTTAGCATACCGTAAGATTGATTTGGTTTTACAGGACATGCTGAATGACAATTTTATAAACCAGGACACTTTTAAGTATCTCAGTGTGGACAGACCCCGTACATTTCCGGGATACCCAAGGTACATAAAAGTATGGAGGATCCACCCCTGAGACCCATTGTGGCAGCCAATGGCTCTAAAACCCATCCTTTGGCCAAATTTTTGGATATAAAATTAAAAGATATTTTGGTTAGGGCCAATGGTATACTTAAGGACTCCTGAGAATTTTTGAGAAGCATTAATAGCAACATGTATTCCGATTCCTTAATATTTGTAACCCTTGATATTAAGGATTTATTTAATGTGATTCCACATTCTACAGGGTCAGAATGGTTTCAGGATGCCATTCACCAACATGGAAAACGTAACCACAATACTTTTCTGGTTTATACAGAGTTGATGGATTTGATATTGAAACACAACTTTATATTTTTTGAGGGTGAGTTGTTTAAACAGATCCAGGGAGTGGCCATGGGAGCAAGTTGTGCCCCTACTTATGCCAACATTGTGCTCATGGTTTGGGAAGAAATGTTTGTGTTCCAGTCTGAATATGCACAATATTGGGTATAACGTTACCTGGATGATATTTGCATTTTTTGGGAAGGTAGTATGGAAAAGTTAACAGAATTTATAGACTAAACCATACCACTATTTTTTTTAAATTTACTTCTCATATTACACATGACTATATGAACTTTTTGGATGTCACTATTAAAAAAGATGTCCTAGGGCAGCAGTTTACATCTAATGTATATAGAAAGAAAACCTTTTCTAACACATACTTATATTTCACTAGTTCCCATCCATTTAAACAGAAGAGAGGTATTATCAAGGGACAATTTGTCCGTAGTTGTAGGATGACCTCTTTGGACTCGGACTTTGAAGATGAAAGTCAGAGAGTCAAAGAAATGTTTATATCTAGGAAGTATCCTAACTATTTAATTAATGAGGTGTTGGAGGAGGTAAAGAATGGGAGAAAGGATAGGTTTGCCCCTATTTTGGGAACAGGAGATACAAGTGTGATAGTACCAATAAATGTGCAGGGTACCACACAACAACCAGGGGTGACGTTACCAGGGAAGAAATCCAGAAACCTTGGGGGTAATTATGTGATGTTTTATAATCAGAATACCTCTAGGGTTAAAAACATTATTACTCAACAATGGAGCAGGTTTAGGTGTTATTCAGAGTTGGATGTTTTGTTTACCAACACCCTAGGATTCACATACAAAAAAGGCAGGAACCTCAAGGATTTGCTGGAGCATAATGGTTCTATTGTTTCATGTAAGAAATTGGGAACCTACAAATGTGGGGCATGTGCCCAATGCCCATATATACTTAGACAGGATTCTGTACACATCCTGTCAAGAGACTATCAGATTCAGAGTAGTAGTTTTTTCAATTGTAATAGTGAAGGCTTGATTTATTTAGCCCTATGCAAAACCTGTGGTGCATTTTACATTGGAAAAACTACTGGTAAACTCAGGAGGAGGATTTATGAGCATTTATATGCTATTAGAGTTGAAGACATTAAAAATGCCTTGTTTAAACATACACTGACATGTCCCCAAGCAAAATGGGGCTTCTTTGTTGTAGAGAAGGTTCAATGTGATGTGAGGGGGGGCCTGTGGGAAAATAGGATAGAGGTGAGAGAAATATTTTGGCAGTTGTTATTGGAAGCCAATAGATTCCCAGGGCTGAATGAATACATATCCATTGCCCCTATTTTAAAAATGACAGCTGCAAAACTATAAAACAAGTACATATATTGTTTTGCAAGTTATTTTTGTTGGTTTTTGATTCAAGTTTATTTATCTGTCCAACACATTGTGATGGTTTTAGTATTTATATATTTATTTTAAAGTTCTTTTTAAAAAAAATGTGCATGTTTTTATCTATTTTCATCTGTATTTGTGGCAAGTTGGTAGGTTGTCACAAACATTTTAGTTATATGATTTAATTGGTGTCAATTAAACAATTGTTTTAACTATTAATTAAATTGGGAGGGGTATATAAGCAGGCACAGCCTTCATTCATTCATTTTTACATCTGAAGAAGTCTGGTGGACGAAAACGCTTTGTATTGTGTGGCGTTTATGTGATTAAACCTGCTGCTGCTTACATCTACAGGCTCGTGTTTTATTGTTACCTTCTGCCTCTTTGGGTGCCTGTTGTGGTTTTACTGGTTCTTGGTTCTGTGGCACCCTTTCCTTGGAGTTTTTGGATTACCCTATATAGAAGGAGTTATATTTTCTGCACAAAGCAAGATGAATCACCTCCTCACTATTACAGTTATAATAGCTATTTGTCTGTTTTCTTTTGTCCCTACCTATAAGAAAGACAAACTCCCTATTGGAGATATAACGACATTGTGCACAAGCCTCACCTTTGCATGTCCCACCTTTTAACCTGCCATTATTTTTCTTATTAGAATTTTTATTACTTTCAAAAAGTTCCTTGATGTTCCACCCTTTTCAAAGCAAAAACTTTAAAGGGTCCTTAAATAAGTTATCTAGATCAGAAAAACAAGTGAACCTATTCCAGTTTTTAAGAATTACCCCCTTAATAAATTAAAATTCATAACAAATGCACTCTTAAAACCTTCATCATATTCCAACCTATGGGCCACCTCTTGGCTTATTATCTGCGTCTCACCCTTAGTAGAGGTGTTTTCCTTACCCAAAAACAGGAGCAAATCTCTCTTTCCCCCTTCTTTTATAGGTTCATAGGTTCATAGGTTCATACTAGGCTATCTGCCCGAGGGCATTTACAAGCCTAGCCCATAGTTTTGTGGCTTACGCCACCCCTTTAGTATGGGGAACTATACCCATTATTTTGCTGTGCCTCTGTTGAGCAGTGACACTGAGGTAATCCCTGGGGTATATCTGCGATCTCCCATCCATTGGTCAAGATTTCTCTTGAACAAGGCCAGCGAGGTGCTCTGCCTCACATATACCGGGATTTTATTCCACAGCATAGGAGTCTTTGGGTGATGAATCTATCCTCCAGCACGTCCTATTAATAGCCGTGTCTAGGTTTAAGTCTCCGCCCTTGTGGCTCTGACAGATCTAGATTTTTGAGGTGAAGCATATTCATCAAATCTGGGTTTGACATGGCCTTGTATGTTAGGCAAAGGTCACCTCTGAGCAAGCGGTGGCGACTGAATAGAGCTGGAGTTCTTTCAGTCGGGCAGCATAGGACAGATGTTTGAGACCCTTTATCCTTTTGGTGAGGAACTTTTGTGGCCTCTCCAGCTGCTGCAAGTGTCGGGTCAGATACATTCCGAATGGGGCATTGTACTCAATCATTGGTCTGATGAGTGATGAGTATAGGGAGACTATGACCTCCCTTGATCTAGATGAGAATCCCTTCATGATAAGGTGGGCAATGTAGAAGGTCTTCCTAACTACTTTAGCTACATGGGTGTCGAATGACAGACTACTATCAACCTGGGTCCCCAGGTCCCTGATAACTTCTTCTGTACTCAGTGGATTGCCACCTATTTGGTAGCTAGGGGTAACCTTGTTTTTCCCGAAGGAAACATCCTTTGGAGTTTACCACGCACACATAAAACGTCTTCCTCTTTCAATATCATTCTAGAAATACAAATTATCTGACCTTTAACTAAATTTCTCTTCTGTTTGAATGGGTAAGCCCTGTTAAAATATAAACTGGAATTAGAGCACATCTCCTTATGATAAATCATATAAGTAAATTTGTGATTTGTTGCGTCCTTCTTAATGTGAATGTTCAAAAAATTCATGTCTTCTTTGAGGGTACAATGGGTGAATTTCAAAAAGTGGGCAGTGGTCTTAATATACTCTAACAATTCCATTAATTTATTTTCAGGGCCCACCCAGAAAATACAAACATCATCCAGGTAGCTGTTGTATAAATTCCAGTACTTGGAATAACAAGAGCTGACAACATTTCTATCCTCATCAGATAAAAACATATTGGGAAACACATCGGCACAACAAGCCCCCATAGGCACTTCACACTTCTGTCTAAAAATGCTCCTTCAAAATACATAAAATTGTGTTTTAACACCAAGTCCATCAGGGTAACAAACAATGTAACCTCATTACAGGTAAACCCACCCATTCAACGTAAAGCTTCTTCAAATCATTGTAACCCAATATCATGGGGTATACCTGTGAAAAGGTCTTGTAAGCCAATATCACAGAATATAACTGTGAAAAGGTCTTGTAAGTCAATATAACAGGGTATAACTGTGAAAAAGTCTTGTAAGCCAATATCACAGGGTATAACTGTGAGAAGGTCTTGTAAGCCAATATCACGGGGTATAATTGTGAAAAGGTTTTGTAAGCTCAACATCACGGGGTATAACTGTGAATAGGTCTTGTAAGCCAATATCCCAGGGTATAACTGTGAAAAGGTCTTGTAAGCCAACATCACAGGGTATAACTGCGAAAAGGTCTTGTAAGCCAATAACATGGGGTATAACTGTGAAAAGGTCTTGTAAGCCAATATCACGGGGTATAAAGTACAGTTGTGTACACTTACCATAAATGTAGATCTTCGAGTGTATTCACTGTTGCAGTCATCACGTTTAGGTTAGCTGTTTGCAGTAGCCCTCAGTTGTCCTGATTATCAAAGTCTTGAGTCCTGCATCAGTTGCTGTCTCATCTTCCATGATTAAGCAGTTGAGCAAAAAACACCTTTATCAAACAACAAAGCTTTCAGGTATAAAACCCTTTCTCAAAAGAGAAAGGGTTTTATACCTGAAAGCTTTGTTGTTTGATAAAGGTGTTTTTTGCTCAACTGCTTAATTGTTGTCTTCGTTCTAATTATTCAGCATTTTTTTTGCTTCATCTTCCATGATGTCAGGTAGTCAGGGACATAAAGCATGCAGCCGACACCATTACATCAGTTTTTCTTGCCTCAGATGTCAGGTGCCCTCCCAATGGGAAGCAATTAAATATTTAAATATATATATATATATATATATATATATATATATATATATATATATATATATATATACACACACACACACACACACACACACACACACACACACACACACACACACACACACACACACAAGGTTATACCTCCAACTTCTAGGATGTCCCTGGTAGGGACACCTCTTAGAAAGGCAGTAGAGGTAGACGCAGCCATGGTTGAATGTGGTCTTATTCCCTGTGGGATAGGTTTTCCATGGTGCTTACAGCAGAAATTAATGCAATGGCCTATCAATTTAGAAATGGTTTGCTTTGAAATGGCCTTCCCCTCTGCCCCTGCAGCAAATGCCACCAGCAGTTGTTCAGATTTCCTTTGAGGTTTAGCCCTGTCCAAGTAAAATCTACGTTGTCTGCGCACATCTAAGGAGTGCAGTATCCGTGTATCTGTTTGTTCTGTGGATTAGAAAAGAAGGTTGGCAAATGAATGGATTAAGAGCCACACTGGATACCACCTTGGGCATGAAGGAGGGATTGGTCCTGAGGGACATCTTGTCCACATGAAAGATGATGAAAGGCTCCACTGCCATAAGGGTCTGTAATTCAGACACCCTTGTTGCTGAAGTGATGGCTAAAAGTAAGGCTGTTTTCCAAGAAAAGAATTTAACTCTGCATTTGCAGCTGGCTCAAAAGGAGGCAGAGTGAGTTTTTCCAATATAAATTTAAGGTCTCAGGCTGGAGTTGGGGCTCTCCTGGGTTGTCTTATTTTTTGGCCCTCTGAGGAACTGCTTGAGCAGTGGGTGAGGAAAAGAGGGGTGGTTCTGTGTTGTAATGAGCTGAAATGGCTGAGGCATGAATTTTGATGGAGGAAAAGGAAAGGCTCTTGTGAAGCATCTTAGTTAAGTATTAAAGAATCTGAGGTAAATTGGGTGCTGCTGTAACCATCCCCTGAGTTTGGTTCCATGAAAAGAATCTCTTCCATTTTTCAGCATAAGATTTTCTAGTACTAGGCCTCCTTGCCTCCAGAATGACATCCAACACTTATTTACTGGGGATGGTAATGGAGAGATCAGGTAATCAGCCAGGCTGCCAGGTTCAGGGTTTGAAGCTGAGGGTGCACAATCTGGCCCTCCTGCTGGGACAGCAGGGTAGGGGTCTGAGGCAGGTGCCAGGAGTGACACACTGCACAAGAGGGGGTACCAGTGCTGGTGTGGCCAGTCTGGTGCAATCAGTATCATCCTTGGTTTGTCCTGTTAGATCTTTAGTAGTACCTTGGAGAGGAGAGGCAGAGGAGGAAAGGTATAAACTGATAGGTTTTTCCAGGTGAAGGACAGGGCATCCACTTTCCAAGCTTGTTTGTGGGGAGTCCTTGTGCAGAATTTGTCCAACTGGTAGTTCTGGGAGGAGGCAAACAGGTCTATATCTGGGCTCCCCCATTTATCAACATATTGGTTCCAGCTTCCATTCGTGTGGGTCCATGAGATTTCTGCTTAGTTCATCTGCCAGTGTGTTTAACTTTCCTGGCAGGAACTGAGCCTGTAGGTGGACTTAGTAGCTCAAGGCTGTATTCCACCGAGCCATGGCTAGTCTGTTCTCCCCTGTTTGTTTATGCACCACATAACAGTGGTGTTATCCATCTTTACCATTAACTGTCCTAGAAGAATGTGGCCCTTGAAGGCTGTCAGAGCATTCTGTACAGCTAACATTTCTTTTTGATTGACATGAAGGTGCATTTGACATGGGTTTCATTTGCCCTGAATGCACTTCCCTGCAAAGTGAGCCCCCCCCCCCCCCCATGCATAGTCTGATGTGTCTGTTGTTAGGGTTTGGATGACAGGGGGTAGAGTGAATGGCAGTCCCTTGTTTTGGTGGCAGGCCTCTGCCCACCAAAGGAACTCTAACTGTAGACAAGGTATGATAGGAATCATTGCTTCTAGATCCTGAGAATGTTGACACCATAGGCTTTTTAGATACCACTGTAGTTTCCTCATATGCAGTCTTGCATATGGAATTAGAAGAATGCAAGAGGCCATGAACCCCAAGGTTTGCAGTATTTGTCTTGCAGATAGCAGGGTATTTGTGGCCATTAGTTTGAAGTAAGCTGTCAAATGAACTTGTTTCTCTGGCGTGAGGAAAGCGATCTGGGAAGTTGTATTCAAGCTTGCTCCCAGGAATACAATATGTTGACAGGGTACAAGATGTGATTTCTTTTCGTTTATGAAGTACCCCAGACAAGTTAGCACCTTTTATACAAATGCCAGATGATTCAAAAGTATGTCCTGGCTTTCTGCCTGAATTAGGCAATCGTCCAGGTATGGATATATTTGAAAATTTCTTTGCCTGCAAAATGCAATGACTGGAGCTAGGCACTTTGTGAATACCTTGGGCACAGTAGATAAGCCAAAGGGCAGTGCAGAGAACTGATAGTGTATGTAGCCTGCTTTGAAGCGTAGGTATCTTCTGCAAGATTCCCTGACTGGGATGTGCAGGTAGGCTTCCTTTAAATCCAGTGTTGCCAACCAGGCATCCTTGTCTAGCATAGGAAGCAACTGGTGAAGAGTCAGCATCTTGAATTTTGGGATCACCAAAAAGGTGTTTAGAGAGAGATCCAGGATAGGATGCCAGGAGTTGTCTTTTCTGGCTACCAGGAAAAGTCTTGAGTAGAAACCTTGTCCCTTTTCCTCTTCTGGGACAGTTTGAATAGCCCTTATACTTAAGAGAGAAAATACTTGCTTTTGAGCCTCTGCCCACTGATTTGGGGGTAGATCTGGCCAATCGTTTGGGGTTGGTAATGTGTGGAAGTGGAATCTGTATCCTTGGGAAACTATATTTAAAAGCCATTTGTCCTGGGTAATGAGTTCCCAGTTTTTTGCCTGCAGACCGATCTTTCCCCCTAAAGGAGCAGTCAGTTGAGCAGGGCTTGGAAGTTTTAAAATTAAGTCATTGAGACAGTTTACCATAGAGGGGAGTCTTACTACTCCCTGCTTTGGAAGTGGCAGCCCCTCACTGCTTAGGCCTGTGAGTACCTTGGGATTGAAGCCTGGGTGTTCTGCTGGTTCTGGGTTAGGACTGAGAAGGCCTGGAAGAGGCAGGAAAGGACCAATTCTTAGAGGGCCAATGCCTACTAAATCTGGGAGGCTGTACTTGCAAGAAATCTTTAACAGTTTGCATAGATTTAGCTTTTTCCTCCATCTTTTTAAGTACTACTTCTGCTTTGTTACCAAACTGGCAGTCTTGGTTTAAGGGAGCATCCAGCAATTTAGCTTTAACATGATCTGGCAAGGATTACTCCTTAAACCAAGCATACCCTTTAAGTACAGACCCAATGACAGCAGCCCTGCAAGATGCCTCTACTGAATCAAAACCACATTGCAAAGTATGTTTTCCAACTTGTTCAGCAGAATGCATTAAATCCTGTAAATCCTTATTTTCAGCACAGTCAGGAATCAACATAATTTTCTGTTTAAGCAATCCAATAATATGCTGCTGACACCTTAACATATGAAACTGGCAGTTTAAGGCCCTAATGGCCAAGGTTACAGAAGTGTATACCTTCTTACCCCATCTATCCAGCGCCCTGGAATCTCTATCAGAGGGGGTAGGATTTTTGGCAGTAGTAGCCTTAATGGCCTTGGGTCCCTGTGAAATGGTCTCAGGATCTGCAGTAGGATTTTTAAAGAGGAACTTGTGAGAGTCAGGAACCCTGTAAGATCTATCTGGTTTTCTAGGAGCAGGAGGTAAGGAGTCAGAGGCCAAGCTAGATTCCGAAAAGGCATCATCAACAATGTCCAGTACAGGGGGGAAAGCTAAAGGCCTGTGATGGGGCAGGAATAAGAAATTCCTAAGCCTCTTTTTAGAATCAGAGTAATCCTGGCTTTCCCAGAGAAAATGCTCCCTAAGAGTATGCAAGGTTTCACCAAAAGAGAAATCCTCTGGAGGGGAAGCAGAGGTAATATAGTCCTCTGCATCAGAATCCTCACAGGTAGATAAGGGTAAATTCTGGTCAACAGAGGAAACAGAAATTTCAGAATCCTGATCAGAAGTATCATAAGCAAATTCAGTCCTAGGTCTCTCAGAGGGGGAAGGTTGGCTTCCCCTAATTAAAGTAATAAGGTCTTCAGCCATTCATATCATTTGTTTTTTAGGCATAGAGGCCTGACCATGTGGTCTGGGCATCAGTTTTTTAGGCATGGGTCGAGTTTTAGGCCTTGAAGAAGAAGATGGCATCAGTTTAATATACAAGTCAGTAGGCCTGAATACACCCTCAGAAGCCGATGCCTGCACAGCGGCTCCGGACCCATCCAAGGTAGAGACATCCGCAGGTTACACAGTTGAAGCATCCCACGGCATACCGGACTCCGAATGGGTCTCAGAAGAGACCTGCGAATCTGAAGTAGTACCCACTGATGATACCCATCAGGGGCTGCGAAAGCGCATCACTGAGTATCAGCAAACTGGCGACTAGCCTCGGAGAAGTGTAGTCAGCAGCTTTGGACCTAGGTGTGTCTCTGTCTTTATCTTTGCGTTTTTTCGGAAAGTCGGTAGTCAGGTGGCTTACCGAAGCCATATCTGAACCGAGTACCAAAATATTTAGAAGCGTAAATATAGCAACGACAAATAGTTTGTTGTTTAAATAAGGCACAAAACCAACAGCGAGGTATGTCATGGTCAGGGCCTAGGCAAGGAATACAATACGAATTAAAATCTTTATGAGGTATTTGCTTTCCACAAGAAATGCAATTATTGACTTTTACGGACATCGGTTTAGAGCAAGAAAAAGTTTCCCCAACGGCGTACTTAGCTTTAGTTGAAGACTTCAGTTATGAAACTCGAAAAAGTACAGTTTTGTACCTACCATAAATGTAGATGTCCGAACTGGATAGCATCTGCAGTCATAACAACTGGGTTGTCCTGTCGTCAGGCAGCCCTTCAGTCGGCCGGATTCCAAAGTCCGGGTCCGGCTTCGGCTGATGTCGCACTTCACCCGACGTCATCTCTGTTGGTCTTCGGGTATAAAGGCATCAACCGACGCCATTTTCCTCAGTGTTTCTTGCCCCAGATGCCAGTAGCCCTCTTGAAGGCTGAAATTTGGATAAATGCCAATGTTTCCAAAAAGATAGAGGTAAACACAAAAATAAGCATGTATGTACATATATACAAACAAATACACCATAAAAGACTCCCCACCAGCTAGCTATTAGGAGGGTAAACACCCTAGGAGTACCACAGAGGGGAAGGAGGGAGGGTAATCCTGACTGCAGATGCTATCCAGTTCGGACATCTACATTTATGGTAGGTACAAAACTGTACTATGTCCTTCATGGATGCATCTGCAGTCATAACAACTGGGTAGAATACCATAGCCAACTAGGGGAGGAGGATAAAAGTAGATTATGGTGTGTTTAGGATCCCTTGCAGTACAGCAGTGGCAAACCCTGCTCGGGATCTGGAATATAGAGGCAAATTATAATGCTTGGCAAATGTATGCACGGAGGTCCAAGTAGCCGCCTCAATAATGTCTTTGGTTGCCACTCCTCGTAAGAAGGCTGTGGTAGTGGCTGTTGCCCTTGTAGAATGAGGTCTTATGTTCTGTGGAATTGGTTTTCCATGGAAGGAGTAACAGAATCGTATGCAATTTCCTATCCATTTGGAGATTGTCTGTTTGGAAATAGCTTTTCCTTCCTTCCTGTTGCATAGGCTACAAAAGTTGGTCAGTCTTTCTGCTACTTTTTGTTCTGTCCAAGTAGTAGCGTAGCTGTCTATGTACATCCAAGGTATGCAGTATTCTTTCCCTCTGTTTTGTGGGTTGGGAAAGAAGGTAGGTAGGTGGATTGCCTGGTTTAAAGACACTCTGGATACCACCTTAGGCATAAATGTAGGATTAGTCCTCATGGACACTCTATCTTGGTGGAAGATTAGGAAGGGTTGCACTGCCATTAAGGCCTGTAGTTCTGAAACCCTCCTTGCTGAAGTAATTGCCAGTAGGAAAGCAGTTTTCCATGACAGGTGTTGTAGGTCTGTTGTTGCTGCTGGTTCAAAGGGTGATAGTGTCAACTTTTCTAGCACAAAGTTTAAGTCCCAAGCTGGTAATGGTGGTTTCCTTGGAGGTTTTACATTCTTGATTCCTCTGAGGAACTGCCTGAGCAAAGGGTGCGAAAAAACAGGTGGGTCAAAGCTGTATTCTGCTGAAATAGCTGATGCATGTATCTTGATGGAGGAGTAGGACAGGCCTGAATGAAGAAGTTCGGCCAGATACTCCAGAATGTTAGGCATATCTATGTTTGACACATCTTTTCCTCTTTCAGTACTCCAAATGACAAACCTTTTCCATTTTCCAGCATAGTTCCTTCTTGTTGAAGGTCTGCGTGCTTCAAGAATAATGTCTTTAACTCTTTGGGAAAGTTCTGGATTAGCTGCTGCTATGTGCTGCTCCATGCAGTCAGTTGCAACGTTTTTAGGTTTGGATGTATGATGCTGTAGTTGTTCTGAGTTAATATCAAAGGCATCAGTGGTATTGGCCACATATTGTTCCGAGACATGCTCCTCAGCAGTGGGTACCAGTGTTGTCTTGGCCAGTTTGGAGCTATCAGGATTATCCTTGGACGTTCTTCCTTGATTTTTAGTAGTACTTTGTGTATCAAGGGAAGAGGTGGGAATGCATATGCTGTTAGGCCTTTCCAGCTGAAGGAGAGCGAATCCACTTTCCATGCTAGTGGGTGGAATGTCCTTGTGCAGAATTTTTTGAGCTGGTGATTGAGAGGTGATGCGAATAGATCTATCTGAGGTTCCCCATTTCTTTGAGATGGTCTTGAAGATGTCGGTGCAGCTTCCATTCGTGGGCATCCGATGTGGTTCTGCTTAATATGTCTGCTAGAGTATTTTCTTTTCCCGGTACAAATATTGCCTGTAACTGGATGTTGTAGCTGAGTGCCAGGGTCCACAGCTCCAAAGTCATTCTGCATAGGGGTATGAATGAGTGCCTCCCTGTTTGTTGATGTACCACATGACTGTGGTGTTGTCTGTCCTTATCATCAACTGGCCCTCTTTGAGAAATGGTCTGAACTTTTGGATTGCCAGTTTTACTGCCAGCATTTCTTTTAGGTTGATGTGCAGGTGAAGTTGATCCTGTGTCCACAATCCTTGCACGCATTTGTCCAGCATGTGGGCCCCATCCTAGGTCTGAAGCGTCTGTTGTGATGGTCTGGCTTGCTTGACATCTGTGAAAGGGTAGGCCTGGGTTTGACTGGCATGCCTGAGCCCACCATAGGAACTCCTGTTTTAAGCATGGAATTAATGGGATTTCTGTTTCTAGGCTGTGTCTGTGTTGGGACCATAAATTCTTTAGGTACCACTGTAGTTTTCTCATATGTAGTCTGGCAAATGGGACCAAGATTATGCATGATGCCATGAAGCCCAAGGCCTGCAGTACTTTTCTTGCTGTTAACTTGTTCAGTTTTGTTAGTGCCAAGAAGTAAAGAGGAGTTCTTTTGTTTTCTGTAGTTAGGAATGCCATTTGTTTTACTGTGTCCAATTCCGCACCCAAGAATGTCCTTGTTTGGGATGGTATCAGCCTTGACTTTTGTAAATTGACTGTGTATCCCAGTGCTTGTAGCAAGTAAATGACCCTTTGTAAATCTGTTGTCAGCTTGCTTTTGTTGTCCCCTTGTAGCAGGCAGTCGTCCAGGTATGGGTAAATTTGAATTCCTGTAGTCTGCAATGGCGATTACTGATGCCAGGCATTTTGTGAATACTCTGGGCAGTAGATAAGCCAAAGGGCAATGCTGAGAATTGATAGTGCTCTGATCCTGCAAGAAATCTGAGGTATCTTCTGCAGATTGGTCGAATGGGGACGTGCAGGTATGCCTCCTTGAGATCTAGAGTTACCAGCCAACACTCCTTGCCCAGCATGGGAAGAAGTTGCTGTAGGGTCAGCATTTTGAATTTTGGGACAATGATGTATGTATTTAAGGTGGACAGGTCGAGAATTGGTCTCCAACTTATTCCTTTCTTGGAACTAGGAATAGTCTGGAGTAGAACCCCTTTCCTTGCTCTGCTGTTGGCACTCTTTCCACAGCTCTCATGTTTGCTAACTCCATTATCTGTTGTAGAGCCTCTGTTTTTGATTTGGAGGTAGATTTGGCATTCCTCTTTTGACTGGTAAAGTGTGGAAGTGGAACCGGTAACCTTGATCTATGGTTTGTAAAATCCACTTGTCTTTTGTTATATAGTGCCAGTTCTTTGAAAATAAGGTTAACTTTCCGCCTAGAGGAGCTGCTATTTGTTCCCTGGTAGGCGGATTTAGGGTTAAGTCACTGTGGTTGTGTTGATGTAGTGGCAGTGGTTGTGTCTGTGCCTCTGTTGTTACCTTGCCACTGTCGTCCTCTGTAGGCACCTCCTCTGGATTGGTTTCTGCCTCTGGAACGTCTATTCCTGCCCCTTTGAGATCTTGTGGAGTCAGGAAAGGACCAATTTTTGGCAGGCCAGTTCCTGCTAAACCTTGGGGTTGAACCTGCAAGAAATCTTTAACCGTTTGAACAGATTTTGCCTTTTCTTCCATTTTCTTCATAACCTGCTGGGCAGGTGTACCAAACAAACTTGTCTTATCCATAGGAGCATCTAGCAACTTAGCTTTAACATGATCCGGTAAAGCTTGCTCCTTTAGCCATGCGTGCCTTCTTATCACTGTGCCAGTCATGGCTGATCTAAATGAAGCCTCCAGTGCATCATAGCCACATTTTAAGGAATGGTTACTAACCTGTTGTATGTTATTTACCATTTCTAATACATATTTCTTATCAAGAGATTCATCAGTGGTTAGCTTTTTAGTTAACTGATCAAGCATAAACTCTTGGTATTGTATCATGTGAAACTGACAGTTTAAAGCTCTAGCTGAGAGAGTAGCTGAAGTGTAGACCTTTTTACCCCATCTGTCTAATGACCTTGCTTCCCTTTCAGAAGGAATAGGGTTTTTAGCTATGGTCGCGGCTACTGCCTTGGGACCCTGGGATATAGTTTCGGGGTCTGCAAGTGGGGCCTTGTAAAGGTGGTGATGAGTATCTGGCACCCTGTAAAATCTGTCTGGTTTGGCAGGGGCTGGGGGTAAAGAATCTGGAGCGGAGCAGACATCATTGAAAGCATCATCCACCATAGAGAACAGGAGGTATAGCTAAGGGCCTGTGCTGTGGAAGGTGCAGAAAGGTCCTAAGTCTTTTCCTGGAGTCTGAAAAATCCTGTTGCTGCCATTGGAACTGCTCTCGCATGGCATGTAAGGTTTCCCCAAAGGAGAATTCTTCTGGTGGGGAAGCAGCTGGAATGGATTCTTCAGCATCAGAATCTTCAAAATTGGAGAAAGGAGCCTCTGGCTGGTCAGTTATGTCTGATTCATCGGCAGAATCATCAGAGGACACTGGCTCAGGGGCTCTGCCCTAGGTCTCTTCTCTGGGGGCTGAGAGGCCCTGTCTGGGTGAGATTGAGATCCTCTAATTAATGAAATTAAATCTTCTGCCAGAGTAAGCATTTGAGAACTAGAAGAGGGCCTGGTTGCAGGGGTTTAACAGGCGCTGTTTTAGTAGTCTTGGCTGCTTTAGCCCTGGCGAAGGCCTTAATGGACATGGCTGCTGGAGGCCTAGCAGCACCACGTGCTGGGGTAGAGACATCCAAGGGAATGGTGTCTGATAAGTCAGTGGCAACCACCGTAGTGGATAAAATTTCTGAGGCCGATTCAAGAGTGGTAGCAGGGGCCTCAGTTGTAGAGATAGATTCAGCTGTACTTTGATCAGTTTTCTCGGTTTCGGCGAAACCGAGACACTCATGTTTGCTTTACCATGGTTTCGGCCGAAACCGCGGACCGCAGTGTCGGTCTTTATCTTTGCGTTTTTGGCAGATTGGGTAGTCGGAGGATCCGGCGGCATAATGTACGCAAAATCAGAACCGAAAACTGTTCTGCAAACTCCGACCGGCGCCTAAGCGTTGTCGGTTGAAAGAAGCACAGGCCGAACAGGCTGCTACGTCGTGGGCTGGGCCTAAACAAGGCAGACAATAAGAGTGGAAATCTTTATGAGGTATTTGTTTCCCACAGGTTAAACAATTATTAACTTTTTCTGACTTCGGCTGAGGCAAGAAAGAGTCCCCAGCGGGTACTTAGCTTTAGAAGTCTTCGAAGTAGTATTCGGTAGAAGTAATCTCTGGATCCGACCGACCGGCACTTGCGAACAGCTTCTGCTTCGGGCGCCACGCGGCAAGAAAGACTGAGGAAAATGGCGTCGGCTGATGCCTTTATACCCGAAGACCAACAGAGAAGACGTCGGGTGAAGTGCGACATCAGCTGAAGCCGGACCCGGACTTTGGAATCCGGCCGACTGAAGGGCTGCCTGACGACAGGACAACCCAGTTGTTATGACTGCAGATGCATCCATGAAGGACATCGAAAATTTCAGGAGTTGGCCGACCTGGACTTGCGAACTGCTTCTGCTTCGCGCACCGCTTGGCAAGAAAGACTGATGTAATGGCATCAGCTGCATGCTTTATACCCCTGACTACCTGATGTTATGGAAGATGAGACAGCAACTGACGCAGGACCCAAGACTATGATAATCAGGCCAACTGAGGGCTACTGCAAGCAGATAACTCAAATGTGATGTCTGCAACAGTGAAACATGGAGAACATCTGTGAAAAGGTCTTGTACACCAATATCACTGGATATACCTGTGAAAAGGTCTTGTACGCCAATATCATGGGGTATACCTGTGAAAAGGTCTTGTACGCCAATATCACTGGGTATAACTGTGAAAAGGTCAATAGTAACAGATATTAACTCCTCCCTGTACAAATCAGGCTTAACACTTCATTGGAAATCCCAGGAGGCCTTTAAAATCCTTTTCTCTTCACTGCATACCTTCTGGAATTTTCTTGTTTATCATAGCAGTTTCTGCTTTTGTTTTTTTGGTTGGCACCGGTCTTCTTCCTCCTTCTTTTGCTGTTGTTACAAACTTCACGAGAAAGTTTCAGTGGTTTCTGAAGTCAGTGTGGCTCCAACACTCCTCTAAGAGTTTGTAGTTCCTCTTCTTCCTTGCCTCAGACAGGAACTTCACCGGTGGAATCAACATTTGTCTATGGATTCCCTTTCATCCCCCACTTCCCTCTCAAGAATTCTTCACAGATGCTTCAGACATGGGATGGGGGTGATATTTGGCTCCCTAAACTTACAGGGTTGTGGTCACCTTGTCAACAGAAGGAGCACATCAGTGTCAAAGAGATGAGGGCTCTTCTGCTGGTTCTGCAGGCCTTTCATCCTCTTTTCTCTCCAGGGTCTCTCCAGGTGTTCACAGACAATACCACAGTGATGTGGTACATCAACAAACAGGGGGGGGGGGTACAAGATCTTATCTTCTTTGCTGGTTGGGATGTTGCTGTCCAGTATAAAGAGACACTTCAGGCAGTTTATATCCCTTCTGGGAAAAACATTGTGGCAGAGACTGAGCAGGTCCTTACCTCAGTCCCATGAATGGATGCTTCACAGGGGTGTGCTTCTGCACACTGTCCACTGGTGGGGTAAATGGATGCATCACAGGGATGTGTTTCTAGACATTGTCCACCAGTGGGGTACTCCTCAAGTGGATCTTTTTGCCATCCTCCTGAACATACAACTTCCTCTGTTTTGTACCACAGTCCCAGGTCCTCTGGTGTTGAAGGTGGATGTCTTCTCATTTTCTTGGAAGGGGATGTTTCTTTATACATTCCTTCCCCTTCCTCTCATTCCAAAAGTCTGTTCAGGATTCAAAAGGATGCTCCCAAAATCTTGTTGGTGACGCCCTTCTGGCCACAACAGCACTGGTTCCCCTCTACTTCTGCATTTAGCTAGGGACAATCATCACAAGTTACCTCACAGGGTGGATCTAATCACATAAGACAGGGGATCTCTCATCCATCCCCCACCTGTCCATGCTTCAACTGACACTGTGGGTGATTGGATTTTGATTCCTCACAGACAACTGAGGATGTGCTGAAGGTCCTCCAGAAGGCCCAAACCTACTACTAAGAAATCCTGCTTATTCAAATGGATGAGATTTTCTATTTGATGTTTTGTCTTGTACCCTGGACCCAATATAACAGAAAAATCACATCGGAGAGCTAAACTCCCTGGCCACAGATCTCGACCTCTACTCTTACGAATGTGCTGCCCAGTAAGTAAGTACATCAGGTTTATGTTTATTAAGTGACTTTATTGACTGTTTTTACAAATCCTATGCATCTTGCCTAGTGTAGATCGTTGTTATGCTATAAAGCTAGATGAACTCAGTCTGTAACACTGATGGGCTTTTATTTCTGGTGTGTACCGGAGACCTCCTCTACTGGAAAAATGACTGCCTAATTAATTGGCACATAGTTAAATTGTATTAATGTACTATAATGCCTAGCCCACTTACCTGGGGCAATACTGAACAACTGTTCTACACTTCCAATGCTGCTGTAGTAATCTAGCATTTGTGAATGCATTGAACACTTGAAGCTAACTGCTGGAATGTTTGCAGTAGTCTAGCCTTCTTGCATGTTTCTAGAGTTATCAGCTGAGGTGACCACCAATATACAACTGTATATGCCTACACATGAACAAGGCTTTGATGTATTGGATCAGGATTAGCCAGTAGAAACACTGTATCCCCACTCAAAAGCGTCTGTTTTTTAATTGCAATGCTATTGTAACACTGCTTAAGTCAAACAACTGTATTACAGTGACTTGTCTATTTTATGCATCATACAATTTCTAAATCATAGGTGAATTGCATAACTTGCTGCTGTTGTGTGTGAAACTGAGCATAAGGGATTACCATTCATAGGTTCATAGGTAGGTACTAGGCTATTGGCCCTAGGGCCTATATAAGCCTAGCCAAAAATGTACCCTGGCTTTCGCCACACAAGAAAATTATTTTCCTGTGCCCCTATCGAGCAGAGCCACAGAACTGATCCCCGGGGTGAATTTCCTATCTTCCATCCAATCATCAAGATTTTTCTTGAAGAGTGCTAATGAGGAGCTTTGTTTGACATAGATAGGTAGTCTGTTCTAGAGTATGGGAAGTCTCTGGGACAGGAATCTATCCCTCCAGCATGTTCTGTTTATTGTGGTGACAAGGTTTAGGTCCCTAGAGCATGTAGCTCGGAGGGATTGGTATTTCTTTAAGTGGAGCTTGTCCAACAGCTCTGGGTTTGACATAGCTTTGTATGTTAGGCAGAGATCGCCTCTGAGTAGGCGATATGCGATGGAGTAAAGCTGGAGTTTTTTGAGACGGACTGCGTAGGGCATCTGTTTGAGGCCAGTAATCCTCTTTGTGAGGTATTTCTGTGGCCCTTCAAGTTGTTTTAGATGTCTTGTGAAGTACATACCAAAAGGGGTGTTGTACTCTATAATGGATCTAATGAGTTATGAGTACAGGGGAACAATGACCTCTTTTTTTCTGGATGAGAAACCTTTTGTGATGAGGTGAGCTATGTAGAAGGGTTTCTGGTAATGGAACCAGTTTCAGTCCTTTGCAACTCAACCTACTGCCTTCTCCAAGTATTTTAATTCTAGCCTAGCTCCAACACTGTTTTTTTTACTTTGCAAAGTAGTTTATAACCTCTCTTACCTCCACTCTTGTAGTGTACTCAACCAACTTAATCCCTTGTGTTTTCACAGCTAACCCTTAAAGGTGTGACGGCATCCCCCTCCTGCAAGTAAGTCAGCAAGTCGTCCTGTGCCCCACACGAGCGCCTCAAACACCTGAAGCAGCTCCTAAACAGATTGGGACCTTCAGCATTTTCAAGCAGTGGAGGTGCTTTTTTCTTCACTATCTACAACCCTACTAGATGTGTGCTTACATTACCTATCCTTGTTGTATTTGTGGAAACTTTAAGGGACGGGAGAGCACACCCTAAGACATGCCAAATTACCCAGCCTAGCTTTACTGATGAGGGACTCCTGAGTATTGTGCTACTAGCATTTCCCCAGTAGGTGGCAGCAGATACACAGGTATCGAATCCAATTTGATGATACCAGGGAAATGGTTCAGACCTGGCCTGTCTCTCTCTATTGCCTGCTCTTCCCCTTCTCAAGACCGCCCTTGAACTAGAATACAGTCTCTGCATATCTTTGAATGGTTTGGTTAAATCAATCAGAACAGCAGACCCTCACAAATTCACGGTCACTCTGCCCAATTCCCCACCCTTGAGCTGGTCAGTGATTATCTTCCTTACCTGGTCGTCTCCTCTAACAAAACTGATTGTTTTTTGGAGCCACACAGTCCTGCTGGGTTCAGCCCTGCTACACTCGGACTCACTTTGCTCTCCTACCCTGCCCCAATTCTCCACCTGCCCCCACTACTCATACACTTATCCACACCCCTAGTCACCTGACATATCAAAACCACTCCCTGCATCCATTCTCCTTTCACTAACTAATCCCTCCTACTACAACACTCTCTAATCCACTCAACAGAAAGTACAGTTTTGTACCTACCATAAATGTAGATGTCCGATAGGTATGCATCTGCAGTCATAACATGTGAGTTGTCCTGCCTCAGGCAGCCCTTCGGTCGGCCAGATTCCAAAGTCTGGGTCTGGCCTCAGCTGATGTTGCACTTTCCCCGACGTCATAGCTTCTGGGGTACAAAGGCATCAGCCGACGCCATTTTCCTCAGTGTTTCTTGCCCCAGATGCCAGGTGCCCTCTAGGAAGGCTAAATTTGGATAAATGTTGAATGTTCCAAACAGTAGCAAAAAATATATACATATATACAAACAAAAAATACACCATAACAGATTCCCCCAGCTAGCTGAAAGAGGGGTAAGCACCCTAGGAATACCACAGAGGGGTAGGAGGGAGGGTAAACCTGACTGCAGATGCATACCTATCGGACATCTACATTTATGGTAGGTACAAAACTGTACTATGTCCTTCAAAGATGCATCTGCAGTCATAACATATGGGTAGAATACCATAGCCAATCTGGGGGAGGAGGTACTAAGAAAAGGATGGTGTAGTTAAGATCCCCTGTAAAACTGCAGTTGCAAAGCCTGCTCGGGATCTGGAGTATAAAGGTAGATTGTAATGCTTGGCAAATGTATGCACAGAGCTCCAAGTAGCAGCTTCTAAAATGTCCTTGGTAGCCACTCCTCGTAGGAAGGCTGTAGTGGTGGCCGTGGCCCTTGTGGAGTGAGGCCTGATATTTTCAGGAACTGTCTTTCCATGAAAGGAGTAGCAAAAGCGAATGCAATTTCCTATCCATTTTGAAATTGTCTGTTTGGAAATTGCCTTTCCTTGCACCCCAGTTGCATGGGCTACAAAAAGTTGGTCAGTTTTTCTGCTGGTTTTAGTTCTGTCCAGATAGCGTAGTTGTCTGTGTATATCCAGGGTGTGCAAGAGTTTCTCTCCTTTGTTTTGTGGGTTAGGGAAGAACGTAGGCAAATGAATGGCTTGGTTCAAGGATACCCTGGATACCACCTTTGGCATGAAAGTAGGATTGGTTCTCAGAGACACTCTATCCTGGTGAAAGATAAGGAAAGGCTGCACTGCCATTAGCGCCTGTAACTCGGATACTCTTCTTGCTGAAGTAATTGCTAGAAGGAAAGCAGTTTTCCAAGATAAGAACTGTAAGTCTGCTGATGCTGCTGGTTCAAAAGGGGGTAGTGTTAATTTTTCCAGCACAAAATTGAGATCCCATGCAGGTAGAGGGGGTCTCCTTGGAGGTTTAACATTTTTGATCCCTCTCAAAAATTGTCTGAGAAGAGGGTGAGAGAAGATAGGTGGATCCATATTGTATTCTGCTGAAATGGCTGAAGCATGAATCTTAATGGTAGAGTAGGACAGGCCATTGTGGAACAGTTCTGCTAAGTATTCTAGGATGTGTGCTAGGTTTGCCACTGTGACATCTGTGCCCTTTGATGTGCTCCAAATGAGGAATCTCTTCCATTTAGCTGAGTATGCCTTCCTTGTGGAGGGTCTGCGAGCCTCCAGGATAATGTCCTTGACCCTCTGAGATAAGGCAGTTTGGTTTGGTTTTAAGCAATTTTCCAGGCAGTTAGTTGCAGAGTTTTCAAGTTTGGATGCAGGGTCTTGAAATTGTTCTGCGTTAGAAGAAGAGGCCATAGGGGTAGAGGCCATGAGTTCGCCTGAGACATGTTTTTCAGTAGCGGATACCAGTGTTGTCTTGGCCAGTCCGGAGCTATTAGTATCACCTTTGGCTGTTCCTCCCTGATCTTCAGAAGAACCTTGTACATCAATGGGAGAGGTGGGAATGCATACACTATTAGGGCATTCCAGCTGAAAGAGAGAGTCCACCCTCCAGGCTTGTGGGTGGTATGTCCTTGAGCAGAATTTCTTCAGTTGGTGGTTGAGTGGGGAGGCAAACAGGTCTATCTCTGGCATTCCCCATTTCTTTGTTATGAGTTTGAAGATGTCTGGATGCAGCATCCATTCGTGAGCATCCGTGGTAGTTCTGCTTAAGCTGTCTGCTAGTGAATTCTCTTTTCCTGGTACGAATTTGGCCTGTAGCTGGATATTGAGATTCAGGCCTAGGTTCCACAGATCCATTGCCATCCGGCATAGAGGGTAGGAATGCGTGCCTCCCTGTTTGTTGATGTACCACATGACCGTGGTGTTCTCTGTCCTTATCAGCACATGTCCTTGCTGGAGGAATGGTTTGAATGCCTCGATTGCATGCTTCACTGCCAGCATCTCCTTTTGGTTTATGTGCAAGTTTAGCTGTCCTTGAGACCATAGGCCTTGGATACATTTGTCCTCCATGTGTGCTCCCCATCCTAGGTCTGAGGCGTCCGTGGTGATGGTCTGCCTTGGTTTTGGTTTCTTGAAAGGCAACCCTCTGTTGGACTGGTAGGCCTGAGCCCACCACAGGAATTCCTTTTGAAGGCATGGAATGATTGGTATCATGGTTTCTAGACTGTGTCTGTGTTGAGACCATACATTCCTTAGGTACCATTGTAATTTTCTCATATGCAGCCTGGCATGTGGGATCAGGATTATGCAGGATGCCATGAAACCCAGGGCCTGCAGGACTTTCCTTGCAGTAAGCTGAGTTTGTCTTGTCAAAGTCATGAAATAATCTGGAAGTTGTTTTTGTTTTTCTTCTGTGAGAAAAGCCATCTGAGTTATTGTGTCCAGATCTGCACCCAAAAAAGTTATCCTTTGGGATGGCACTAGTCTTGACTTTTGGATGTTGACTGTGTATCCCAAGGCCTGTAGCAGGTGTTTGACATAGGCCAAATCCTTTATCAATTTTGTCTTGTTGTCCGCTTGTATTAGGCAGTCGTCCAGGTAGGGGTATATTTGAATCCCCTGGAGCCTGCAATGTGCAACTACTGATGCCAGGCATTTCGTGAATACTCTGGGTGCAGTAGATAAGCCAAATGGCAATGCTGAGAATTGATAATGCTCTGACCCTGCAAGAAATATGAGGTATCTTCTGCAACTGTGTCTGACTGGGACATGCAGGTATGCCTCCTTGAGGTCCAGAGTAACCAGCCAAGACCCCTTGCCCAGCATGGGAAGGAGTTGCTGTAACGTCAGCATTTTGAATTTTGGCACAATGAGAAAGGTGTTTAGAACGGACAAATCCAGTATAGGCCTCCATTGCTTTTCTTTTCTTGGAACAAGGAACAGTCTTGAATAGAATCCCTGGCCTTGTTCCTGAGGAGGAACCTTTTCTATTGCTTTTATTTGTAACAGCTTTGAAACTTGTATGAGTGCCTCTGCCCTTTGATTTTGTGGCAGGTTTGGCATGCCTTGTCTCCTTGGTAAGGTATGGAAGTGGAACCTGTAACCTTTGTCTATTATGTCCAGAATCCATTTGTCCTTGGTTAAAATGTGCCAGTTCTTTGAGAATAAGGATAATTTTCCACCTAGAGGTGCTTCTCTTTGAGCCTTGGTCAGCGGAGTGAAAGTCAAGTCATTGTGATTGTCCCTGTGGTGCGGGTGAACTCCCTGCGCCACTTCTCTGATTTGGTGGTTGCCATTGGCGGCCCCTGTAGGAGCCTCGGTATTGCCCTCTACCTCGAGCATGCCTGTTATTTCCCCTTTGGAACTTGTCAGTGTCTGGAAAGGACCAAATTCTTTGAAGGCCAATTCCTGCTGAATTTGGGAGGCTGAACCTGGAGGAAATCCTTGACAGTCTGTACTGATTTTGCCTTTTCCTCAATAGACTTCAACACATCCTGTGCATTAGCACCAAAAAGCTTCTGTTTTTCCAGAGGTGCATCCAGGAGCTTTACTTTAACATGGTCTGGCAGTGGCTGTCCTTTCAACCAAGCATGTCTACGTATAACGGCCCCTGTCATAGCTGCCCTACATGAAGCTTCCAATGCATCATAACCACACTGAAGAAAATGATTGCTAACCTGCTGAGTGTTATGAACCAAATCCTGCAATGCCTTTCTATCTATAGACTCAGGAGAGGCTAACTTTTTCTGCAAATCATCCATTAAGTAATCCTGGTACTGAAACATATGAAAAAGACAGTTAAGTGACCTCATGGCAAGGGTGGAAGAGGTATAAACTTTTTTACCCCATCTCTCCAGGGACCTAGCTACCCTGTCCGCGGGCAGAGGGTTTTTGGCCGAGGAAGAAGCCACTCCTTTGGGCCCATGTGAAATAGTTTCTAGTCCACAGAGTGGGCCTTGAAGAGATGTTTGTGAGTTTCAGGAACCCTGTAATATCTGTCTGGCTTGACAGGAGCAGGAGGGAGAGAATCAGGGGAAGCACTGGAGTCTGAGTACACATCATCCAATACATCTAACACTGGGGGAATAGCTAAAGGCCTGTGCTGGGGGTAACTTAAGGAAAGTACGTAGCCTTTTCCTGGAGTCAGAGAATTCCTGACCCTGCCACTGAAAATGTTCTCTCATGGAGTGGAGAACTTCACCGAAAGAAATATCCTCTGGAGGAGAGGCAGAAGGAATTGATTCCTCAGCATCAGAGTCCTCGTAGGCCTGGAAGGATTCTTCCTGTGTATCTGAGTGCTCTGAATCCCCAGAGGCTTCATCCGAAGAGAGGGTATCTGTCTGCTCAGTTCTAGGCCTTTTATCTGCAGGCGGCTGAGAACCTCTGTCTGGATGCGACTGAGAACCTCTGATAAGAGAGATTAGATCTGCAGCTAGAGTCATGATCTGTTTATCAGAAGAGGGGCCCTGGGAAGAAGATTTAGGATGGGCCTTGGCCTGGCTGGCAGCCTTAGCACGTGCGAAGGCCTTGATGGACATGGAGACCGGAGGCCTAGCTGCCCCACATGCAGGGGTAACTTTATCCACAGGTATGGTGTCAGGTAAATCTAGAGCTTCAGTTTCGGGAGGAAAATCAACAACCGGCACCGGGGAAATCTCCGGGACCAAAATACGCGTTAAAGCGGTGTTGTCAGCCTGGAGCGGCTGAATTACCTCTTCCGAAGGGACAGATGCACTCGCGGAGGGCTTAGGCGTGGTATCGGTAGACGACGCGGGCCGAGGATGTCGGTCCCGGTCCTTGCGTTTTTTGGTAATATGTGCTGTCGGTTGTTCCGACGGCATGATATAAGCGTAAGTTTCGCCAAAAAAGTCTTCGGCAAATTCTGCCCGGCGCCTGAGTGTGCGCTTATTAAAGCAAGCACAGGCAGCACAGGCCGAGACATTGTGGTCTGGGCCCAGGCAAGGAAGGCAGTAAGAATGGAAGTCCTTATGAGGTATTTGTTTACCACAAGACAAACAATTATTTACTTTTTCAATTTTTTCTGACATCAGCTGAGGCAAGAAAAAATGTTCCCCAACGGGGTATTTAGCTTTTATATGACTTCGGTAACTGAAAACACAGGAGCTGACCGACCGGCACTTGCGAACTTCTTCTGCTTCGGGCACCGCGCGGCAAGAAAGACTGAAGAAGATGGCGTCGGCGGATGCCTTTATACCCCAGCCGCTCTGACGTCGGGGAGGTGGCGACATCAGCCGATGCCGGACCCAGACTTTGGAATCCGGCCGACCGAAGGGCTGCCTGAGGCAGGACAACCCATATGTCAGGACTGCAGTTGCATTCTTGAAGGACATCCAAATAATCCCACCTGGATACAACATCCTGAGGGCTCATAGACCCAGTAAAAGAGGTACTGGCGTCGCCCTGATGTACAAAACCAGCTTAAAACGCCAGCTACTACAGTATGACTCCTCAAACTCCAATAATGCAGAAACCATTTTCGCTAAACTCCACCTCAACCAACATAAGCACCTAAACATACTCAGAATATGCATACTCCTTAGGTGATAACCTGATCACCCTAGAATTAATCCTACACTGGATCTCCCACTCCTTCCCCCATGAAACTTTAGTCTTTGGCAACACCAATATCAAGTGGAACTCTATCCAAGGACCAACTCCCACCAACCATATTAACATGTACAACTTTACCCAACTCATACATTCACCTACCGGCACTGACAAGTCCATCAAAAGGGAATCCATTTTAGAATGGATCCTCACAAATCAACCCAATAATGCTCACCAGTGTGGTTCACTGCCCGACTCTCTCAGTGACCACAACCTCACATTTATCCCAAGACAAAAAATAAAACCCCATAATCAACCCTCCACACTACAAACCTTATCCCATAAAACCTTCCCCCACAGCTCAATTCTTAGAAGCCCTAAAAGCCAGTAACTGGTCTCCCACCAAATACCTCCCACTTGAAAAATGGGTTGAATACTTCAGCAACACATTTCTAAACATCCGCAACTACCTATCCCCAATCAAAACCATATGATAATCCTTCCCACTGGCTATAAAAATCAACCAAAACCCTACTCAGAGACCAGGATAAAGCCTGGAAAATCTGGTGGCAGCATAAGACACCCACAACTAGGCAAAATTACCTTGAATTACGGAATAAGGCAAAAAAAAGCAAATTAGGAGTAACAAGCAAAATCACTACATTTCCCTACAAAGCAAGCACAATTCTAACCCTCAAAAATTCTGGGCTGCAGTGAATAACATCCTCCAGCCTGGAAAGACCCCCCCAACCCCCAATACAGACAGCACAAACTCAAAAATAGCCACCAACTTTAACTACTACTTTAGCAGCTCTTTACTCAAACTTATAAATAATACAAATACTATCAACCCACCATAAACCTCTGAAGCTATTTATAACATCACGCTCTTCTCCCTCAAACCAGTTCCAATGACCATCATTCAAAAATACTTATCCAAACTCAAAGCAACCACCCTAGCAGCTGATAATCTTCCCGCTGAATACCTACAACTTGCATCCCAAGCCATAGCTTTTCTCCATCTCACTACTAATAGTCTGGTAATCTTACAGTATAATTCCATGAATTCAGGTGGTGTCTCACTGAATAGTAGCTTACCTTAACATAAACTGGTACACCTACCTACAGCTACCTTTGAGACCCTGCAGACTCCTGGCGGTGTTTTCCCACGTCAGTGAGGTTTTGTAAACCCTACCTTTTTTCCGCCATTTTTTTCTAAACCTAACTGCTAGCAGGTACTGCTCTAGCCTCCTGCCTGGACGCATCTTCTTCCTAGTAGGTACGCAGACACATAACAGTGCTTAAATTGTTTAATACTTCAAAGTTACTTCTGCAATAGCAGATTTATTGTTGTTAAGTGTTTTTTCAAGTAGCGTTACAGACCTATCTTGGCTTAAAATGTAAACCTGAGCAGGCTTGCCTCATCGGCGTGTTTACTGGGAAGCAGCGTGTTGGCGCTCGTTACTGAACTGACTTGTTTTGTGTTTGAGAGTTAACCAGTACAGTATTGCCTCATTTTTTGAACTGTATTTGCCTAGGCATAACGTAAAAACAGTGTAGTTTTGCCTCTTCGGCGTGTTTTTGTGAAGCATCATGTCTGCGTGTGTCTAAAGAGTAATAACTGCAGCATTGTTCTGGTGCTTGTACTACTAATTACCTAGCAATGTGTTCAGCTGGTCTGTTTATATTATATCTAAAGAAGCTAGTGCACTAATAACAGCTAGAGTAGCGTCGGTGGCGCTTTTACTACAGTCTGAAAACACTTTGTATGCGTGCTTTCAGCTCTGATAAATCATTGATTGAATGCTATGCAATTGTTTTTTGTGCTGTGTTTGTATCCTTGTTCATAATTGCCATAAAGTAATACTTGGTTAGGAGTCCTAGTTTGAGATTACATTGCCATAACTCCTGTCTTTTTCCCTATCTATTACAGGAAACCCCCTGTCTATCCCTCACCGCGTGGCACCCAGGGCACACTCAGATAAGGACCTATTCCCAGTGTGGGCTCCAATTTAAACAGTTAAAATTGAAAAGAGAATTTGTACCTTTGAAAAGGGACACTAGGGTAAAATTACTAGCCTACTCACTAATTTGTACACTAAGGAAGTGTGCCGTTGGCAGGAACTAGTCAGTACCTAGCAAAATCTGGTAATCTTACAGTATAATTCCATGAATTCAGGTGGTGTCTCACTGAATAGTAGCTTACCTTAACATAAACTGGTACACCTACCTACAGCTACCTTTGAGACCCTGCAGACTCCTGGCGGTGTTTTCCCCGCTCCGCTTCGCCCTCGCTCCGCTCGGGCTCGCTCCGCGCCCCACCCTGCCCCCTTATCCCACCCGCCCCCACTACCTCTACATTTATAAGGTCATTAGCCCAACCCCCTTTTCTCTTGACCAATCCTGACCACCAGTCAATTTACCAACTCTCCTCCCACACTCCAGGCCTACCTTAACTACCAAGTAAAATCTTCTACCTCAGCTTACCCATTAGCCTTTCTCCCACATATCATGGGTAAAGCCTCATACTCTATTATCCTTCCCACAGTAGTACTCCTCCTTATTCCTTATTACTTAACCAGATATGAAAACCAAACACTCTCAGGATTCCTTTCCCAAAAGCCACACTAGGTCACACTCAAACAACCCCGTCACAGCAACACATATTCCCACTACCCACCCTATACTCACAGTCCTAAACCAGTGCATCTTACTCTCCGCTATCCCAAACCATCTACAACTAAATCTAATCTCAAGCTGTTATTCAAGCTGCAAAGATTGTTAGATCATTTGAAAACTTGTATTGCCACAGATGGTGACATCCACCCCAATCCAGGTCCTACCACTACCACAGACCCTAATTCCCTAAAGTTTGCCCGTGTCTCTACCAAGTCCCTCCTTATACTTCACCTTAATCTAAGAAGTATAAACAATAAGGTTCATAATTTTCATGCGATGGTAGCTACCCATTCCCCAGACATCATGTGCCTATCTGAAACCTGGCTCAAACCAACTACTAAGGATGAAGAAATCCTTCCCCCTGGATATAACATCCTTAGGGCTGATCGGATTAACAAAAAGGGAGGGGGGTTAGCTGTATTATTCAAGAATACCCTTAACATCGTCCTTAATCCTATCCTACCCCCCAAAATCTCCAATATAGAACTTATCTCACTAAAGATCTGCCTAAACACCCAAAAATTCATTAATCTCATTGTAATCTATATACCACCAGGAAATAATTCAGATAACCTTGAGCAATTGCTCAGCTGGCTAGCCTCCAATTGCCCTCAAGAAACCATAGTAATAGGTGATTTTAACCTTGACTGGTCCCTCTACACTGCACCCAAAACCCCCCTCGCAATTAACCTTCATGGTTTTTCCCAAAATATTTCTTCTCCTACCAGAATTGGCAACCCTAAACAAAAAGAGAGCATCATTGACTGGATTCTTACTAATAAAGACACACATAATTATACTACAGGGACACTCCCAAATGACCTCAGTGACCACCTTATTACCTATATCCAGAAACACAAGTGTCCATCGAATAACCCCCCCTCTTATAGACTTGTTAGAAACAAGAAGAAATTTGTCCCAAGACTTTTCCTTGCTGAACTCCAATCCTGCAATTGGTCCACCCTGAAAACTTTACCACTTGAAGAGAGCGTGGCACACTTTAATAGTACTTTCCTGAAGATACTTGACTCTCACGCCCCAAACCGACAAATCAGAACCAAGGAACGAATAGCACCTTGGCTGTCTAGCGAAACCAAATCTAAAATTAAACTTCGAAACCAGGCCTGGCATAACTGGAGAGCGACCAAAACCCCACTAGATCGCATCAAGTTTCAACAGCTTAGAAACACTACTAAAGCGGCCACTACCCAAGACAAAAAACAATATTTTTGTCACCTTCAGGACAAACACCAGAACAACCCAAAGAAATTCTGGGCTGGATTTAATAAGCTCCTCCGCCCGGGTAAATCTACTACCCCAACCCCTGAGAAACTCATTGGGAAAGAACCAGAGATAATAGCCAATGCTTTCAACTCTTTTTTCATCGAGACCATCCAGTCCCTAACAAGTCAGCTTACCACTACCAACTCTTCTATTACCCACACTAAAGACTCAGTCCACCCCACCTTTAATCTACAGCCGGTACCTACCTCCTATATACGCACCCTCCTGAAAAAACTCAAACCAACCACCTTAGCTGCTGACCAGCTCCCTGCAGAATACCTTCAAATAGTGTCAGACGCCATTGCCTATCCCATCTCAATATTGATTAATAGAACTATAACTGAAACTACCATTCCTCTATTTGGAAAATCTCATATATCATCCTCTTCATAAAGGGGGGACCTCCATGGAAACATCCAACTACCGTCCCATAGCAATACTGTCTCCAATAGCTAAAGTCATGGAACGGTGTGTTCACAAACAGCTCTTACACTATCTCAACCTTAATAGTCTTCTGTCCCCAACTCAGCATGGCTTTACCCCCATCACAGTACAACCACTGCCCTTCTTTCCTTTGTTGACTCAGTCAACAACAACCGGAACAAGAAATTAATTTCCTCTGCTCTCTTCCTTGACCTCTCAAAGGCCTTTGATATGGTCAATCATAAGCAACTGCTTCACACCCTGGAAACCCTATACCTTGATATCCCAACCATAAACTGGTTTAAAGCCTATCTCTCGTGTAGGCAACAAGCCGTCCAATGGCAAAACAAGCTATCCGTCCTACTTCCCAACACCATAGGTGTTCCTCAGGGCTCTATACTGGGTCCTCTTCTTTTCTCAGTTTTCATTAATGAACTTCACTCGATCATCCCCAATTCTACATGCATCCAATATGCAGATGACTCTACCCTGATCTGTTCTGACGTCTCCCTCCCGAAACTTCAAACAATCACCCAAAACTGCTTTACGTTAGTGGAAAAATGGTTCTCTATAAGGCAACTAATCCTTAATCCTACTAAAACCAAACTATTGCTTTTCTACCCCTCTGCAACTACTCCTTTAGGTAAAGAACCTCTGAATGCGGACAACACGTTCCATGTGGAATCTATAAATGGTACCATCATATCCCCGGTCTCTCATACCAAACTATTAGGTGTGACCATAGATAACAAGCTTAAATTTGATATACACATTAACCAAACCATTAAATCCGTGAACAAGAAACTTGGATCTATGTACAGAATAAAAAATTTCCTAACCCCTCACACTAAACTAACCATTGCTCGCACTCACCTCCTTTCCACCCTCCTTTATGCCTCACCAATACTGTCGTTCCTCAACAAGCGGGAACTCAATAAACTATCTGTTGCCTATAATCATATAGCTAGATTTATAACAGGAACACCGTATCGTACTCACCACTGCCTCAACCTAAATGACCTCGGATGGCTCGAACTCCCCAACCTTCTCAAACTCAAACAACTTACTGAGGCTTTCAAAATAATCAACCAACCGGACAGAACCCCCTCTCTGAGCAATATCCTTACCCCCTACTCTAACCTAAAATCACTCAGGTCAGCTAATAGTGTTCAGGTTCTAACCATTAAATCTAATAACTCTGGAGGTGATGCTCTCTATGCCAATTCCATTGGAAAGCTATGGAACTCTCTACCCAATAGCCTCAGACTAATGACCTCGATTAATCAGTTCAAAACTCACCTCAAAATATTTCTTAAGTCCGAATGGTTATGCCCATGTCCTAAACCAGACTAGCCGCTGCAGTACTTACCCTGCATCAGAGATTGCAACTCTCCCCTGTGACTTCAATTGGTCGCCAACCTAGTATTTATCTGTATAATATTACTGATTGTTACTTTATAAATATGTTATTCTAATGGCTTTCACTGTGTATGTTTTTTATGCCAATCTATACCATTTGTAATTGTATTCTGTATTGTCTTATCTGTGGAGCTTTTCTCCCCGGGCCTCTACTGAAAATGGACATGTATCCAGCTAGACTAGCCCGGTCAACAAATGTAAAATAAATAAAATAAAATAAATAAAATAATAACAGATCCATCAATAGAAAAAAACTCTCCCATCCTTGTGTAATACCTCAATCATCATTCCCCTTCTCAAAGGTGGCCCCTCTACTGACCTCTCCAACTACCAACCCATCATGATCCTCTCACCCCTATCAAAGATCTTAGAAAAGTGTATCCACCACCAACTCCTCTCCTACCTTCTCTCTAACAATCTCCTCACCAAATCCCAACACGGATTCCGTCCATCCCACAGTACCACCACTGCCAAAATTAACTTCACCAACACTATAAACTCACTTTGGAACCAAGGCAACCTAGTCTCAGCTACCTTCCTAGATCTAGCCAAAGCATTTGATACGGTTTCCCATAAGAAATTTCTAGTCTATCTGACCTTAACAACTCTGGTTCTAAAGTTACTTAGGCAACTGCCAACAGTCTATAAAATGGTTCAAATCCTTAATCTCCCTATTCCCCATCACACTTGGGAGTCCCACAAGGCTCTATTTCAGGCCCCCTGCTCTTCAACATCTTTACAAATCAACTTCACATAGCTACAACAAAAGCACACATAGTCCAATACGCAGACAACACAACACTTATCTGCTCAGCGCCAAATATCCAGCATCTCCAGCGAAAAGCCCAAGAATCCTTTACCGAAATTGAAAACTGGCTAAATAAGGCACAACTAATATTAAATCCCAAGAAAACTTCTTATTTCACCAACCAAAGCCCAGTGACCCCAACTTTTCTATACTCTCAAACAATAAGACACTAATCTCCTCAGTATCAGAGGCCAAACTTCTAGGACTTATAATTGACCCTCAACTAAAAATCAATAACTACATCTCTACAGCTGTCTCCAAAGTTCTCAAAAACCTAGGCACCCTTTATCACTGCAAGAAGTTCCTTACCTCCAAGGCACGAATTGACATTGCCAGAACTCACCTCCTGTCCACACTACTTTACACATCCACAGTACTTACAAACATAAATAAAACTGACCTAAACAAACGTACTACATGCTATAACAAAACAGCAAGGTTCGCAAATAATGCCAAATCCCACTCCCACCACTGCCAATCCCTACAAATATTACACTGGCTCGAATTCCCCGACCTACTACACTATCACCAACTTAACATTGCCCACCAAATATTATACTATCCAGAGAAAATTCCTGCCCCATCTGGTCTCCTAAACTTCTATACCTCCAGCAGATCCTTATGATCTGGCAATAAACCACTACCACACCCTCAGGGGATTCTCTCTTCCCCAATGTAGTCTCAAAAATAGGCAACACCCTGCCTCCAGACCTCAGAATGCAGAAACAACCTTTGGCATTCAAAAACCGTTTTAAAGCTTCCCGCTACAGTAACAGCCCTTGTAACTGCAACCCACCTCACTGAAATCACGCCAACTCCTACAGTTTACCTTATAGCACTCCGCACGGTTACTCCCTTATGCTCAGGGGTTTCTAGCTACAACCTGGCTTACTGTACATATTGTATATATATTGTTAAAACCTGAAAATACTTTGTTACAATATGTTCTACTACACTAAGACTTCTGGATAAATTTAATCTACTATGTTACCTGTTATGCTACTGTAAAATTCTTTCTCCATCTCATTTTATACTTTTGTAATCAATCACTGTCATTGTTTTCCCTTTCTGTAACATCTGGAGCTTTTCTCCCCAGGACTCCACTGAAAATAGACATCAGTTGTCCAGCCGGAGTATCCTAGTAAACAAATGTTAAAGGACCACTACGGGAAAATAATTAAAACAGATACATTTTTTTACTTTTCCATGAGTTTGGCTCATTGCAAACCTCTATGTGCCAGACAGAAGTAGTCACTACTAATTTTATTCTGTTTGTACCCCTGACTTCCCTTCTGTGGGCAGACATCCTGATGAGAGTTAGATTTATTCTACAGGAAAATCTTCCCTGTAATACAATGCAAGTCCACTGTATTTGAGATTACAGTGCCCATAGCTGGACTCTGACATTACTATTCCATTCACATAGAATGGAAGAACAGACAAGAGCAGCTATTTTTCAGAGGCCTCAGTAAAAGTATAATTCACTGTCATGCAGTACCTCTTACAAATGTGTTTGCTGCTGATGTGTTACACATTCTGTGAAAAAAGCTTATAGGACTAGCAGCTCTTTGCGGAATAACAACCTTCTTTAGACATTTAACTTTGATCTACTTCAAGTCCTTCTAAAGTTACTCCTCCCATATTCCAACCCCCCTGCTAGCAAGAGTATAACGTGGTGGGAGGTTGCTATAATGGTTAAGGTGTCTACCTTGCAAACACAAGGTGCAGGGTTTGATTCTCACATGGGGTAGTTGGCCAGGCTTAAAATGACCCACAAGGGCAGTTAGCCTAGTAATAATCTATGAACCTATTTCCTGCCCTGCAAGGTTCAGCTATTCAGTCAGCTTTGCAATGACAATACACATGAAACAGACTTGTTAGTCTGCCTGGCATATCATTAAAAGTGTTCCCTCATCTCTCTTCTTACTCCTATCTGAATAGCACTTTTACAGTAAATCAGGTTACAAAAATGTTTTTAGCAATCCTGCATATAAAGGTGTTTAAGTATTCCTCTAAACATGCCTGTAACATACACAGATTACAATTCATCTCGGCCATTGAAAGATCAGGCTCTCTCTCTGCAAATGGGCTCTCCCTCTGCAAATAATACTCTACTCAAAGAATATTCATATCTGCCTTGCACAGACTTTCAGTCTTCTGCCTTGTTATCCCTTATCCATGCTACTGATGTCTCCTTATACTTGTGTGTACCACTGTTATTCTCTGTACATACTTATTGGTGGTGTTATTTTTAGTCAACTTAAAATATTATTTCCTTCATACAATGCAGCGCCTACTCTCACTGTTGTGAACAGTGTGCATACAATGCAGCGCCTACTCTCACTGTTGTGAACAGTGTGCATACAATGCAGCGCCTACTCTCACTGTTGTGAACAGTGTGCATACAATGCAGTGCCTACTCTCACTGTTGTGAACAGTGTGCATACAATGCAGTGCCTACTCTCACTGTTGTGAACAGTGTGCATACAATGCAGCGCCTACTCTAACTGTTGTGAACAGTGTGCATACAATGCAGCACCTACTCTCACTGTTGTGAATAGTGTGCATACAATGCAGCGCTTACTCTCACTGTTGTGAACAGTGTGCATACAATGCAGCGCCTACTCTCACTGTTGTGAACAGTGTGCATACAATGCAGCGCCTACTCTCACTGTTGTGAACAGTGTGCATACAATGCAGCGCCTACTCTCACTGTTGTGAACAGTGTGCATACTGTTCTTCCTCAGTCTCAATACTGTCATCCATTCACTGATACGCAAAATGTTGCACATTTCCTCAAGAAGCTAGATAAACCAGCCTACATCCAACAATATGTTTCATAGTATAGTCATTTTTTATGTACCTGTGACTGTGGCATTTCCATAAATTCATGAATACACTTCTTACAGCAGGGATCAAGATTGAAAGGACATTTAGCCATGAACATCAACAAAGCAAATATGATGACAGCATTTAAGTAGGATTATACATAATCAACTCATATGTACCACAGGGATAGGATATGGCTTCAGAAAAAGAAAAGAGTACAAAAGTCCTATGGCATGAACAATGCTAAAAGACAAATATTATAAGAGCTTCTATAAAGTTGGAAGCCAGAGCAAACATGTAGATAAAACACCTTTTTGTTAACTTAGCATCTACAAGTGCAAACCTTGCGAAGCAAACTGAACAATGGTTCTGGCTTTCAGTAAAGGAGCTAACTGGTACTGGTATCACGCTGAGGAGATGATTCCGTTATGCAGACATTATGACTCTTCAGTGTACCTTCAACTGATTGTTCAGCAACAGAAGGTGAAGGTGTGATGCATATGCATGAGAACCCTAAGTCACAGACAAAAGCTTAGCATTTCACAGGAATCTGAGCAATAGGCTCAGATGAGGCTAGAGAAGTACCACAGATGAAACAAGTTTTTAAACTGAAGATAATCATTAATATTCATACTACACCTGTTTCACAAAACTGTTACATCTCAACATGGACTGGACACTAGATAGTAGCTCAAAAATAATTTACATCCATACTTGTGCAATCTCCAATCCAAGTCTAAAAGTGTATTAGTTCTAGTTTAAGCACTTGAGCTTCAGACCAGTTATTTTACATTAAGAGGGTTCGTGGTCTGCACTCTTGAGGGAGGAGAGGCTGGACTCTGCCCTTCTGAGCTGGGAATTTCTGGTTAAAGGCTTACAGTGCCTGCATATTTGAACTGTTTCTTACTGAAATTGGTGCACCTTGTTTGCTGTAGCATAGACTAGATCCAGGCCTGCTGAATCTAGCTTTGTTTGTATAACTTGAGCACTAATCCAGGCCTTCTTTTTTGGAGAAGGTTCTCCTGCACCCCAGTGGCAGGAGTGTGCAGTTAGACCTTGTCTGATTGATGACTACAGGAACAGGGCTCAGTTTTGAGATTTTTTTACTGGTTAATTGGGTAATATGTTTAAAAGCCTTTTCCGATTGCTTGTAGTCATTTAAAGCTGTTTTAAGTGTATTTTTACTGTTTTTGCCTTACCTTTAAAAAAAATCCTTGTTTCCCAGTATAGTCCAGTTTTCAAGCTAGTGCTGAATTCAGGGCTGTTACAATTTTCTGAGCTGCCCATACCTTACTTGGATAGAGGGAGGTTTCTCTATTCACTTGTGAGAGAGGGAGCTTTGAGCAGCCATCTGTCCCTGGAGGAGTGGTTCCAGCCCAGACGTTAATAGGTTATAGGCCATTTTGGGCTAATTTCTATCTCTTTCATTTCCCTGCTGTAAAAAACACGTTTGCACGGTTTTGCACGTCCGGGCAGCACTGGTTAGCTAGGGCTAAATTTATCCTGGCTCCACCAAGTCTCCTCTTCAGTTTTTCCCTTGAAAGTAGTCTAACTCTCAACCTAAGCACTTAAAAAGCATCCTACAGTCCGGCACTTGCTCAGACCTAATAGCAAGCACTAATATACCCCGACACTTGATTGCCCAGCAGGGCAAGGCTCTTTATTCACCCCTCAACAACCAAGCGATTAAGCAGCTCACCCTACTATTCAGGCATGACCAAAGGGCAATTTCAGGTGTACTCTCCAGTCCAGCTGGTGAATCTGGGTATCCTGAGGCAATGTTACAACTGCCTCATATACACAGAAAACCCTCCCCTCATACCACAAAACACTAACATATGTGAGAAATGCAATTATATAGCTAAATTGGAGGCTAAGCTCTCTCCACCCAAGACTGGAACAAGCAGTCATGAAGCGAAGGTTAATACTTGCACCACACATCCAGCCTCAAATAGACATACTAAACCAACACTGGCAAAAAATACACATAAATACATGAAATCATACTCAGAGGCTCTAAATAAAAACCTGCAAAAGCATCACAGACCTCCAAAGCAGACACCCAAAAAACCTGCACCTCCGGTCACAAACCAGACAACACATAAAACACAAAATCAGTGTGCCGCACAATCACAGCCCTTACGGCGAAATAACATACCTAACACACCAGTAATAGGCGACTCTAAAGTCAGGCACACTGACGTCCCACTCACTAGGCTGGACAAGGAGAAAGTTACTGTTAGCTGCCTGTCAGGAGCCAGAATCTGCCACATAACACAAACACTCAGGTCACTCCAGAACAAGCACAAATATGACTCTGTCATTGTTCATGTTGGTGTGAATGACATGGAAGAGCTCTCTGATCATGTAGCCCAGGCGGGTATGACCTTGACCCTGAGTAGCATCCTGCCCTCAACAAGAAAGATACCGCAGTATAAAGCAAAAATGATCAATTTCAACAATTGGCTAAGCTTCTAGTGTCATTCAAAGGGGATCCAGTGTCTGTCAGCCTGGGACGACATGCTCGATAGGCCTCGTTGCTTCGCAAAAGACGGCTTGCACCTGTCACCCCTAGGCTTTCGAATACTGGCCAAGGCTCTTGCTGCCCCCATAGTGCCTTTTTTAGGTAAGGCTCAAAAGTCAAACCCACCTCCGTAAACAGTACAAATAAAAAAATGAGGGTTATGCTACTCAACACCAGGAGTTTAAATCTCAAAATGCATGTGCTCAAAGCACTCCTCAGTATGGAGAATGTCAACATCCATGCAGTAACTGAAATCTGGTTCAAGGCTCCACAGAGCACCCCAGCACTACCGGGCTACAACTCATACCACACATTTTGGCCACAGAACATGGAACGAAAAACAAAAGGCGGGGGTGTATCCATATTCATCAAGGATACCTACACCTCCAGGTTAGGGGCGCAGCATGATACCTCCGAGATCATCCATGTGCAACTAACATCAGGCAAATCTGCAATGCAAATTGTGGCCTGCTACAGATCACCCTCCATGACCCAGGACCACCACTCCGCCTTTCTGGAGACACTGGAAAACATGAAGGTCCTACCAAACACCCTGATATTGGGTGATTTCAATTACCCTACTGTTAACTGGGAAAACTACTCAAGTACAAACTCCCAGGTCCAGCGCTTCCTGGAATTTATCAACTCAAATGCCCTGGATCAGCTGGTAAACTCCCCTACCAGAGGTGAAAACATACTGGACCTGGTCATCACCAACATGGGCGACAGGTGCTCCACACCAGAGATCAACCCATCACTGGTTAGATCAGACCATAAACTAATCACTCTGGATGTCCACACCCCACCACCACCCCAAACTAAGGAAACCACAGTAAAAAACTTTTCTAAAGCAAACTTCACCTTACTTAAGACAGAGGTGGCAAGTTTCACAACCCCCACGCTAAAGGATAATGCTGCCCAAGATGCTGAAACCTTTACAAATGCGCTCTATGAGCACCTACAAGGATGCATGGATCATGCCATCCCTAGCAAAACCAAGACTCACTCCCCTAAGAGAAGGAAACCAGTCTGGTGGATCCTTGCCATAAGCAGGCTATACAATAGAAGGAAGAAACTAGTTCAGAAAAAAAGCAAATCCCAAGAAGGAAAGGCATCCCTGATCAGTATCAGTAAGAAACTAAGGTCCCTCATAAAATCATACAAGGCTAACTTCGAAAGAAAAATAGCCAAGGATTCGAAAGATAACCACAAAGCTTTCTTTAGCTATGTCAAGAATCTAAGTGGCAACTCGCAGATATGCTCTGAGCTAGTGCAAAATAGCACAAAATATACTGAACCTACTGATATTGCCAACATCCTGGCATATAGATTCAGTGCAAACTTCACCGCCCTCTCACCTCCAAAAGGGCCCACAACAATACCGGAAAAGTGTAGTGTCCCAGAAATCACAGACGCACAGGTGAAAACAGCCCTTTCAAAAGCCAAAAGCACAGCATCAATAGGGGCCAGATGGTGTCCCAGGCTGCGTCTTGCACGAACTACAGAACAAAGTAACCCCCCACCTAAACACACTGTTCAACCTCAGCCTCTCCACAGGCTACGTGCCCACAGAATGGCTCACAGTAACGGTTATTCCGCTCCACAAAGGAGGGGCCACAACTGACCCTGGTAACTATCGCCCCATAAGCCTGACTAGACTGGTCTGCAAGGCTATGGAGCGCATCATCATGGAACTCATTAACAAAGACATTGGGAACCTTCAAACACTTGACATGACCCAGTACGGCTTTAATGGCAGATCATGCCTACTAAACCTGGTTGACTTCTTCGAGCCAGTCATCAAGGCCATAGATGAGAGGAAGGTAATTCACACAGCCTACCTTGACCTCACCAAGGCTTTTGACACCATTCCCCACTTGGGAATTATAGAAAAACTCACCAGGCTGAAAATAAACCCCTACGTCACGAGATGGGTTGCCAACCGGCTTACAGACAGAACTCACACGATAAGAATAGCGGGCTCCAGGTCCGACTCTAAACCAGTCACAAGTGGTGTCCCATAAGGCTCGGTCCTGGGACCCCTACTGTTCGGCATATACTTCTCAGAAGTACAGGCAAACACAGGAGGACTATTGCTAACCAAGTTCACCGATGACTGCAAACTGGGAGCCATAATTGACTCACCAGCTGACACAGACATTCTCCAAAAGGGCCTTACTGAGACGGACACCTGGTGTCAAAGTCATGGTCTCAAACTAAATGTCAAAAAATGCAGTCATCCCGTTTGGGAAAAACAAAACACCCATGAGTTACCACATAGGTGGGAGCCCCCTTAATACAGAAGAGGTAATAAGTGATCTGGGGACCCAGGTAGATAGTAATCTCTCCTGTGACAATTATATTGCCCAAGTAGTTAGGAAATCCTCCTATGTAGCCCATCTAATTACTAAAAGGGTTCGCGCATCTAGAAATAAAGAGGTTATAGTGCCCCTCTACTCGTCACTCATCAGACCCATCATAGAGTACAATGCCCAGTCTGGGATGTACCTCACAAGACACTTCTAACAGCTGGAAAGACCACAAAAGTACCTCACCAAGAGGATTACTGGTCTAAACATATGTCCTATGCAGCCCGACTGAAATAACTCCGCCTGTACTCAGTGGCATATCGCTTACTCAGAGGTGATCTCTGCCTGACTTACAAAGCCATGTCCAACTTAGACTTGATGGACATGCTCCACCTAAAGAAATCCAAGTCACTGTGAGCCACTCACTCTAGTGAGCTAAATCTCGCCACAACAATAAATAGAACATGCTGGAGGGATAGATTCCTGTCACAGAGACTCCCCATGCTTTGGAAAAAAATTCCTAACTACATTAGGCAGAGCCCGTAACTAACACTCTTCAAGAGAAACCTTGATGAGTGGATGGGTAACAGAAAATACACCCCTGGGATCACTTCATTGGCTCTTCTTGACAGAGGCTCAGTTAATTAATCAATGGGGTGGCGAAAGCTGACACACTCTGGTTAGGCTTACAAATGCCCTCGGGCAGATAGCCTAGTACCTACCCATGAACTTATGCACCATCTGACTACCAATTATTCATTTCCTTACATGTGTACCATACAGACTGCTTTTGCAACTCACATAGAAAAGGCATGTCACCAAAAACTGCCTCTTGTTCACAGCATATTGTGGCATTTATATACAACTGTGAATTATACTACAGTACAGTAAACAGAATACTCCGCTCCCTGCAGCAGATCACACAGCAGTATCAGTCTGGCATACAACTGTGAATTATACTACAGTACAGTAAACATAATGCTCCACTCCCTGCAGCAGATCGCACAGCAGTATCAGTCTGGTATACAACTGTGAATTATACTACATTACAGTAAACAGAATACTCCGCTCCCTGCAGCAGATCACACAGTAGTATCAGTCTGGTATACAACTGTGAATTATACTACAGTACAGTAAACAGAATACTCCGCTCCCTGCAGCAGATCACACATCAGTATTAATCTGGTATACAACTGTGAATTGCACTACAGTACAGTAAACAGAATACTCCGCTCCCTAGAGCAGATCGCACAGCAGTAATTATAGTACAGTACAGTAAATAGAATACTCCGCTCCCTGCAGCAGATCATACAGCAGTATCAGTCTGGTATACAACTGTGAATTATAGTACACTACAGTAAACAGAATACTCCGCTCCTTGCAGGAGATCGCACAGCAGTATCAGTCTGGTATACAACTGTGAATTATACTACAGTACAGTAAACAGAATACTCCTCTCCCTGCAGCAGATCACACAGCAGTACCAGTCTGGTATACAACTGTGAATTATACTACAGTACAGTAAACAGAATACTCCGCTCCCTGCAGCAGATCACACAGCATCAGTCTGGTATACAACTATGAATTATACTACAGTACAGTAAACAGAATACTCCGCTCCCTGCAGCAGATCACACAGCAGTATCAGTCTGGTATACAACTGTGAATTATACTACACTACAGTAAACAGAATACTCCGCTCCCTGCAGCAGATCACACAGCAGTATCAGTCTGGTATACAACTGTGAATTATACTACAGTACAGTAAACAGAATACTCCGCTCCCTGCAGCAGATCACACAGCAGTATCAGTCTGGTATACAACTGTGAATTATACTACACTACAGTAAACAGAATACTCCGCTCCCTGCAGCAGATCGCACAGCAGTATCAGTCTGGTATACAACTGTGAATTATACTACAGTACAGTAAACAGAATACTCCTCTCCCTGCAGCAGATCACACAGCAGTACCAGTCTGGTATACAACTGTGAATTATACTACAGTACAGTAAACAGAATACTCCGCTCCCTGCAGCAGATCACACAGCATCAGTCTGGTATACAACTGTGAATTATACTACAGTACAGTAAACAGAATACTCCGCTCCCTGCAGCAGATCACACAGCAGTATCAGTCTGGTATACAACTGTGAATTATACTACACTACAGTAAACAGAATACTCCGCTCCCTGCAGCAGATCACACAGCAGTATCAGTCTGGTATACAACTGTGAATTATACTACAGTACAGTAAACAGAATACTCCGCTCCCTGCAGCAGATCGCACAGCAGTATCATTCTGGTATACAACTGTGAATTATACTACAGTACAATAAACTGAATACTCCACTCCCTGCAGCAGATCGCACAGCAGTATCATTCTGGTATACAACTGTGAATTATACTACAGTACAATAAACTGAATACTCCACTCCCTGCAGCAGATCGCACAGCAGTATCATTCTGGTATACAACTGTGAATTATACTACAGTACAGTAAACAGAATACTCCGCTCCCTGCAGCAGATCACACAGCAGTATCAGTCTGGTATACAACTGTGAATTATACTACAGTACAGTAAACTGAATACTCTGCTCCCTGCAGCAGACCGCACAGCAGTATCAGTCTGGCATACAACTGTGAATTATACTACAGTACAGTAAATAAAATACTCCGCTCCCTGGAGCAGAGCTCCCTGCAGCAGATCACAAAGCAGTATCAGTCTGGTATACAACTGTGAATTATACTACAGTACAGCAAACAGAATACTCCGCTCCTTGCAGAAGATCACACAGCAGTACCAGTCTGGTATACAACTGTGAATTATACTACAGTACAGTAAACAGAATACTCCGCTCCCTGCAGCAGATCACACAGCAGCATCAGTCTGGTATACAACTGTGAATTATACTACAGTACAGTAAACAGAATACTCCGCTCCCTGCAGCAGATCACACAGCAGTATCAGTCTGGTATACAACTGTGAATTATACTACAGTACAGTAAACAGAACACTCCGCTCCCTGCAGCAGATCACACAGCAGTATCAGTCTGGTATACAACTGTGAATTATACTACAGTACAGTAAACAGAATACTCCGCTCCCTGCAGCAGATCACACAAAGTATCAGTCTGGTATACAACTGTGAATTATAGTACAGTACAGTAAACGGAATACTCTGCTCCCTGCAGCAGATTGCACAGCAGTATCAGTCTGGTATACAACTGTGAATTATAGTACACTACAGTAAACAGAATACTCCGCTCCTTGCAGGAGATTGCACAGCAGTATCAGTCTGGTATACAACTGTGAATTACACTACAGTACAGTAAACAGAATACTCTGCTCCCTGCAGCAGATCGCACATCAGTATCATTCTGGCTTCAAGGTACAATTTAAAACATTATGTAGTCCATCTGGTATGCACACAGTGAGAAATGTTATATTCCAGAAATTGAATACACAAACAGACATATCTGACCTATCAGAACATGTGTGAAAAAGTGAAGCCACTGCTGTGTGTTCAGGCATTCTGATCAACTGTAACACATATTTGACAATGTATGGAGCACCACTGGAAACCCCTTTCTTCTGCAATACCACTGTAGGACCATTAATTCCAGTGTAACAACCTTGCAGCAGGATTTCCAATCTCTACTGACAATCAGAAATGTGCTGATGGGGCCAAATGTGACCCTTCGCACGTAGCTCCTCTTCACCTCCTATTTTCTACTTCTGGGTTCAGTAATCGCCTCCTTTTTGCTTCATTGTTTTTTGGGGATGGGAACAAAGACACGAACATGTTAAATCTGAATTTGACTGCTTACTCCTTTTACTTTCCAACCACTAGCAGAAATATGCTGCATAAACTGCTCCTCCCCAGTTGTGATCTTACTTCTCGGCCTTTTACTGGTTTACGCTCTGTTTCGCATATTAACTAATTCTTCTGTACTTGGACTTGGCCTCTTCTCTAACAGTCACCACCGTGCCTGTATTTTTAACTTAGTATGCTGTATGATACACCCGTATACTGTTTCCTGCACATATCCTAAGTGCAATGCTTACTATAACTCTATAGTCTCAGTGTTCTACTGCTTCTAACTTAAAAATGCTAATGTTGATTTTTTTTAATGTAAATTTGTGGAATTTAAAATCGGAACCTACAAATGTTATTTTTTTGATTTCTATGTAAGTTTGCGGAGCTTTTCTCCCCGGGTCTGCGCTGAAAAAAAGGGCATCAGCTCAGATGGACTAACCCTGTCAACCAATATAATAAATAAATAAATATAGATTACGCTAAGCTTTGAGTGCACTCCACAAAATGTGTACGTGACACTTACTAGCTGTGTGTCTACCATGAATGTCAGCAACCATGGGTTCAAATAGCTACTGGCCATCCAGTGTCTAGTTATCCACCATGGGTTACCTTGGATAGCTCTGTCGAGTGAAAGCTGGACATAAACCAATGAACCTGCCAAACAATGAGAATTGCTACACAATGTTGGTTCACTTGCAGGACATAGCTTGGAAGTGGATGACATGATGGTAAGGAGGAGGCTCGACATCCAATCTATCTAGAAGACAAAATGGAAGTGCAGTGCAGCTAAGCTGCTTTGTTTGGGATACAGAGTCTATTACTCAGAAGGAGGTCAGCACAGAAATGGTGTTGAAATGTTGGCAAGAGAAAGTCATCAGAAGACAGTGGGCAACATCAACAGAATTAGTGACAGACTCATGGCAATCAGACTCCAGTGTAATGACAGGGGAGTATTCATAACCTCAGCCTATGACCCACAGCAGGGTTGTGACACTGATGAAGAGAGTTCATTCAGACAGCAGTTGCAGGACCTACTATAGACAGAAGGACAACATGAAATTCTGTTGATAATGGGTGACTTGAATGCACATACTGGGACAGACAAAACAGGAGAAGAGGACTGCGTAGCTCCACATGGAATCCACATGGATGGGCCAGCAGGAATAAGGGAGAAGCCATTTGAGAACTCCATCTGGCACATGGCATAACAGCCAACACATGTTTCAGAAAGAGAGACCATCACAAGTTCACATCCAAGAGTGGCCAATATACAACTCAGGTAGATTTCCCCTAGTAAAGAAAGCATACAAGGTTATAATTAATGATTTCAAAGCCAGCCCCAGCAAAATAGTCGGTCCACAGCAAGCAGTGTTGAGAGAGGGCTCCAAGATCAACAGATACCAGACTCTAGAACTGGAAGCTGACTGTAGAGAAGTTACAGCAGTTCAAGGATGTACTCAGGGTTCCAGCACACCAATTAGAGGAAGAAATAGGTGTAGCTGAAGAAGAATGGCAGCGCCTAAAAACCGCATGTGAGGAGTCATGAACTGACATGTGGCCGAGCCAGGTATGTTAAGGTTCTTAAAGAAACTGGGCAGTGAAATGGGCCCAGGAAGTCTGCAAAACAAAAAAAGTTAAAAGTGGGAGATAGAAAAAGTACAGTTGTGTACACTTACCATAAATGTAGATGTTCGAGTGTATTCACTGTTGCAGTCTTTACATTTGGGTAATCCTGCTGGCAGGTTGCCCTCAGTCGGCCTGAATTCCAAAGTCTTGGGTCCTGCATCGGCTGCTGTCGCCCCTTCCCTGACGTTAGGTCGTCAGGGGTATAAAAGAAGGAGTCAATGCCATTTTCTTCAGTTTTTCTTGCCCCAGATGTCGCCCCCTAAAAGGGTAGCCAAAATTTATATATATATAAAATTACATGCACCAATATAAACTTGACCTTCATCTACAAGCAAATACACCACATAGGTTGTATAAATCAGAGAAGGAAAGATAAGTTCCAACAGAAAAAAGGGGGATGGCGGGTGGGTAACCTGGACTGCAACAGTGAATACACTCGAACATCTACATTTATGGTAAGTGTACACAACTGTACTATGTTCTTCGTGTTTCACTGTTGCAGTCATTACATTTGGGTAGAGTCCCAAAGCTATGGTTGGGAAGCTGGAGCTAAGCAGTATTAGGAGCGGCTATGAAGCCCTACAGAACTGCAGTGGCAGAGCCTGTCCTGGATTTACAGTAGAGTGGCAGATGATAATGCTTTGTAAAGGTGTGCACTGAACTCCAATAGCAGCCTGTAAAATGTCTTTGGTTGGTACTCCCCTGAGAAAGGCTGCTGAAGTGGCTGCAGCTCTGGTTGAATGTGGCCTAATGCCCTTAGGCACTGGCTTGCCATGTTGAAAATAGGAGAAACGAATGCAATGGCCTATCCATTATGAAATAGTCTGCTTGGAGATAGCCTTTCCTTGTGATCTTGCAGCATATGCCACTAGTAATTTCTCTGTCTTCCTGAAAGCTTTGGTTCTGTCCAAGTAGAATCTAATTCATCTGTGTACGTTCAAGGAATGCAGAATTGTCTCTCCCTTGTTCTGTGCATTTGGATATAAAGTTGGCAGATGAATGGTTTGGTTAAGAACCACACTGGACACCACTTTAAGCATAAATGTTGGGTTTGTCCTCAGAGATACCCTGTCTGGATAAAACATGATAAAAGGTTCCACAGCCATGAGTGCCTGTAGCTCTGAAACTCGTCTTGCAGAAGTTATTGCTAGGAGCAGAGCTGTTTTCCAAGATAAAAACTTTATATCAGCAGTAGCAGCTGGCTCAAAAGGAGGCAGGGTGAGTTTTTCCAAGACATAGTTGAGGTCCCATGCAGGTATTGGTGATCTCCTTGGAGGCCTTACATTTTTGGCTCCTCTGAGGTACTGCTTTAATAAAGGATGAGAAAAGATTGGTGGCTCTGTATTGTAATGAGCTGATATGGCAGAGGAAAAAGACAGGCCTTTGTCCAGCATCTCAGTTAAATATTGCAAAATCTGAGGAATATTTAGTACAGATGTATCAGTTCCTTGTGCTTGGTTCCAAGCACAAAATCTCTTCCATTTTCAAGCATAAGACTTTCTAGTACTGGGCCTTCTGGCTTCCAAAATGACATCCATCGCAGTTATACTGAGAGGTGTGTTTTGTATGATTACATTATCCGCCATGCTGCCAGGTTTAAAGTCCTGAGTTGGCTGTGCAGGATCTGATTGTTTTGCTGATGGGGTATTTGAGGTAAGGTCCAAGCTGGGCATAGAGACAAGTTCCTTAAGATTGGATACCAGTACTGGCGGGGCCAGTCTGGGATAATCAGTATCATCTTTGGCTTCTCCTATCTGACATTTAGGAGTACTTTGGGGAGGACAGGCAGTGGAGGAAAGGCATACACTGATAGGTTTTTCCAGCTGAAAGATATGACATACACTTTCCATGTTTGTTGGTGATAAGTCCTTGTGCAGAATCTTTTTAGTTGGTAGTTGTGAGGGGAGGCAAATAGATCTATGTCCGGGCATCCCCGTTTCCTTGTTATGCTGAAGACTTGTGGATCCAGGTGCCACTCATGGGGATCCATGAGGTTTCTGTTTAGTTCGTCTGCCAGAGTATTTTCCTTTCCTGGCAGGAATTGTGCCTGCAGATGTACTTGGTAAGTCAATGCTGTGTCCCACAAAGCCATGGCTAGTCTGCAAAAAGGTTAAGAATGTGTGCCCCCCTGCTTGTTTATATACCACATGACCGTGGTGTTGTCTGTCTTTATCAGTAGTTGTCCCGGATGAAGTAGGTCCTTGAAGGGTGTCAGGGCATTTTGAACAGCTAGCATCTCTTTTTGACTGATATGTAGATGCATTTGGTTTGAGGGCCATGTGTCCTGAATGCATCTTCCTGCCATGTGGGCCCCCCAGGCATAATCTGATGCATCCGTTGTTAGTGTCTGTCTGTCTGGGGGTAATGTGAATGGCTGTCCCTTGTTTTGGTGACAAGCCTTTGCCCACCATCAAAACTCCTGTTGCAGGCAGGGAATGAGAGTAATCATAGTTTCCAAGGTGTGGCAATGTTGAGTCCAAACACTTTTTAGGTACCACTGAAGTTTCCTCACATGCAGTCTTGCATATGGAATTAGTAGGATGCAGGATGCCATGAAGCCCAAAGCCTGCAGAATTTTTCTTGCAGATAACTGGGCCTTTGTTGCCAACATCTTGAAATAGGTAGTCAGTTGCCTTTGTTTGTCTGGCATGAGATAAGCCATCTGGGCAGTTGTATTTAAGCTTGCACCCAGGAATATTATCTCTTGAGAGGGTAATAGTTTTGATTTTTTTTTGTTGACCCTGTACCCTAGGCATGTTAGAAGTCTTTTCACAAACGCCAGATGCTGCAGAAGAATGTCCTTGTTCTCTGCTTGAATTAGACAGTCATCCAAGTAAGGATATATCTGTTTTCCTCTTTGTCTGCAGAATGTAATTAGTGGTGCCAGGCACTTTGTAAAGACCCTGGGTGCAGTAGATAAGCCAAGGGGCAGTGCAGAGAATTGGTTATGCATTGAGCCAGACTTGAATCGGAGGTATCTTCTGCATGGTTGTCTGATTGAAACATGCAGGTATGCCTCTTTTAGGTCTAAAGTCACAAGCCATGCGTTCTTGCCCAGCATGGGCAGAAGCTGCTGCAGAGTTAACATTATGAATTTTGGTATATCCAGGAATGTGTTCAGAATCGACAGGTCCAGTACTGGTCTCCAGGCCTTGTCCATTCTGGGTACCAAGAACAGTCTTGAGTAAAATCCTTGTCCCTGCTCTTGCTCTGGTACTTGCTGAATGCCCCCCATGTCCATGAGGGATGAGACTTGTTTTTGTGCCTCTGCCCATTGATTTTTTGGCAGATCTGGCCAGCCGTTTGCCTTTGGCAGGGTATGGAAATGGAACTTGTAGCCTTGTGACACTTTATTTAGAACCCACTTGTCTTGGGTTATAATGTGCCAATTTTGGGTATGGAAATGGAACTTGTAGCCTTGTGACACTTTATTTAGAACCCACTTGTCTTGGGTTATAATGTGCCAATTTTGAGAAAAAAGTGCTAATTTCCCCCTAAGGGTGCTGCCAGGAGATAAGTGCTTGGTGCAGGCAGGGGGAAGTCATTGGGACTGTTTCCTGCATGGTTGTGACTTGTCTTCTCCAACTTTGGAGGTAGAAGCACTCCACTGCTTTGACCTGTATGAACCTTGTGCCTGGCATCTGCCTCTAGGGTGTCTGGATCTGCCCCTTTGAGGTCTGTCTGACACAGGAAAGGACCAATTCTTTGTAGGCCAGTGTCTACTAAACCTAGGTGGCTGTACTTGTAAGAAATCTTTGACAGTTTGCATTGATTTTGCTTTGTCCACCATTTTCTTTAACACCTCCTCTGCCTTAACACCAAACAAAGTATCATACTGTAAAGGTGAATCTAATAATTTAACTTTCACATGATCAGGCAGATTTTGTTCCTTTAACCAAACATGCCTCCTTATTACAGAACTCATAACTGTGGCCCTGCAGGAGGCCTCCAAAGAATCAAAACCACATTGCAAAGTATGCTTTCCAACTTGTTCAGCTGCATGCAATAAATCCTGCATTTCCTTGTTTTTTGCACATTCAGAATTTAACATTTTCTCTTTAAGCAATGCCATGACATGTTGCTGGTATTTGTGTTTTTTGTGAATTCTGGTAGTCGGATGGCTATCCGACGACATTTCTGGATAATTAAACTGGCGTCCAAAATAGTTTAAAGCAAAACCATACCAACGCTTAATAGTGCATTGGTTAAATCTAGCACAAAACCGACAACCAGAAATGTTGTGATCAGGGCCTAGGCAAGGAATACAGTAAGAATGAAAGTCCTTATGAGGTATTTGCTTCCCACAAGAAATACAATTATTTACTTTTTCTGACATCGGACTGGAGCAAGAAAAATGTTTCCCCAACGGGGTACTTAGCTTTAATGAAGACTTCGGATCTGAAACTCAAATACAAAAATCTCAGGAGTCGGACGACTGGCACTTGCGAACTGCTTCTGCTTCGGGCACCGCGCGGCAAGAAAGACTGAAGAAAATGGCATCGGCTGCATGTTTTACACCCCTGAAGACCTGACGTCAGGGAAGAGGCGACAGCAACCGATGCAGGACCCAAGACTTTGGAATTCAGGCTGACTGAGGGCAACCTGCCAGCAGGATTACCCAAATGTAATGACTGCAACAGTGAAACACGAAGAACATCACCATCCAGACTAAAGGAATTGCAATAGTGAAGAAAGGGACATTGGAGACACTAACATCTTATAGAAAGGGACTTTGTAGGTGGCTCTAAGAAACTACATCAGGTTGCAAGGCAAAGACAGACACAAAGATTAAGGCAGTCATACACCCTTTATAAAGTGATGCCAGCATCAAGCTGCTCACTAGTCCACAGGACATCAAAGGCAGACGGAGAGAGTATTTCCAGCAGATTCTGAAAGAAGTAAACTCCAGAGAAGCTGTGCTGCCCCAGAAACAACCTACAGTGAGAGAAGAGGAGCCCACCATAGAAGTAAGAAGACCACTAAGGAAAATGAAGCTGTGGAAAGCAGCAGGTTCAAATGAGGTCACAGCAGATATGACAAAGACGTTGGATGAGATGGGGGAGACATGACTTCTGAGGGTACTCGTAGCAGTGTGGAGAGAAAGGTGTATCCTAGATGACTGGAGAATAAACATACTTGTGCTGGTGTACAACAAACAGGACATCCACAACTGAAAGCAATACAGAGGCATTAATCTCCTGTCACAGTGGATGTAAGTTATCGGGAGGGTCACTGAAAAACTATATATCATAGGTAGGTTCATAGGTAGGTAACTAGGCTATCTGCCCAAGGGCATTTATAAGCCTAGTCAGAATGTGTTGGCTTTCACTTCCCTTTTAGATTAGTTTCCTGAGCAGGGCCACTGAAGTGATCCTAGGGGTAAATTTATGATTTCCCATCCATTCTCTTGAAGACAGTCAGTGAGGGGCTTTGCCTAACATAGATTGGGATTCTATTCCAGAGTGAGGGAAGTCTCTGGGACAGGGAATCTATCCCTCCAGCATGTCATATTTACTGTTGTGCTGAGGTTTAAATCCCTAGAGCATGTGGTTCTAAGAGATTTGAGGTGGAGCATGTCCATTAATTCCAGGTTAGACATGGCCTTGAACGTCAGGCAGAGATCACCTCTGAGTAGGCGGTAAGCAACCGAGTAGAGCTGGAGTTTCTTTAGTCGAGCTGCATAGGGCATCTGTTTGAGGCCCACGATCCTCTTGGTGAGGTATTTTTGAGGTCTCTCCAGCTGTTGCAGGTGTCGAGTAAGGTAGATCCCAAATGGGGCATTGCACTCTATTATGGGCCTGATGAGTGATGAGTAGAGGGGCACAATGACCTCTCTTGATCTAGATGTGAACCCTTTTGTGATTAGGTGAGCTATATAGAAGGATTTTCTAACCACTTTGGCAATGTGATTATCAAAGGAGAGGTTGCTATCTACTTGGGTCCCCAGATCCATAATTAGATCTTCTGTACCTAGTGGATTACCACCTATGTGGTAGTTCGTGGGGACTTTGTTTTTCCCAAAGGGGAAATACATTATTATAGGTTCATTGGTTAGTACTAGGTTAACTGCCCTTGTGGGCCATTTTAAGCCTAGCCAATTATCCCATGCGAGAATCAAACCCTGCACCTTGTGTCTGTAAGGTAAACACATTAACCATTGTGCCAACTTCTCCACCACTATGACACACACACACAGACACACACACACATATATATATATATATATTCAGTGCCAACTTTACCCCTCTCCTGGCCCCAGGGCCCTATCACAATACCAGAGGAAAGCCTGGTCCCCACCATTTCTGCAGCACAGGCAAAAGCTACACTGTCCATAGCCAAGAATACAGCATCATGGGAGCTGATAGTATCCCTGGCTGCATCCTACATGAGCTACAAAATGATCTGGCACCACATCTCTGTGCCCTGTTCATTCACAGTCTTACCTCAGGATATGTCCCTAACAAATGGTGCACTGCTACAGTCATCCCTCTCCATAAAGGGGGAGCAACTTCAGACCCTGGGAACTATCGCCCCATTAGCCTGACGAGTCTGGTATGCAAACCTATGGTGCGCATCATCACGGACCTGCTTAACAAAGATATAGGCAATCTCTAAACTCTTGACTCCACACAGTTTGGCTTTGTCAAGGGGAGATCTTGCCTGCTGAACCTGTTTGACTTCTTCGAGGCAGTCACCAATGCTGTGGATGAAAGTGAAGCAGTGCATACAGCCTACTTTGAGCTGGCCAAGGCCTTTCCCCACTTAAGTATCATTGATAAACTCACCAAACTAGGCATCAATCCTTACATCACTAGGTGGGTTGCAAATTGGCTCACAGACAGGACCCACAAAGTGAAACTTGCAGCTTCCAAGTCAGACTGTTGACCAGTCATGAATGGAGTCATACATGGCTCGGTCCTGGGCCCTCTCCTGTTTGGCATCTACTTCTCAGAAGACCAGGCCAACACAGAAGGAATCTGGCTGACGAAGTTCGCTGATGACTGCATGCTAGGAGTCGTTATCAACTCCCCAAGTGATGCAGACATCATACAAAAGGGCCTCTCTGAGACCAATGACTGGTGTCGGAACCATGGCCTGAAGCTTAATGCCAAAAAATGCATTATCATCCCCTTTGGAAAAAAATCAGTTCCCATGAATTATCACATTGATGGGAGCCCACTGAACACTGAATAAGAGATTTGGGCACCCAGGTCAACAGCCACCTCACCTTCGACCACCACATTGCCACTGTGGTCAGAAAGTCCTTCTGCATGGCACATCTTATAACCAAAGGTTTCACATCCAGGAAGAAAGAGGTCATCATCCCTCTCTACTTATCCCTCATTAGACCAATCATCGAATACAATGCCCTAGTTGGCAAGTACCTGACAAGACACCTACAACAGCTGGAGAGGCCACAAAAGGACCTCACAAACAGGATCCTAGGCTTTAAACACATGTCCTACATGGACAGACTCAAGAAACGTCAGCTGTTCTCAGTCTCTTATTATCTACTTAGAGGTGATCTCTGCTTGACTTACAAAGGCATGTCTGACCCAGTCCTACTTGAAATGCTGCACCTAAAGAAATCCCAATCCCCCCATGCCCCATGCTCCAGAGATCACAACCTCATTATCATAATTAACAGACCATGCTGGTGGGACAGGTTCATCTCCCAAAGACTGCACACACTCTGGAATAGGCTTCCCATTCATGTCAAGCAGAGCACCTCACTGGCCCTCTTCAACAGAAATCTTGATGAGTGGATGGGTAGCAGAAAGTTCACTCCAAAGATCACTCCAGTTGCCCTACTGGATACAAGCACTGTGAACTAACATCGGGTGGCACGATGCCGGGGCAATTTTTTGGGGGGGGCTAGGCTTGTAAAGGCTCCAAGGCCATTAGCCTAGTACACACCAATGAACTTATGTTTGTTTGTGTGTGTGTGTGTGTGTGTGTGTATATCTGTACATCTATATCTCTATATCTAATCTATATATATATATATATATATATATATATATATATATATATATATATATATATATATATATATATATGGGTCTACCTGAGATGGTCGACAAGCCATTTGATCGACTTTTATTTGGTCGACAATTCATTTGGTCGACAGGCAGATTGCCCCCCAATGTTGTGCAACCCTGGAGTTGATATATATAGTATATATATATATATAGTATATATATAG